>NW_021703770.1:76297200-76462699 GCF_005190385.1 Monodon monoceros | reverse complement strand
TAAATAAGGCCCTGATACTCTCAGTGACTAAGGTCTTGACACTATCCCTAGGTCATTTCCTGACACGATCCATAAACTTTACCCTAACCCTGTCCCTAGCAAATGTCCTGCCTCTTATGCTAACTGAAGCCCTTACTCTGTGCCTAACACTGACCCTGAATTTAGGCCCAAGGCCATGACACTGTCCCTAACTAAGGCCTAGATGCTCGTCCTAAATCTGGCCCAGAACTGTCCCTCACTAATGCCCTAACACTATTCCTAACTAAGGCCCTGACACGGTACCTAACAGAGGCTCTGATGCTAGTCCTAACACAGGCCCTGACACTGTCTCTAACTAAGGCCCTGCTGCCCTCAATATCTAATGTCCTGACACTATCCTGAACTAATTTCCTGACCAATCTCTTACCAAGGTCCTGAAACTGTCCCTAAGTAAGCCCTGACGCTGTCCCTAAGTGAGGCCCTGAGGCTGTCCCTAACAGAGGCCCTGATAATGGCTTTAGCAAAGCTCCTGAGGCTGATCCTACCGAGGCCCTTATGCTGCTCCTAAGTCATGCCCTGACACTATCCCTAGCTAAGGCCCTGACGCTAGGCCTCACTCAAGCCCTGTCACTCTTCCTAAGTCCGGCTGTGAGGCTGTACCTACCTGAAGCCCTGAGACTGGTCCTAAATTCGGCCCTGATGCTCTAAGTAACTAAGGTCTTGGCACTATCCCTAGGTCATGTCCTGACACTATCCCTAGACCTTAACCTAACCTTGCCTTTAACTAAGGTCGAGTCTCTTATACTAACTATATCCCTGATGCTGTCCCTAACTATGGCCCCGAAATTGGTCCCGAGGCCATGAACTTGTCCCTAACTGAGGCCTGGAGGCTGGTCCTAACTCAGGCCCTGACACAACACCTAACTCAGTCCCTGACACTGTACCTTACAAAGGCTCTGATGCTCGTCCTAAGTCAGGCCCTGACACTGTCTCTAAGACCCTGCTGCCATTAATATCTAAAGTCCTGACATTATCCTGAGCTAATAACCTGACACATGTCTTACCAAGGTCCTGAAACTGTCCCAAAGTAAGCCCTGACCCTGTCCCTAAGTGAGGCCCTGAGAATGTCTTTAACGAAGACCCTAATGCTGATCCTACAGAGGCCCTTATCCTGCTCCTAGGTCATGCCCTGACACTGTCCCTCACTCAGGCCCTAGAGATAGGCCTCACTTAGGCCCTGTTGCCGTACCATAGTTAGGCTCTGACGCTACCCCTACATCAAGCCCTGACACTGGTGCTAACTAAAGCCCTGATGCTCTCAGTAACTAACATCTTCATGCTACCCCTAGCTCATTTCCTGACACTATCCCTGGCCTGGAAGCTGACTCTGTCCTGAGCTAATTTCCTGCCTCTTATCCTCACTGAAGCCTTAATGCTCTCCCTAACTAAGGTCCTGACTAGTCCTAACTAAGGCCCTGACACTGTCTCTAACTAAGGCCCGGCATCTGTCCCTAATATAGGCCCTGCTACCGGCAATAACTAAAATCCGGACACTATCCTGAGCTAATATCCTGACCCATTCCTAACCAAGGGCCTGACACTGTCCCTAAGAAAGCCCTGTCGCTGTCCCTAAGTGAAGGCCTGAGGCTGTGCCTAACTCAGGCCCTGAAGCTATGCCTACCTGAGGCCTTGTCGCTGTGACTACCTCAGGTCCTGATCATGTCTTTAACTAAGACCCTATTGCTGATCCAACAAAGGCCCTGAATCTGCTCCTACATCATGCCCTGACAGTGTCCCCAGCTAAGGGCCTGATGCTAGGCCTCACTCAGGCCCTGTCGCTCTCCCTAAGTCAGGCTCTGACGCTGTCCCTACCTGAAACCCTGACACTGGTCCTAAATTAGGCAATGATGCTCTAAGTAGCTATTGTCTTGACACTATCCCTAGGTCATTTCCTGACGCTATCCCTAGACCTCAACCTAACCTTGTCTTTAGCTAATGTCGAGCCTCTTATGATAACTAAATCCCTGATGCTGTCCCTAACTAAGGCCCTGAATTTAGTCCCGAGGCTGTGAACCTGTCCCTAACTGAAGCCTGGAGGCTGTCCTTAACAAAGGCCCTCAACTTATCTTTAACTGAGGCCCTGACACTCCCCCTAATTAAGGACTGAGGCTGTCTCTAACTAAGGCCCTGAGTCTGTCTTTAACTAGTGGCCTCACTCTTTCCCTAACAAAGGTCCTGACACAGTCCCTAACTAAGACCCTGATACGGTCCCTATAACTTGAGCTGTCCCTCATTAATGCCCTGATGTGGCCCATAAATGATGTACTGAAGATGACACTAAGGTCCAGACAATGTCACTAATGACCCAAAATGTCTCTTACTAAGGCCCTCAAATTACCTTTAACTGAGGTCCTAATGATGTCCATAACTAAGTCCCTGACACTATCTCTAACTAAGACCCTCAAGTTACCTTTAACTGAGGCCATGACAGTGTCCCTAACGAAGAACCTGACAGTGTCTCTAACTAAGGCCCTGAGTCTGTCTTTACCTAACGGCCTCACTCTTTCCCCAACTACTCCCTGACGCTGCCCCTACCCAAGGCCCTGACGGTGCCTAACTGCCTGAGCTGTCTTCCACTAATACCCTGACCCTGTCCATAACTAACGCCCTGGTGATGTCCCTAACGAACAGCCTGAAGTGTCTCTTACTAAGGCCCTCAAGTTTTTCTCTGAGGCCCTGGCACTCTCCCTAATTAAGGCCTTGACACTGTCTGTAAGTAATGGCCTGATGCAGCTCCTACCTGAGATGCTGATGCTCTCACTGAGACCTTGAAGTCTCTACCTGAGAAGCTGACACTGTCTGTAACTAATTTCCTGACTTTTCCCTTAACTAACATCCTAATTTTGTCCCTAAATAACACCCTGACACTGGTCCTAACTACGGCCCTGACACTGACCCTACCCAAGGCCCTGACGATGTCCCTAATAGACTTAGATGGCCCTCACTGGGGTCCTGATCCTGTCCATTACTAAGGCCCTGAATATGTGCCTGAGGACGTCTCTGACCCTGTCCTAAGGCCCTGACCCTCTTCCTAACTAAAGGCCTTGATGCTGTCTCTACAGAAGGCCCCGACACTGCCCCTAAATAACGGCCTGACACTGGTCCCAAGTATGGACCTGATCCTGTCCATAACTAAGGCCCTGAAGATGTCCCTCATTAAGTCTCTGACACTGCCCTTAATAAGCCCCTGACACTGTCCCTAGCTAATGGCCTAAGCTATAACTTACAAAGTCTCTAACACTATCCCCAAGACGCTGACACCCTCCCTAACTTAGGCTTTGATGCTGTCCCTTAGTGCCTAAGCGGTCACAAAATAACACCCTGATTCTGTTCCTAAGGCCCTGAATATACCCCTAAGAAAGTCTCTGTAGTGTCCCTAACTAACGGCCTACACTGTCTCTTACGATGGCCCTCAAGTGATCGCTGAGGGCCTGACAACACTGTCCCTAACTAAGGCCCTGTTGCTGGCCCTAACTAACGTCCTGATGCTGAACCTGACTGAGGCCCTGATGCTCTTCCTAACTAAGGCCTTGATGCCGATTCTATCTGAGGCCCTAAAACTGTCTGTAACTAATGACCTGACTCTTTCCCTAACTAACACCCTAATTCTGTCCTTCATTAATGCCCTGACACTGGTCGACACTACAGCCCTGATTTTGGCCCAATCTAAGGCCTTGACGATGTCCCTAATAGCCGTAGATGTCCCTCACTGTTGGCCTGACCCTGTCCCTCCCCAAGGCCCTGACCCTCTTCCTAACTAAGGCTGTGATGATGTCCCTACCTGAGGCACTGTCACTGTCTATAATAACGGCCGACTCTTTCCCTAACACCCTGATGCTGTCTCTAATTGAGGCCCTGAAGATGTCCCTAATACCCTTAGGTGTTCCTCTGTATCACCCTGATCCTGTCCATAACTAAGGCCCTGAATATGTCCCTAGGTAAGTCTCTGACGCTGTCCCTAACTAAGGCCCTGATGCTGTCTCTACCTCAGAATCTGAAATTCTAATGTCCTGACTCTCCCTAACATCCTGACGCTGCCCCCTAAGTGAGGCCTCGACACCTTAACTAAGGACTTGCTGCTACCCCTACCTAAAACCCTGACACTGTCTGTAACTAATGACCTGACTCTTTCCCTAACTAACACCCTAGTTTTGGCCCTAACTAACGCCCTGACACTGGTTCTAATTATGGCCATGATGCTGGCTCTAAGGCCCTGAAGATATCCCTAAGTAACAGCCTGAACTGTGTCTAACTAAGGCTCTCACGTTATCTCTAAGTGAAGCACTGACACTGTCCCTAACTTAGGCCCTGATGCTGTCCCTTATAGTCTAAGCTGTCACTAAATAATGCCCTGATCCTGTCCCTAACTAAGGCCCTGAATATGCCCCTAAGTGCATCTCTGATGATGTCCTTAACAGCCTGAACTCTCTTCAAGTTATCTCTGACACTGGCCCTTCCTAAGGCCTCACCCCAGGGTTGTCCCAGGCTGCTGGGCAGTTTTCTCTTGTCCGCATCTCTAGCCAGCTGCCTGCCATTGGCCACTCTAAGATTCTGCGATGCAGTGGTCCCACGTGGGATGTGCCTGTGTAGGCTCACCTGCGGGAGGAGAGTCATGGCCACTCCGCCCTCCAGGGGACTGCGGCTCATGGTAGGAGCCTCTCAGCCAGTGTCTGGACACAGGGTTCTGTGTCCTTGTTTGTTGTAAATCCCTTGGAGTTACCTCTAACATTTTTGAATGGATATACCCCGCTCTGCATATTTATAATATAAATTATTTACCACATTAAAATCCAGGAATGACATTCTCAGAATGAGCAGGAGAACACTGGATGCCCCTCCAATGATCTATTACTTGGAGGATTTAAAATTCTAATGAGAAAACACTGACTCTCCTCACCCTCTTGGGCGTCAGCACAAGGCGGGAATCAGCTGCATCCTTTATTTATCCCTCTGATTTTCCAGAACCTTTCCTTCCAGGAGAAATCTCTGGGCTCTGTGGGAGCTGTGAGTGGTGGCCATCAGGTAAATCTGAGACTGAAAAGCAAGAGGAAGAGAGACAGAGGAAGAGATGAGAATAGGTGATGGGGAGAGAAGCAGGGGCGTCCACGTTCAATCGCAGGCTGAGAGTCTGGGTTAGTCTCCAGCGAAGCTAAGGACCACCAGGGTCTGGCCCCACTGGCCTTGTCACCTGGTGTGGGGACTGGGGACAGCCAAACCACCATGGCCACTCTCAGAGAAATCAGGAAGGTGGGAGGGCACCCCTGAGAGCCAGATGGAAAATGGTCATGCTGTGAAATAATAAGATGCCCTTTCAGAAAAGTGAAGATGGTTCTCTTGGTTCTCAAAGACTTGCAAATACTCTGTGTCCATCTGGAGGCATGCTGAAGCCTTCAGCCTTTGAGGGCAGTAATGGGAGTGCATCTGGGCTCAAAACCATCCAGCACTCACTCCCTGAGGGTGCTGAGGATGACCGTGTCCAACCCCTCGGGTGCTGTGGGGCCTGAAATCCCCTGATCACCGAGGACGGGAGGGGCCGCACAGACACTGCACTGGACCACCGGGGGCTTGGCTGGTGGGCTACAGTCCTTTACCAGATACATGGTTTCCAAACATCTTGGGCCATTTTGGATGGTGGATTATCTTATTCCTTGCTCCTTTTATACACAACTGTTTTTCATTTTGAGGAAGTCCAATTCATCTATTTTGTCTTTTGTTGCTTGTGCTTTTGGTAGATCTAAGAAATCACGACCAAATCCAAGGTCATGTAGATTTACTCTCATGTTTTCTTCTACGAGTTTTATAATTTTGGTTCTTGCATCTAGGCCTTTGGTCCATTTTGCGTTGATTTTGTATATGGGGTGGGGGGAGGTAAGGGTCCAACTTTCCTCTTCTGCATGTGGGTGTCCAGTTGTTCCAGAACCTGTGCTCACTGTTTGGGCGAAAATACTGCAAATGATGCGACCAAAAAGGGCTTAATTCTAAAATATACAAACAGTTCATACAACTCAAAAAAGAAAAAAAATCAAAAAATAGGCAGAAGGTCTAAACAGACATTTCTCCAAAGACATACAGATGGCCAAGAGGCACCTGAAAAGACGCTCCACATCGCTAATCATTAGAGAATGCAAATCAAAGCTACAGTGAGTTATCACCTCGTAGTGGTCAGAATGGCCATCATTAAAATGTCTAGAAATAAATGCTGGAAGGGGTGTGGAGAAAAGGGAACCCTCCTACACTATTGGTGGGAATGTAAATTGATGCAGCCAATATGGAAAACAGTATGAAGGTTCCTCAAAAACTAAAAACAGAACTACCATATGAACCAGCAATCCCACTCCTGGGCACATATCCAGACAAAACTATAATTTGAAAAGATACATGCACCCCAGCATTCACAGCAGCAGTATTCACAATAGCCAACACATGGAAGCAACCTGAATGTCCCTCAATAGATGAATGGATATAGAAGATGTGGTACAGGGGGCTTCCCTGGTGGCGCAGTGGTTGAGAGTCCGCCTGCCGATGCAGGGGACACGGATTCGTGCCCCGGTCCGGGAAGATCCCACATGCCGCGGAGCGGCTAGACCCGTGAGCCATGGCCGCTTAGCCTGCACGTCCGGAGCCTGTGCTCTGCAATGGGAGAGGCCACAACAGTGAGAGGCCCGTGTAACGCAAAAAAAAAAGAAGAAGATGTGGTACATATATACAATGGAATATTATTCAGCCATAAAACAGAATGAAATAATGCCATTTGCAGCTACATGGATGGACCTAGAGATTATCATACTAAGTGAAGTAAGTCAGACAGAGAACGACAAATACCATATGATATCACTTATATGTGGATTATAAAATGAGGCCCAAATGAACCTATCTACAGAACAAAAACAGACTCACAAATATAGAAAACAGACTTGCGGTTGTCAAGGGGAAGACAGGGGAGAGGGATGGATTGGGAGTTTGGGATTAGTAGATGCAAATTATTATATATAGGATGGATAAACAAGGTCTTACTGTACAGCACAGGGAACTGTATTCAATACCCTGTAATAAACCATAATGGAAAATAATATGAAAAATATGTATATATGAATCACTTTGCTGTACAGTAGAAAGTAACACAACATTGTAGGTCAACTATACTTCAGTATCAATTAGTTTGAAGGCACTTTTATAAATTAGGCCTTATTTCTCTTGTCCTTTCATCCTGGGACAAATGTATAACAGAAACTAACCTGGATTACTCCAGGATGAACTCATATCACACAGAATAATTGTTGAACAAACCATGAATACCAGTTACACGATGGGACGTCCTGATCCAATATGAAGTTTGTAAACCTTGCATCAAGCCTGCAGAATCCACTAAATTTGGAAATTCAAACTGAAATGGAGCCACCTGTCCCATGACTTCTCCACAACTAGTTATACAACATCAACTGGAAACCATATACAATCAAATGAATGTAGACAGAAACAACTATAGCCTTTCTTTTTTTTCCTTTTAGATGAAGACGGCATTTAAGGTGATGTCTTGGGCCATTTCAGGGTGTTACTCAATTTCCTGGGTATCTGCCATGCACACAGGAGGTACACATGTTAGTTAACTTGTTTGTGCAACTATATGAAGGTAGTTAATACCACAAAACTGTATACGTAAAGTGAATTAAATGCTAAAGTCGTGTTTTGTATTTTTAATAACAATGGAAAAAAATGTAGCGCTGATATTTGTTACAAAAATAAACATTAAAAACATTCTTAGTGAAAAAAGCCATACAGAAAAGGCCACCTAGATCCCATATTCATCTTGTCTGCTTCAAATCCATCACGGTTGTCCAAATGAGGGGGAAACTCAGTAATGGGTCCAGAAAAAGAAAACTGGATCAGGAGGGAAAAAGACATTTTCATACAGTTGGGACAGTAGGTGAAAGTTGAAGTGGAGCTGAGTATTAAATTATAATGTGGACATCAGGATTTCTTCATTTAGGGGTTATGTGCTGGTTCCGTGGGCAAAACACACCGAGCATTTTGTGTGAAGTGCCAAATGTGAGTACTTTTTGCCATTATTGCAATTTTTCTGTACATTTTAAATTACTGGAAAGTAAATTACTTTTCTAGACAAACATGTCAGTATCATGACAGAAAATCAGATAAGACAGACATCAAATTTTGTTATAGAGGCCAAGACTTACCCAGACCAAGTTCAACCAAAGTTGTGATACTTATTTCCCTTGTAGGAGTCTGCATGGTATTAAGAGGCACCGTGGGAAGAGTATATTAGTAGCTACCATGTCTTGGGTCCTGGGGATTACCTGGGGTGCAGTAGAAACTGTGAGATTTTGGTATTGCAATTTTTCACATTACTTCAAAAAATATGTTAAAAAATAAATTCAGGGCTTCCGTGGTGGCGCAGTGGTTGAGAGTCTGTCTGCTGATGCAGGGGACACGGGTTCATGCCCCAGTCCGGGAAGATCCCACATGCCACGGAGCGGCTGGGCCCGTGAGCCATGGCCACTGAGCCTGCGCATCCGGAGCCTGTGCTCCGCAACGGGAGAGGCCACAACAGTGAGAGGCCCAAGTACCGAAATAAATTAATTAATTAACTAATTAATTAATTAATTAAATTCAGTAAAGTTACAAAATATGGAATCAGTATACACAAATCAGCTTTCTATACACTAATAATGGACCACCAGCAAGAAAAATTAAGAAAACAATCTCATTTACAATTCCATCAAAAAGAACGAACTATTTAGGAATAAATTTAACCAAGGACATGAAAGACCTATACTCAGAAAACTATAAAGCATTGATAAAGAAATTGAAGACACAATGGAAAAGAATATACTCAAGATGCTGGTGGAATGCATGTACAACCAACTTCGGAAGACAGCTTGGCAGTTTTTTCCAAATCTAAAATGTCTCACCTTAGGATCCAAGAAGTGTACCTTTTGTATTTAGGCAACTGCTTTGAAAAACTATGTTCAAACCAAAACTAGCATCAAGTAATGCACAGCAGCTCTATTCATAATGGCTAAAAACTTAAAGATATCAGGATGTCCTTCTGCAGATGAATTCATAAGCAAATTAGGGCAGATATATGCCAAGGGGAGCAGAATACACCACCCCAAAATATGCCCATTTGACAGAAGGATTATTGTGGACGGATTAATTTAAGAAACAGCAGACCCAGGAGAATCTTTCAAAACCAGGTAGAAAATGCCCTTTTAGGAGGTAAATTTACATTTATTAAGGATATCTCCATTTGTAAGGGTATGTCCCTCTCTGGACCAGGAACTGAATGATGACTAAATATCAAGAAAAGCTTGCTGGGACTCCCCTGCTGGCCCAGTGGTTAAGACTCCATGCTCCCAATGCATGGGACCAGGGTTCAATCCCTGGTCAGGGAACTAGATCCCGCATGCTGCCATTAAGAGCCCGCATGCCGCAACTAAAGATTCCACAGGCCGCAACTAAGACCTGGTGCAGCCAAATAAATAAATGTTTAAAAAAAAAAAAGCCTGTCAATGAAATAGGCCTGGATGTAAATCTTTGTAACAACCAAACCCTTGTTTACTGGGCTTTGCCTAATAATATCCCTTAAATGGCTGCCTCCATTCCCTAACATCTTTCTTTTCTTCTCAGCAGAAGATAGCATTTAAGGTAGTGGCTTGGGCCATTTCAGGGAGTGACTCAGTTTTCCTGGGTATCTTTCAAGTATACAGGAGGTACACATGGTATATATTAAACTTCTGATTATTTTCTCCAGTTCATCTCTTTTTCATTACAAAGGAGATCTCAATAAAGAACATAGAAGTGTAGAGGGAAAATTATTTTTCCTCTCATATACATGCAGTGCAATAGTATTCAGAGATATAAAGGAATGGACCATCAACCCGTGCAAAAAAAAAAACAATAGATGCATCTAACACATTGCTAAGTGAAAGAATCCAGTCTGAAGTGCTACACACTGTATGACCTCATTTATATGACATTCTAGAAAAGACAAAACTGACATGGTAAGCAGTTTACGGAATATGTGGTTGAAATAGTCCATATGATACTTTAGTGGTGAATACCTGTCACTATGCATTTGTCTACACCCACAGATTTTTACAACCCAACAAGTAATTTACAATCTATTCAAACTTAGCTACCTAGGATATGGGAATGTCAAAGACTGGAATACAGAATGTAACAAAGAATCTAACTGATTCAGAAATGTATGAAAAAACTCACTGTTGGTAGTGAGACAAATGGGCTGACCTAAGTTAACTTTGGAAATGTACAGAATCTGTAGGCCAAAGACAAAATGTGCCATACATACACAGTGGACTCTATATTCTTTCCCATGAGGGGTAGTAGCTAACAGTACTGAAACTACTATATCAGTCATCAAATGGAACAAGCACTGAATTTAATAAATGACAAATGGTGGAAGCCAGGTTTCTTACCACTGGAGTTGAATGTTACAGTCAAACAAAGGGAGAAGGTTACAATATCCATGTCATAACAGATCCGGTTGGAGATATCAGTATAAACTCTCTTTAGCCTACACATAGTTCCACATGGAAATCTTTATAATTATGTGTATATGCATAGGCTGGGATACATGCACATATTTCTATGTACTGTCAGCTGAGCATATTTAGCTCCCACATGTAAGTTTTTAATACCATTCTCTAATAAAAGAAACAAGGGCTCTTTGAAGAAAGGGCTGATGCTAGGACTGAGACAGTAAATATATGAAGCAGGATAATCTTAAAATATCAGAAAGTAAAGAAGTACCAAAATTTTTTAAAACCTACAAAAGGAAAATTATGTAAAATGAAAACAAGAGCAAATGGAAAAAGCTCTCAACAGCCAAAGCAAGAATTAACTAAGCAGTCTAATAATGTAGTGCTGGATTATAACCAAAAGTTTACAATAATTATTCATGTGTCCAAACTGGTAAAAATAAATTACATAGTTTTTGAAGAATGGTGTTAAATAGAAATCTCCTATGCAGAAAGCTTCTAAACAATGTATATAGCCACTCAGCTGTCCAACAAGGATGTGAAGCTAACCCCTCTCTCCTCAAGTGTGGCTTCTGCATTATGACTTCCTCCTACATAAGACACACAGGATGGACATGGGAAAAAATTAACCTCACTGTGGGAAAACCTGACAAACGTTACCTGAGCTGGGTGACCAAAATTAAGAATATAAGGGAGAAGTTCCCTTAAGAGCCTGTCCTCTTGATATATAGTGAAGAGGAAGCACTTCACCTCTGTGGTCTGCTTTTTCAAAGCCAAGTCTAACCACGACAAAACCACCAAGCAAATCCCAGCGCCCGGCAGTCTATACAATACCTGAGCAGCCCTCCTACACGCTGTCAAGGTCATGGAAACAAGGAGAGTCTGAGCAACTGTCACAGCCCAGAAGAGACTAAACACACATGATGACCCCATGTCCTCTGAGATCCTGGAACAAGGAAAGGTATAACAAAGGGAACGTGAATAGGGACTTCAGTTAATAGTAAAGTATCAGTATTTGTTCATTATTTGTCATGGTTCTGTAGAAAATTAGGAAAAATTAAACATCAAATAAGAGAAACCTACTGTAACAAACTGGAAATCTAGAGGAGAAGGGGGATTTCTTTGTAAAAACACATTACCAAAATGGACCCTAAATTAAGGAAAACACAAAAAGGCCAATTAACCACTGAGGAACCTCTTCCCCTACTGGTTATCCTATCACTGTTCCAGGCTTTCCCTCTCCTGGGACAGGGAAGGAGCAGGGACAGAGCTGTTTGCCAGCTCCCCTAGCTTATGACCCCACCCAGTGTCTTCACCTACCCCAGCCACGCCTACCCAGTGAGGACACCTGAGGAAGGGTCAGGGATTACTGACTCAGATGGATCAACCAGGGCTTTTTCTTTTCCCAGCGACTGGACACACTTATGAAAGCAAAATAAATTAGTATTTATTGTAAGGGTAGAAATACATTAATACTTGCAAGTGGCAAGTTGAAGAATGGGTTTGGACCTGGCAGGTCCAGGGGCTCACACTGTCTCAGTGTGACCTTGCTTCTCTGCAAACTTTTGTCCTGCTCAGTGCCTTTGGGGGACCCCATTCACAGGCACAGGCTCTCTCACTGCCCTTGGAACAACAGCAGTTCTAGGCTGACAACCACTCACCATCCATTTTCTGAGAAAGAGTTTCTCCTTTCCTTAGATTCCAAGAAAGTCATGGTTTTAAATGCCTTTGGTCTGGCTTGGGTTGCCTTCTCATCCTTGACCCATCACCAGAAGATGGAAAATGGGACTGGCTAGATGTGGGTTGTAAACCCATCTTCGAGCTGGGTGGAACATGGGGTCATCCTTCTGCAACTGTTTGGACTGGAAGCAGGTGAGATGTAATTCCCAAAGGAAAACTGAGGCACTTGGGCCTGAGAACAGATGCTGGCTGGGAGAGAGCAACAGATTCTATGTCAATGACAGCTCACTGCACAGCACAGAATCTGACACAAAAGGAAGAAAGGGGTTCACTTAGGGTCAGGGGCTGCAGCGACTCATCCAGCGCTCTTACTGTCCCTCCCAAGACTGCAAGAAGTTCTTTCACTTGCTGAAAAGTCAGGATCATTGGTGGTGGTAAACTCAAGTCTCTTTCCTTGGGCATCAGGTCCTCACATCTCAGAGGCTGGCCCAGAACAGCCCATGTGCCGTCAGAAGACACACACACCCCATTCCTGCCCCTGAGAGGTGGGAGCCCTTGAGTTATGCCATCTCCCTGGCCATATTAATTGCCCATCCCTGAAAAACAATACTGCTCCTTTTCCAGTTTCTTCTCTCTCCTTTACTAAAAGGAAGAAACCAAATGCTAGGGTGGTAAGGAAACTCTTGTGCAATGAAGTAACGGGAGGCTCGAGAATTATTCCATGCCATGGAACCCATAATTGGCAGGCTTTCCAGAGGCCACATGGATGCATATGGGTCTCCAAGACAATGGCAGTGTCAGTGTAAACCTCCCACTGGGAGGTCCAGTTGCTCCCATATCTTTGATTCTTAATGAATATGCATGTCAAAAGTTTCTAACGACTGAAAGAGCAAAGGATTGCAGGGTCATGGTCTGCTGTATGGGTGTTGTGTCAGGGCCACACTCCAATGTTTAGAGGATTATTACCTCTCTTGGCAGCCTATGAGGCTGTGAGCGGGAGGCCTTTTTCTCAGCCACATGCATGTTGGTAATTGAAACTTCTCAAAGGAATGTCTACACTGCCCAGGTAGCTCTTGAATTGCCCAGCATCATGGTCAGCTCCATAACTGTACATGAGGGCCTGACAATGCCCAGGCTGGACTGAGCCAGAGGACCACAGATGCCTGCCTGGATAGTCAGAGGTCAAGGGCTGTCCTGCCTGAGACTTGATCATCTATTCATGCCCACTCAGATGGGACAAAGGATGCCTCCAGTGCCAGGAGGGCCCCAGCAGCCCTCAAGAAGGCAGCATCTGGGGGCTGGCAGGTCACTGCACCCAGTCTGGTATAAATCCACACATGTCCACTGAGTGCCCTCCAGTCTGGGCTGTGCTGGAACCTGGGGCTGCCCAGGCAGAGTAGGGCCAGCATCACCCTTCCCAGGTAGGAGGGCAGAAGGAAACCATGCATGACTTCTGACACCCTCCCCAATCCCTGACAGAGGTTGAGGTGGATAAGAAACAGTCCGAGACAAGAACAGACATTTCATTCTTCTCTCAGAGCCCAGGACTGGGGGAAGGGAGGCCAGAAAAACAGTTATTCACCTCAGCTCCCTGACTCCTGTTTGACCCTGGGCAAGTCCTATCCATTCTGGAGGCTTCACAGAGAAGGAGAGGGGAGGGCAATGAGGGCCAATTGTGCTTAAACCTAACGCTAACCTTTACCCTAAGAACCCTAACCTCTAACTGTAACCCCCTAACAACCCTAGCCCCAGACCCCTAGACCCTCGCCACTGACCCCTAAACTCTAATCCCTGACCCTTTAACCACAACCCTCTACCATGACTCTCCAATGATGACCCATAACCCTAAACCGTGACCCCTGAACCCTCACACTGACTCAGCCCCAGGCCTAAAGCCTGGCCTAGTGGGTGCCGAGGGATGACTGAATGAACTCTCAAATAAACCAAGGAATTACATCTTCCCGACCACGAATTTAGCAATGGTTTCTTAGATTTGACAGTAAAGCATAAGAAATGAAAGAAAAAAATAAATTGGATTTCCTCAAAATTACAAACCTTTGTGCATCAAAAGAGGCTATCCAGAAAGTAAAAAGACAGCCCACAGAATGGAAGACAATATTGGCACATTATATATCTGCTAAGACTCTTTACCTAGAATATACCCAGGACTTTTACAACTCATAAACAGAAAGACAAACAATGAAATTTTTGAAACAGACACAATGGCTTGCATGGACTGCTCTCCAGGCAAGACATACAAACGGTCAACAAGGACATGAAAAGATGTCAAATGTCAGGAGTCATGATGAAAATGCAAATTAAGGCCACAGTGTGATGCCCCTTCACACACACTAGAATAAAAACAAATTTTAAAATAAATTTTAAAATACATAAATAAAAATAACAAATGTTGGCAACAATGTAGAGAAATTGGAACCCTTAAAAGTTACTTGTGGAGATGTACAATGGTGGATTCTATGTGTACAAACCTTTAGCATTTACTCAAAAATATAAAATATAATTACCATGTGGTTCAACAACTCCACTCCTAGATCTATACCCCAAAAATGGAAAACAGGTGTTCAAACAAAAATTTGTACACCAGTGATTCATAGCAGCACTGTTCACAATAGCCCAGGGTAGGAAAGATTTAAATGTCCATCAGCAGGTAAACGGATAAGCAAAGTAAGGTAGATCCATAAGCTGCATTATTCTGTCATATAAAGGAATAAAGTAAAATTATACAGCCGCTGTGGAAAACTGTATGGTGGCTCCTCAGAAACATGGAAAATGTATGATCCCTTGATTCTGCTCCAGGGTGTACACCCAGAATAATAGAAAGGACTGGAACAGACATTTGTACCCCATATTCATAGCAACATTATTCACAATAGCCAAAAGGTGGAAGCAACACAACACATCCTTCAACAGATGAATGGATAAGTACAGTGTAGTATATACGCAATGGAATATGATTCAACCTTTAAAACTAAGGTAATTCTCACACATGCTACAATGTGGATGAACCTTGAAGTCATTATGCTAAGTGAAACCAGCCAGACACGAAAAGGACAAACGTTCTATGATTCCACTAGTATGAGGTATGCAGATAAGTCAAATCCAAAGACAAAGTAGAATAAGGTTGCCAGGGGTTGAGGGGAGTTAGTGTTTAATGGCTACGGTTTCACATGGGGAAAATAAAGTTCTGGAGGTGGATGGTGAGGATATTTTTACAACAATGTGAATGTACTTAAGGCCATAGAACTGCATACTTACAAATGGTTTAAATGGGGCTTCCCTCGTGGCACAGTGGTTAAGAATCCGCCTGCCAATTGCAGGGGACACGGGTTCAAGCGCTGGTCCTGGAAGATCCTGCATACCGCAGAGCAACTAAGCCCGCGAGCCACAGCTACTGAGCCCTCATGCCACAACTACTGAAACCCGTGCGCCTAGAGCCTGTGCTCCGTAACAAGAGAAGCCACCGCAATGAGAAGCCTGCACACGGCAACAAAGAGTAGTCCCGCTCGCCGCAACTAGAGAAAGCCTGCGTGCAGCAACAAAGACCCGACACAGTCAAAAAATAGAAAATAAAATAATTTTTTAAAAAGTTTTTAAAAAATGGTTTAAATGGCAAATGTTATGTGTTTTTAATCCCAATGGAAAAAATGAATGAAATAATGATCAATGTTACAACGCGGATAAACAGTGAAAACGTCCCAAGTGAAAGAAGCCATACAGAAAACCACCCAGATCATGCTCATCTTGTACACTTTCAATCCAGCAAGGTTTTTAAAGTGAGGAAAAGCCCCAGTGATGGTTCCAAGAAGAGAAAACTGGATTCGAATAGAAAAATACATTTCCATAAAGCTGGGGCAGCTGGTGAAAGTTGAAGCGGGTCTGTGGATAGGATTATAATGTGGAAACCTTAATTATTCCTCATTGTGGGGTTATGTGCTGGTTCCCTGGGAGAGTGGCCCTCCCACTCTCACAGGGTAAAACACATTGGAATATTTTGTGAATGTGGAAAACTTTATACTGCTATTTAAAGTTTTTTATACACTTGAAATTTACTAGAAAATAAAGTACTTATCAAAACAACCATGTCATACCAAGCCAGAAATACAGACATCAAACTCTGTTATAGAGGCCAAGCCCTACCCAGATCCAGTTCACCCACAGTGGTGATGCTAATCACCCTTGTAGGAGTCCACATACTACAAGAGGCACCATAGGAAGATTATATTGGGAGCCACTATGTCTTGGGTGCTGTGGATGACCTGGATGTAGATGAAACAGTGGGATTTCTGAATTCTAGTTTTCCACATTCAACCACCAAAAAACTGTTACAACTAAAAAATGAATTCAGTAAAGCTGCAGGATACAAAAAAAAAATCAATGCACAAAAATCATTTGTGATTCTATACACTGATAATGAACCATCAGAAAAAGAATTAAAAAAAAAAATCCCGGGCTTCCCTGGTGGTGCAGTGGTTGAGAGTCCGCCTGCCGATGCAGGGGACACGGGTCCGTGCCTCGGTCCGGGAAGATCCCACATGCTGTGGAGCGGCTGGGCCCGTGAGCCATGGCCGCTGAGCCTGCACGTCCGGAGCCTGTGCTCCACAACGAGAGAGGCCACAACAGTGAGAGGCCCGCGTACTGCAAAAAAAAAAAATGAATACTGTGAAAATATGCATTCTAAGGCGGGTCTTCCCTGGCCGTCCAGGGGTTGGGACTCTGCGCTCCCACTGCAGGGGGCGTGGGTTCGATCCCTGGTTGGGGAACTAAGATCCCGCATCCTGCATGCTACATGGTGTGGGCCAAAATTTTTTTTAACTTAAAAAAATATGCATTCTAGCCAAATTAATGTACACATTCAACGCAATCCTTACCAAAAGTCCAATGACATTTTCCATAGAAACAGAACAAATAATCTTAAGTTGTGTGTGGAACCACAAAGGACCCAGAAGAGCCAAAGCGACCCTGAGGAAGGAGAACGGGCTGGAGGCGTCTCCCTCCCTGATTTCACACTAGATTACAAGGCTACAGTCCCCAAAAAAAGGGTGGAATTGGCACAGAAACAGGCACACAGACCAGAGGAACAGAGCAGAGAACCCAGGAATCAACCTACAGGTATGTGGTCAGTTAATTCACAAGGAAGGAGCCAAGAACATACACCAGGACAAGGACAGTCCCCTCAATAAACGGTGCTGGGAAAACCAGACGTCACATGCCAAAGAACACTGCACTCTGTCTACACCACACACAAAGGGGTCAAAAGCCCAGTTTTCCACATCAAGCCCTTCCTCTCCTGGGTCCTCTGAAGACAGACACCCTCAGCGGTCAGCCACACACAGGAACCTTCTGCCCACTTTTCCTCACCTTCTCCCTCAGCGGCATCACCTCCCGGCAGGTCCTGAGGAGACCAGGCTCCTGTCAGCATGAACTGGACCCCACAGTGTCCCAAAGCTGAAGCCCCAGCGGGTTCTGAGGAGACCCGGCTTCTGTTAGTGTGGACTCGGCCCCGGCTTGTCCCGAAGCCTGGCCATCAGCGTGGACTCAGCCCAGCGTGTTCTAGAAGCCAAAGCCCCAGCAGGTCCTGAGGAGACAGGGCTCCTCTCAGCATGAACATGAACAGCATGATCTAAACAGACATCCCGCCGAAAAAGATATACAGATAGTAAAAGTCATACAGAAACAAGCTCAACATCATATACCATTAGGGAATTACAAATTAAAATCATGAGCTATCACAGCACACCTATTAGGACTGCTAAGCTCCAAAACTATGACAATACCAATTGCTAGAGGGTGAGGAGCAAAAGGAACGCTCCCTCATAGCTGGGGGGATGCATGTGCGGCCACTTTGTAAGACAATTTGGCAGATTTTCCAAAGCTAAACAAGTCTCATGTTGGGATCCAACTTCCAGTATTTAGGCAACTGCTTTGAAAATCTATGTCCAAATGCAAACAAGGATGCAATTATGCACAGCAGCACTTCCATAATGGCTAAAAACTTGAAGAAATCAGGATACCCTTCAAAAGATGAATGCAGTAGAATATGCCACCCCAAAATATGTCTCTCTGGCATAAGGATTATTGGTCTGCTTTAAAAAAAAAACAAAAAACAAAAAAGGACTCCCCTGGTGACTCAGTTGTTAAGAGTCCGCCTGCCGATTCAGGGGACACAGGTTCGAGAAAAAGGGCTTCCCTGGTGGCTCAGTGGTTAAGAGTCCACCTGCCGATTCAGAGGACACAGGTTCGAGCCCTGATCTAGGAAGATCCCACATGCCGCAGAGCAACTAAGCCTGTGAGCCACAACTACTGAGCCTGTGCTCTAGAGCCCACGAGCCACAACTACTGAGCCCATGTGCCACAACTACTGAAGCCCGCACGCCTACAGCCTGTGCTCCGCGACAAGAAAAGCCACCACAATGAGAAGCCCGCGCACCGCAATGAAGAGTAGCCCCTGCTCGCCACAACCAGAGAAAAGCCTGCACGCAGCAATGAAGACCCAATGCAGCCAAAAATAAAATAATAAAATTTTAAAAAAATCTCAGAAAACTGAGATTGCCGTTTTATGAAGGACATTTACAACAGAGAAATCTCCATTTATGAGGGTATGGCCCTTTTTGCACCAAAAATAGAAGAATAATCTTAAGTAACTCTTTCCAATGGGGAAGTCCTGACTTAAACGTGCAAACAGTCATACCCTTGTTTACTGTGCTGTGCATGATAACCTGCCGTAACTGGCCTTCCCCCCTTCCCCAGCATCTTTCTTCTGTTTTTAGCTGAAGACGGTATTTAAAGGGATGGTTTTGGTCATTTCAGGGAGTGACTCAGTTTTCCGTGGTATCCCCCCCTGTTTTCAGAAGTTATACATGTTATTAAACTTCGGCTTTTCTCCTGGTAATCTGTCTTTTATTACAGGGGCGGGGGTGGTCTCAACCAAGAACCTAGAAAAGTAGAGGGAAAGTTGTTCTTCCTCCCGTACACGTGCAGTGGAATACTACTCAGCAGAAGAGAATGCACCACCAACCTATGGAAAGACACGGATAAATCTTCAGTATACACTGCTAAGTGAAAGACTCCAGTCTGCGGAGGCTGCACACAGCATGACCCCATTGATGACATTCCGGGAAAGGCAAAGCTACGTAGATGATAAGCAGATCATGGTGTGGGGGTTTGAAGTAGTCCATGTGATACTCTAGGGTGGACGCCCGTCACTATGCATTTGTCTAAGCCCACAGATGTGCATAGCCCAAGGGGCCAATCATCATCTATTCAAATTTAGTTATTTAGGATGTAGGAGTGTTGCAGGATGGAATACATAATGTCACAGAATCTAACTGTATTAGAAATATATGGAAACAACTCACTGTAAGGGATGGGATAAAAGGTGCTGACCTAAGTTACCTTTGGAAATGAATGGAATCTGTAGACTGAAGGCAAAAGGGACCATATATAAACAGTGGGCTTTATTCTACGAAGTTCTTTCCAGGGTGTAGTAGCTAACAATTCTGAAACCTCTGCACATGTAACCTGGAAAGGAGCAATGCACAGATAAATGGCGGATGGTGGGAGCCAGGGAGCCAGCCACAGCCTTGCTGTGGGAGTGGGAGGTTACAGATAAGCAAGGGGAGAGCCTCTGCCCTCGTAATCCTGGATCTGGGCTTCCTGGGAGGATGTTGACTGGCCGGGGAAAACACACAGATCTTCATGCTGGCAAGACCCTGCAGACATAAGAACTTCATGCCCCATCTTTCCACCCATACCTGCTGGAAACACTCAGCCCTCCATAATCAGTCAATTGCAGCGTTTTAGACTTTCTCACCCCCAGGCAGATAAAGGAGCATGAGGGTCTTGCTTACCCCTAAGCTGTCCCAGAATCCAGGCCCTGGGGGTGGAGCCAGGATGGGGGTTCCTGGGCCTCTGAATCCAGGCCCTGGGGGTGGAGCCAGTTTGGGGGTTCCTGGGCCTCTGACCAGCAGGTGAAAGGAGGGAGGAAGACCAGTCCTGAAGACAGAGGTTCCCTCAAGTCTGTGAGCCCAGGAGCCCTGATGGGGTTCATTCCCAGTGCGGACATGGGTGGGGCCTGCAGTGGTTCTCTGTTCCCCCTGGGCCCTTTGATGAAGCCATGGCAGCACTGGGCCCAGACGTCTCCTGGCGGTGTCTCAAACTGACACAGTGGTTTTACAAAGGAACAGGAGAATGGAGCTGAGCCCCTGATGGCCACTCCTTTCTGGATCTGAGTTGCTTCCAACAGGACCGCAGTCACCTGCATGTAGTCTGCTGTGACCTACCTGCCCCCACTGGCCTTTCTTCTCCCTCCCTGCGATGATTCCAGTGACATTTCCAGCCTGGATCCCTCTCCTAGGCCAGATGCCTCTGTCCAGCCACTGCATCCCCGTCTCCCTTGGGGGCTAACAGGCCCCTCAGAGGACTGGGCCAGCAGCTCCCCACACCCAGGAGCAGCCCCACCTTCCCAGGTTGCTGAGCCCAGGCACCGGGTGTAACCAAGCAGGACCCTACGGGGCCTTCCCAGGACAGACCCCTCCCCCATATCCTCTGCTGTAGGTCCTCTCTGAAGTACCTGGATAACAGTGTCTGATGCACCCTTCCTCCACCACCAAGTGGAAGAAATTAACTACTTGATGATCATGAACAGGTAGCCCCGGAGCTTCTGGTGCCTAAGAATTTATAATGTTAACCGCCTGTTACCTCACCATCAACCAGAGAATTGTGCACCAGCTGATCACATACCCTGCGTCCCCCTCCTTCACCTGGCCTTTAATATTGCTTTGCTGAAATCCTTCAGGGTGTTTGGGGTTTTAGAGCACAAGCCACCTGGCCTCCTTGTATTGGCACTTTTACAATTAAAGCTGCACTTTCCTTCACCACACCTGGGGTCAGTAGACTGGCTTTACTGCACTTGGGCAAGCGGACCCAAGCTTTGTTCGGTAACACTGGGGTCTCCCAGGCTCACACCCTCCTTGTGCCCCAGTGACTGTCACCTGCTCCTCCAGAGTCTTCTTGCAGCAAAAATAGAAATGAAGTTTTCCCTCCCCTGAGAACAAGGAAAACAAAGGAACAGCGAAGAGGCTAGAGAAGAAACATAACCTGGGCTGAAAGAGTTCATCACTCTTTGTTTTACTTTGTCGCTCATTTGTAGTAACTAGATTTGTACTTTACAAGACTAACCTCACTCCCTGACACTATGTAATTTACATTCGGCACCCATCACCCCTAACTCTGTGTGAGTTACATCCCCTGCCTCTCACTCCCTAACCTTATTATGTCCAGCACTTACATTCTATACGCTCCTCATAACAAATCACCCCCTATGGTTTTTGCATTTCAGAAACGAAGTTACTGCCGATAAACCAGAGGCAAACGGACGTAATTACAGACTGCCGGGCGGCCTGATGCCAACTATGACTGTTTTGAAATGATGCAAAGGAAAGGAGGAATGCAAGACCTTCACTACTTTGATCCTTATCCTATACCCCGGGCTGCGAGAGCCCCACATATAAAATCTTCCCTGATTCTCAAGGAGGGAGTGCCCAGTTCTTGAGGCACTAGCCGGCTGTGTCTTCCTTTCTGCCTGGCAGAAAAATAAAGCCATCTCTCTCTTCCTCCAAAACCCATCTCCGTATTTCTGTTCAGCCTCGGTGCACAGGGAAGCCGAGATTTCGACAACAGTCTGTGGCTAGTTCCCACACTAATTCCCCTCTATGCCCACAGCCCTGGCCCAAGCCCGATCTGGTGCCTGGTTCCTCCATCAGGCCTGACAAAGCTCCCTGCCCCACGGTGCGTCTCACATCCCACCCCAATGTGGTCTTTCTGAAGCATAAATGAGATTGACTCTCTCCCACCTGTAATCCCCCAAATGTTTCCCCACTTTCGCTAGGGCATCTGCCAGGAGAGACATCTGCCAAGGCCCTGAGAGTCCCCGGCATCCCCACTAGGCTGCTGGCTCCTGAGCTCCCTGACAAGGGGCACCTCAGCAGGCCGGGCGACACGGCAGGAAACCCCAGAACTGCTCACCTCAGGACGGGGCAGGCACTGCCATGGCCTCATCAAAGAGAGAAGAGGAGGGTTCCCCAGCTGGGACACAAACTCTGCACGAGTGGCCTCTCCTTGAGCCATTACATCACCTCGTGTGACTTGAGGGAAGGAAGGACCGAAGCACACTTGGTTCCTAAGGAGGATGGTATAGGCTCAGTCACGTCCCCCCAAATTCACATGCTGAATCCCTAACCCCCAGGACCCCAGGACGTGGCTGTATTTGGAGATGGGATTTTTAAAGAGGTGATCAACATAAAAATGAGGTCACTAGAGTGACCTAATCCTAATCCAATAGGATTGATGTCCTACAAGAAGAGATTAGGACACAGATAGGCACAGGGGGAGATCATGTGAGGACCTGGGGAGAAGACAGCTGTCTAAGCACCAAGGAGAGAGGCCTCAGGAGAAGTCAGCGTGCACACACCTTGATCTCAGCATCCAGGACTGGGAGATAGGTCTGTTATTCAAGCTGCCCTGTCTGTGCTATTTGTTACGGCGGTCCTGAGCAGACTCACACTCAGGGTAACTCAGGGCTCAGACTGGACAGAGCCCACTCTCCATCCCCCTGTATGTGAGTTACAGGAACCCTAGGAACTGAGGAGGGGGTCCCTGAGGGGAGGCACAAGTTACAAGATGCTAGGCATTAACATGGCTGCATTCAAGTTAAACATGCCTGAAGTCCAATCACACGAGATGGTTTTGTCCTGTATGTACATTGGCCCCTTCAGTCTGAACTGAAGATCTTTGGCTTCACCATCTCCACTGAGAGCATTAGCTTCCCTGCTGTGGACAGTCTCCTATAGGATTTCCAGAACCACAAAGCATCGAAGCTTCCCAGGACCCAGAGTCTGTGCGCTACCGTCCAGGTGACCCTCACAACAGGGCCGCACAGCTGCCCATCAGAACCCATTTCCCTTTTTCCTGTTCACAGCTACCCTGCACCTCCCAGCCTTCCCACCCCTTACAGCTGGGGCGCAGTTTCTCGTGTTACCAAGGGGAAGGGGTGAACGTGGTGAGGGCCTTGGCCAGCCTGCATCCTAGGACGGAGGGCATGATGCCCACCTGGTCACCCCACCCTGCTGGTTGGAGCCCTCACCTGGAAGCAGGGAGGAGAAACAAGGGGGCCAGAGCCTGGGACCTCACACCCACCTGCCCTGGACTCTCACAAGAAGGGGACAGAGACACCTTGAACTCCAGCCCAGTTCTGGGAGACACTTTGTTCCAGCAACAAACTTTACCTTAAAAGCCAAGGTGCTTTACAAAGCCCTCCCCAGCTGTCACAGAAAGTCAGGCTTCATCTCATCACACTTTTCGCAAACCCCAGCTCACGCTGAGACCACCTCTCAGGTGATGGTGCTTCAGAGAAGCCCCTTTAAAAGGTCCCTGGAGTTCAGCTCTCCCAGCCCTGCCTTCAGTTTAAGGGAGAAATTTCCTTGACACACCTTCTCAGTTTCCTTGACAACCAAGCTTCACAATCTCCCAAACTCTTCTCCTTCAAACGTTCCTATTCTAGGCTGGATGAGCCTAAAGAGACAGTGCTGTCATCACGTGCCAGAAACTGATTCCCCCAAGCCCGTAGTTACTGGTTACATGGTGCTATTGATGATGAGATCCCAGAAGAGCCAGCTTTCCAATATAACCATTTCTGGACTTGGCACTGGGTCCCTTTCCACGGACAGAGTGGAGTGGCTGTTTCCACGTGCCCCGTGGTGGAAGAGCTCACCTAATGCAGCCAGGACTTCATCCTTTCCAGGTGATTCCAGGGTCCTCACTCTGCCCAGACCCCACCCACATGGCTGCTGTCTGTGCCAGTCTATACGGGACCTTGGTAATCTCCTAAAATGAGGGTTATTTTATACACAGGTAATGGGTTGAATGCTGGCCCCAAAAGATGTGCCCCCCCAGAACACATGAACAGGACCATATCTGGGAAAAGCGTCTTTCTATATGTAGTTAAGGATCTAGAGGTGAGGTCATCTTGGGTTAGGGTGGCCCTCAATCCAATTGAGAGAGTCCTTATGGGAGACAAAAGAGGAGAAACACAGACACAGAGGAGAAGCCACGTGAAGACAGAGGCAGAGACGGGAGGGATGCAGCCGCAAGCCTGGGAATGCCTGGAGCCCCCAAAAGCTGGAAAAGGCAGGAAGAACCCTATCCTGGAGCCTTTGGAGAGACTTCTGTCCTGCAACACCTTGATCTCAGATGCCTGGTCTCCAGGACTGGGGGAGGATGAATTCCTGTTGTTTTAAACCACCCAGCTTGTGGTCATTTGTTACAGAAGCCACAGAACGGTCACACAGACCCTACTCTGTAGGATTCTGGAGTGCGGGTCTCATTAAAGGCCGACAGAGGCTGGATTGCAGAACCCTTAGAGTCAGCCTTGGGCCCCAGAAATCATAAAGCAGAAGCTGGACACCAGAATGTTGAGGGGTCAGTTGGAAGCCCATCCCTAAGGGTGCTGGCTGCACATGGCCTCCCCAGGTTTTTACGCCTGTACATGTTGGGGATAAGTATTTCCCTCCTGATTCAGGACCTCTGATGTCACCGTTCATGTTGCTAATTAAGAACCCACTAGTTACACAGATGAAAACCCTATCAGGGCACTTGCTCTAGTGGTAAACAATTCTGAAGTTGGTCAGGGGTGGGGAATCGTCTCCCATGCAGCCAGCAGCCCCCCACCCCGCAAGGAGCATCCTCTTTGCAAAGCTGGGGGACCGTGCCAAGGAGTCTCTGAGTAAACGTGAGCTGAGCCCTAGGCCAGCTGCTGCTGAACTGTTCCCACCCTTCCCAGGTAAAACACCTGAATGTGTGCAAGGACTTGAAAGCCTACAGGAAGGGCCGTGGAACCACCCCAGCCACAGCACGCCGGCCGACTTGGTGTCTGCAGGCCAGCCAGGATGGTCCTGGCCCTGGGCGTTCTTCTGGAAGCTTTCCATTTCCCTGCCTGACATACCCCTCCTGTCCCGGCCCCCACTGCTTTTTTCCTTCCTCACCTCTGCCCTGGGAGAAATTCCAACAGCAGTTACGGGTGACACATCCTCTTCTTTAGCAGGTGGCAGCCCGGCAACTCCTGCGGAAAGTCCAGCAGAGCCCCACTCACACCGAGCCACCCACAGAGCCGTGGGCCCTACTCCCTCCCACCATCCCAGCGGCAAAACTGCTGACAGGGCAGAGAATATGGCATCAGGTACAGCTGCAGGGGCTCTTGCTGCCTGGAGGGGTGTTTATATTGACCTCAACCCAGGCACACCTAGGGAGGGCTGGCTGGCCGGGTCAGGCTGCCCAGGTCAGCCAATCCTCGTCCCTCAGGGGCTCAGAGTTGTAGAAAATGGGCCTTGCTGCACTGGCCAGGTCCAAGGAACAGGTGTTGGGTCCTCAGGGTCAGGATACACACGGGGCTGCATCCCTGCTTGTTTTCTAATCATTTTGTCTGGTCCATGAGTGGGAGACAACTTCAAGACCCTCTCCTAATGAAAGGAACCCAGGAGTCAGGGAGAGGAGTGGGTGAAAACAGAGGCCTGGTGCCCCAGCTGCAGTGGAAGCCTCTGGAAGATCCGGTGGAAGGAGGCTGCACAGAGTGAAGCCCAGGGTCACAGACCTGTCGGAGCTGCTGTTTGTTAGTTCAGGTCCTGCTCTGAGGTGCTCAGGGTCAGCTCTGAGCAACGGGTGAGCTGGGGGTGCTCTACAATGAGGGCTACATGCACAGTTCCTGGGTGCCCAGCCTTGCTGGGTGCCTGCCCAAGTGAGCTCCATACCTGGGGAGGGGCCTGACTACGAGGGCCCCAGGGGCTGCTGGGTACCTGCCCAGGTGAGCTCCATATCCTGGGAGGGGCCTGACCACAACAGCCCCGTGGGCTGCTGGGTACCTTCACATGTGATCTCCATTTCCAGGGAGGGGCCTGGCCATGAGAGCCCCGTGTGCTGGGAGGGGGGCGTGTGTATGAGCGTCCTCTCTGTGCAGCCGGCACAGAGTTGCTTAGCAACTTCCCTGTGGGCAGTGCTGGGATGAAATGAGAACTAGGAGATGCCACGGGGCCCCTGAACCCGTCCATCCAGGGTAATGAGGTCAGTAGGTGGGTGCTGGCCACCGGGCTGTGTGAGGGAGGCCTACGGGTACCTCTTGTTTCTTCCACCTGACACCACGGAGGCCTCCCCAGGACAGAGCAGACAGCCTGTCTGGGGCAGGTGGGAGCTCCTGGTGACGCTGCAGGGGACATGAGAGGGACGGACCAGGCAGGAGGGGGTGGGATCCCAGGCAGAGCCATGGGGCTCGGGGCCGAGGGGGCCTTTCTGGGTCTGAGCTGGGAGTGGATGTGCAGGTGGTGAGCGTGATCCAGGAAAGCTGCCCTGGTGACGTGAGGCTGATCCTGCTTCACAGTGACAAGCCTTCCGGATGATCCCAAAACAGGATAGTGAGACGGATCCTGTTAGAAGAAGGTAAGTGAATCCCCCCAAGAGGAGGCTCTGCGAACTCGTCCCGGGAGGGGGGTGAAGGGAACAGGTGTGGAAGCTGCGAGGAGTGGGCAGTCCCCCTGGGCGGGCGGCGGGTGCAGACCCCACTCCGTGGCCTCACATCTGTGCTTCTGGCTGGATTACCTGGCTTCTCGGAGCCTCAGCGTCCCAGTCTGCTCGTGGGGTGATGGTAGCATAGATTGACTAGTAATTTGCTCAGAACAGGGTAGAAAGGGGTCTAGTGGAAATTCCACAGAACACTGTCAGTATGGGGATCGAGGCCCTGTCAGTATGGGGATCCCCAGTCTTCAGGATCAGTCCGAGCAGACTTGCAGCAGAGCCTGGGGATGGGCTCCGTTTGGTGGTTCCCCCCGTTTCCTGAATCTCGGAAGGGGCAGCTCCAGTGTGCTGTGGCAGGTTCATCCCACACCTGGAAGCATCCAGGCCTCAACGTTCAGCAGCCCCCGAGCCCTGTGTCTGGGCCCCCAGGAGGCAGAAGGGACAGGCCAGCGTCCTCTTCGACCCTCTTCCTGCCCAGAACATTCGAGGACCAGGCCGTCATTAGGGAGAAGCAGCGATTCTGGCGTCTCTGAACTTGAAAACTTCTGCTCTGGATACTAAGCCCCTGCTCTCAAGTAGATGGGGAAATAACACCCCTGTCTCCGGTTATCCACGGCTGCAACCATTCCCTAAGCACCGCTTGCTGAATTCATAGCCCACTTTGGGTTACCGTTTATTTTTATTAAGGCCGGTCCTTGCCTGACAAAGCACATCAAGCACGAGCTTTATTTGAAAAACCCCGCGCGGGTTTTTCAGCAGCTCCCTGACCAGGAGGCTACGGCGGCGCTGCGGCCACTCCAGCGCGTGCTCTGCCGGACCCCGGCCCAGTTACAGGCAGGCCGAGCAACACAGGACAACCCGGACCTACAGCTCGTGCCGGCGCCAGGTTCCCAGCGGCCGCAGTGTAGATTAGTGCCAGGAAGCGTGGGTAGTAGGGAAACCACGCCCCCGCGCGAGTGTCCGCCAATCGCAGAGTGCAGTGAGGCGCGGCGGGCTGGGAGGGCGGTGCGTCCGGAGAATCCCCGCCCCCAGCCCGAGCGTCCGCCAATCGCAGAGCGCGGTGTGTCGCGGCGCGCCGAGTTGGTCCGGGGACTCGCGGCCTTCCGGCGGCCTGAGGGGGTGGCACGCTCTGGAGGAGGCGGCGCGCACGGAGATGCCCCGCGGAGGCCAGTCTCGTGGCTCGAAGGTAGGCTGTGGGTCTCTGGGCGCCGTCTCCTCGGTCCCCCCACGTCGGCTTCGCCCGCGGGGCGCGTGTGGCTGGCCCCGGGCTGGTGGGCGGCCGGGGCGTCTGTGGCGTGGACGCAGCCCGCGTTGGAGGCGGGGCGGGAGGGGCCGCCTCCCTGGAGGGCGAGGGTCGCGGCTGCGGGGCGACCGGAGCGGGTGAGCCCGGCCGTGCGGCCCGAGTCCAGCTGGTGCTCGCGGGTCTCTGCTGGGCCGCAGGGCGACGGCGGCGTCCTGGGGTCCGGGAGGGCCTGCGTAGCCACCGCGTCTGCGCCGCGCTGCCTCCCCTGCCCCTTCCGACGCCGGAGCGGGAGCGTCTCGGCCGAGTCGGGCGCGGGGTCCGCCTGGTGACCGCGCTGAGAGCGGCGCAGCTGCGTTCTGAGTGCATTGCGTTTGTCCTGCGTGTGCCCTTTACCTTTTGAAAGCGATTTCTGAGCTCCTTGCTTACCGACATGCTTGTCTCGTCGTACTGAAAACTGAATGAAAGCAGACACTGACTCCTTTCTTGACTCCTCTTTTCTTACCAAAAAAGTTCCTGAAAAAATAGTCCGCGCACGCTGGTTCAGCCGCCGTCTCACTGCTGTGTCTCCTTGCCCCTGGAATATCATTGGTTGTCACACACGCTGTCAGTTTTGTGACTACCCATTTACGAAGTCCAGGAAGCCCATGACAAGCATACCTAACCCTGATTTCAAAAATACTAAAATGTGAAGAAAGAAAAAACCAAGGAATCAAGGAAGTATGTTAAATTGTTGAAGCCCATGTAACTTGTGAACTTGGTCACTGTAGCATTTGACACATTTGCCACTTGATTCTTTTCCCGTATTGCAACTGCTCATTTATTTCTCCTTTGCTGCCTTCCTGCCAGGTTCTGACTTCTGACTTTGCGCCTTTTTCCTCACTTCACAAGTTTGTTCTGGGAAGTCTCACACATTGATGTTAGCTGTCCCTCTGTATGGACGATTTTCAGATGTGTATTTGACCTTTCCCTTGAGCGCGGTTTAAACGCAGTGCACCATGAAGTTGTCATTTTCTTGCCCTTAGTCCCCTGGGTGCCAGCACTTCCTCCTGTGTTGTGCTGCTCTCAGCCTGTTGACACTGATGCTCTCTAATTGCGATTGCAGGGTGCACTTCAGCAGAAACCATCAGGAGACTTGGAGGAGCAAGGTTCATTCCTCACAGGTCCTGGAGGGTGCATGGTACACCCAAGGACCTCACGGTGAGGTTGGGGGGCGAGACACAGGGAGAGAGGGACGGCACACCTGGGGTCTGCCTTTATTAGGGTCTGGGGGTTAGGTGTCTAGAATTTCGGGGATTCATTCTTCGTTGGCTAATTTAAAGCAATAGCAGGGAGGGAGAAGCACGGTCACTCAAATGGTCAGTTATTTAGGTTACCAGGGCTTGTTGAAAGAGGAACCTTCATGGGTGAGGGCAGCCTAGTTCCTTACCTGGTTGTTTTGCAAGTAGCTCTGGCATACAGCTGTAGATACTTCTATTCAAGATGGATTTCTTCTAAAGTGGATGCCACCTGGCAATCAGATGCTTAATGTCAGGCACTTACACTACATCCTCACTTAGAAATCTTCATGTTTTTGTCTTGATACTCACTTTTCCCTTCGTCATTCTATCAGTTTTCAAGACCTTATCATAGCACCTGTCATAGTCCCTTGAACATATTAGATACTTAATAGATATCTGATGAATGAATGAAAGGAGAACTAGTATAGAAGGTTTGCAAGTATTGTAGGTATGAAGAAACATGGGGAAATACCCTGGTCAGAAGACTTGGGTGCCAGTCTCAGCTGTACAACTAACTAATTTTATAATTCTGGGCAAGCCATGTAGATCTTTCTGGACTCTTAAAATGGAAGTTGATATGTGCCTGAACTAACATCGTAGAATTGGGAATAGTATTGGGAAAGGACTGAGTTGATAGATAATAAAAGGAAGATGAGACTTAAGTACCTGAAATGGAAAGATGAAGAGGGAAGAGTTAGTGGTGACTCAAAACTTGAACCTGTGAAAAATGGGAAACTTGGGGAGAGTTAGTTGCTTCTTACCTGATGTTAGGGAACTTAAGGCCCAGGGAGAGATTAGGCTCCAAGTTGCTCCACGGCTGGGTGTATTTTATTTCTTTCTTCCCTCCTGCCTTTGCCCCCTCACTGTCCTTTCAAGTGCTATGATTCTTATTCCCTTTAAGCTTTGTCTTCTCCCTTTGCTAAATAGCCAGGAACGACCACAGGTACTCCCTTTACCTATGAGTCACTTACCTTCTGAGATTTCCTGGTCCTCCCCTCACTCTCACAGTTCCTTCTGCCTCCTCAGACTGAATTATAGCTCTCCCCCTTCTCTTTCTCACTGAAAGGAAAACTATCTTGGTAAGGTCATAAAAGAAATAAAGGAACATCATATCTTTCTGATGACACCCTCCTTCTCTACTCCTTTGGGTCCTCATCAGAAAACCTTATTTTATTTCTGGTGCTTCTTTCATAATAGCAAGGACATAGTAATTTTTAATTAAATGCAGTGTACGTGTCATTTCAAAGAAGTTATTTTTCAAGAAAGGGAAACATTGCTTCTTTGAAGCAGCATGGGGAGGAGCCAAGGATAGAATGAGGACCTGGCTTCTGTTACAGAAAGGGGCTAGTATTAGGTAATAGGAGTATTTTTCCTCTGAGACTATAGGGAAGAAGGAGAGCGCAGTAGATGGGAGGTCTGCTGAGTTTTATAGTGGCTTATTTTAACCTTAGGGAAGATGTGTCGGCTTGCGCTATGATGGTGACAAGGAGTGGTAAAGGCAAGCATGGGTGTGGAACTTGTGTATGTAAGTGTGTGTGTGAGAGTAGAGGGGTAGGGAATGGTAAGAGTGTTTACCAGCATTGACCAAGGACAAGTAATAAGAAAATATGAAGAGGGCCACTCTCATCTGTGGGTCTTTTTATCCTAGCCTTGTGGGTTGGTGATTGGTAAAGTGAATTGGTAGAAGGGTAGCAGTCTTAATGCTTGAAAGGAAACACTGACATAGTTGGCCGTAAGAGTGCAGAATGGCAGGTGAGACATCATGATTAGGAGGAGGCTAGTGGCTGATACCATGACTGGGCTTGAGACTTAGAAGTTCCAGTGATATTCCCAGGTTCTCAACCCGGTCGGAAAGCTCAGCTGCTGTTATGTGCCTTTGAGTTGAAGGTGCACGTGACAGTTATCGCTAGACACTTTTGTTAAAGTGAGATAATGCAGAATCAGTGGCTAGAATCTTTATTTCTGGAATTAGACATACATGGGAGAAAATCCTGACATGTTGCTTACTAGCTCTCTGACCAGCACAATATACACAGCATTTCTAAGTTGTAGCTTCTTTGTCTATCAAATGGGGATAAGATAATACCGATCTTGCAAGGTTGGTATGAGGGTTAAATGATGAGAACTGCATGAAATGATGTACTGAGCGTATAGGCACTCAATTAATGTTAGTGATAATGAAAGCAATTAATAATAAAACACCATGATAATGAAAGAAATTTGTAGATGAAGACAGAGCTATTGTTCATCCTCTACTGTTTTTGCCTTTAGATTTCTCCAGAATTGCTTCACTCAATTTGTTGAACAAGGAATAGGAAGAGGGCTTAGTTTTAAAGTTGTTCAGTGGTGGAGAGAGATTCTCTCATAGTTACCTTGGTAGGAGTACATTATGGTTCCAGTTTTAGCCCTTGGTAATCCCATTGGATGATTTACCAGTGGCTCTGCTTCTCAGAGTTGGACTCCTTAGTACTGATATCTTAGTCCAGACGTTGTCTTATCCTTAAAATGGAAGGAAAGGAGAACTAACATTTATTGAAGACTTTTCGTATGTCAGGTACTTCACATATATATTTCCTGTAAGGGGAAAAATATTTTCTTTTAAATCAAAATAATATATGCTCATAGATAAAAAAAAAGTAGTATGAAAAAATTTCTCGTGAAAACCAGCAATTGTTGCCCTGCTCCTTCCTGCACTTAATCATGTCCCTGAAGGCAATCCCTGTTTAAAATTGAGGTAATCGTAGAATCACATAACAGTTGTAAGGAATTATAGACATCTCACGTATTCTTTATCTAGTTGGCCACAATGATAACATTCTGCAAAACTGTAGTACGATATCACCACCAATGTATTGACATTAATACAATACAACTGTCTTATTCAAATCTCCCCAGGTGTGCGTCTGTGTGTGTGTTTAGTTCTGTACAGTTTTATCATGTGTAGGTTCATGTATCTACTACCACAGTCAAGATACTGAACAGTTTCATCAGCATAGGATCCTTTTTATAATCACACCGACTCCCATTAACTCCCACCCCTAACCCCTGGCAATCATTCATCTATTCATTATTTAAAAGTTTTTGTCATTTCAAAAATGTTATTGGGGGCTTCCCTGGTGGCGCAGTGGTTGAGAGTCCGCCTGCCGATGCAGGGAACACGGGTTCGTGCCCCGGTCCGGGAAGGTCCCACATGCCGCGGAGCAACTAGGCCCGTGAGCCATGGCCACTGAGCCTGCGCGTCTGGAGCCTGTGCTCCGCGACGGGAGAGGACACGACAGGGAGAGGCCCATGTATCGCAAACCAAACCAAACCAAACCAAACCAAACAAAAATGTTATTGGGATAGGATCATACAATTTATAATCTTTTGATATTGTTTTCCTTATATTTCTTCCCACTCAGCATAAGATTCTTGTCTAGGTTGTGTATATCAGTAGCTTCTTCACTTTTATTGCTGAGTCATAGTCCATGGAATGGACTACCACAGAATGGATGTACCACAGTTTCACTTAGCATTTTACCTGTTGAAGTACATCTGGGCTGTTTCCAGTTTCTGGCTATTAGAATAAAGCTGCTGTGTGTGAACACTTGTGTACAGGTGTTTTGGGGAACATAGGTTTTTATTTCTCTAAGATAAATGCCCAAGAGTGTAATTGCTGGGTCATATCGTAATTTGATGTTTAGTTTTATAAGAAACTAACAAACTTTTCTAGAGTGGCTGTACAATATTACACTGGCAATGTATGAGTGATTCAATTTCATAGATAATAAATTCATGCTTTTAGAGTACAGAATTCAGTGGTTTTTAGTATATTCACAAAGTTGTACAAATATTTCTTATTAGAGAATATTCTCATCACACTGAAAAGGAACTCCATGGCTGTTAGCAGTCATTCCACATTCTCTCCTTCCCCATCCCCCTGGCAACCACTAAGCTACTTTCCATCTGTATAGATTTGCCTATTCTGGACATTGCATATAAATGGAATAACATGGTCTTTTGAGACTGGCTTATTTCACTTAGCCTAACATTTTCAAGGTTCATCCATTGTTGTAGCATGTATCAGTACTTCATTCCCCTTTACGGTTGAATAATTTTTCATTGTATGGTATACAACATTAAAAAAATTCCATTCATCAATTGATGGATATTTGGATTATTTACACTTTTTGGTTGTTATGAATGATGCTGCTATGATCGTTTGTGTACCAATTTTTGTGAAGATGAGAGTTTTCATTTACGTTGGATGTAAACCTACCAGTGGAATTGATGAGTCATATGGTAATTGTATGTTTAAATTTTGAGGAACTGCCAAACTGTTTTCCAAGTGGTTACATTTTTTAGTCTCACCAGCAAGGAATGAGGATTCTAATTTCTCTGAATGCTTGTCAATACTTGTTATTGCGTTCTTTTGACTTTAGCCATCTTAATGGGTAGAAAGTGGTATTTTATTGTTTTGGTTTTGATTTGCGTTTCCGTAATGACTAATTATGTTGAGCATCTTTTCATGTGCTTATTGGTCATTTGTGTATCTTCTTTGAAGAAATGTGTATTCAAATTACTTGCCCATATTTTTTTTTAAAATTTGGCTGTATTGGATCTTCGTTGCTGCATGTGGGCTTTCTCAAGTTGTGGCAAGCGGGGGCTACTCTTCGTTGCGGTGTGCGGGCTTCTCATTGTGGCGGCTTCTCATTGCAGAGCACGGGCTCTAGGTGTGCGGGCTTCACTAGTTGTGGCACGCAGGCTCAGTAATTGTGTCTCACGGGCTCTAGAACACAGGCTCAGTAGTTGTGGTGCACAGGCTTAGTTGCTCTGCGTCATGTGGGATCTTCCCGGACCAGGGCTCGAACCCGTGTCCCCTGCATTGGCAGGTGGATTCTTAACTACTGCGCCACCAGGGAAGCCCTATTCAGTTTTTTAATTTCTACTTGAGTCAGTTTTGCTAGTTTGTGTCTTTCTTGGAGCCTGTGTATTGTATGGTAGTTACCTAATTTGTTGGCGTACAGTTTTTCATATTCCTTATAGGGTTTCCTATAATCCTTTAGTGCTTTTTCTCTTTCATTTCTTGTTTTTGCAATTTGAATCTTCTCTCTTTCCCTCTTATTTTTTTTCTTTTTGTGAGTTTAGCTAAAGGTTTGTCCGTTTTGGTCTTTTCAAGGAACCAACTTTTGGTTATATTTATATTCTTCTTTATTTTGTTTTCTATTTTATTTCTGTCCTCATTTCCTTCCTTCTGCTTGCTTTGGGTTAGTTGCTCTTATTTTTCTAGTTTTCTAAGATTAGCGGTTAAGCTATTAATTTGAGGCCTTTTTAAAAATAGATATTTACAGCTATAAGTTTTTTTGTAAGCATTGCTTTTTTCTGCATGTGCAAGATTTAATATATCTTATTTTTTTCATTTTTCTCATAATATCTTCTAATTTTTCTTGTTATTCTGTCTTTGATCCACTGGATATTTAGGAGTGTGTTGTTTAATTTCCATATTTTTGTGATTTTTGCAGTTGTATTTTTGTCGTTAGTTTCATTGTATTGTTGTCTAAGAGTAGTAATAATATGCTCTCACTCCTTTACAATGTATTGAGGCTTGTTCTGTCTATGAGAAGGTTTCATATGTATGTAAGGAGAATGTGTATTCTGCTCTTGTTTGTTTGAGGGGGTCTTCATGATTTCTTGTGGGTAGTCAGCTATTTTATTAGGGATCCTTTTACATGATGAGTCTTTTTTCTCTTGCTGCTTTTATGATTTCTCTGTGTCTTTTAGTAGTTCACATGATGTGTTCAGGGTTGGTCTCTGAGTTTATCCTCAGAGTTTTTTGAGTTTCTTGGGTGTATAATCAACATTTCATCAAATTTGGGAAGTTTTTGGTCTGTATTTTTTCAGATACTCTTTCTACATCTTCCTTTTTTTCTGGGACTCTTATGCATATATTTGTATACCTGATGGTGTCCCACAGGTCTCTGAGGTTCTGTTCATTCTTTTTTTTTCTGCTCTTCATCTTGGATACTCTCAATTGTCCTGTTGCAAAGTTTGCTGACTTTTTCTTCTGCTAGCTCAAATCTGCTATAGAGCCTCTCTAGAGAACTTTTCATTTCAGTTATTGTACTATTCAGTTCTTGAATTTCTATTTGAGTGTAGTGGTTTCTTGCTTTCTTTCTAAAAAATAATTATGTCTTTATATTCTCTATTTGCTGGGCTATTTTGTTTTAACTTTTTTAGACAATTTCCTTTTTTTTCTTTGAGCATATTTACAGAAGCTGATTTAAAGTCTTTGGTGAATCCAGCTTCTGGCCTCCCTCAGGTACAGTTTTTCTTGACTGCATTTTTCTTGTTATACCTTTCTGTTTCTTTGTGTCTTACGATTTTTGGTTGAAACCAGAATTTAAAATATAATGCAACAACTCTGGACATTAAGTTCCCATCCCCTCCCCAGAGGTTTTTTAATTTGTTTGTTATTGCTATTTATTTGTTTAATGACTTTCCTAAAGTTTCTTAAAGTTTGTAAAGTTCCTGTTTTCTGTAGGAAAAGCGGCATCTCCAACTTTTCCTGGTACCTCTAGGAGATGGGTCCATTAAGGGACAAGGGGTGGATTGCCATCAAAGAGCTGGAAGTAAGGGGGCCTTGCTGTCCCAGCCCATGCCCTGCCCTGTGAACCCGGACCCATAAACTGCATAAAATGGAGTGTTGGTGGCTGTTTGAGGCTTACAGTAAATGCCAAAAATTTGAGGAAAAAAATATTTCCTGTTTGTAGCTGCTGAACACACTACAGTGTTTGTTTACTTGTCTGTGAATTATTGGACAGATATTTCTTTAGATGCTTTGAGCCAGTAAGTCTTTCATTCTTTACTGAAGAGCTCTGTGTGCGTTGAGGCGTGCCTTCTGTAGTCTGGCAGTTTATAACTGACTTAACTTTCTCCTTGTGCAGGGCCTTGATATTATCCAGAGCTGAGATATTGGGGCCTTCTCAGGTTTTTCCTGGGCATACACACAGCCCTGCAGATCAGGTAGCATTCCAGATCCCCTGGAACATGTCAGATCTTTTCAGTGCTGCCTGTGGACATCTTATTCTTCAGATATTCCTTCGTTAGCACTTTTGGCTCTTTGGTCCCTGAAATGACTATTGCTGCCGCAGGCAGCTATAATATGAATTGCTGTCAATTGTTTTAGACAAATGCCCTGGTGATAGGGCTTTCCCATTGAGTGAGCTGTGAGTCAGGTCGAACTAAGTTCTGTGAATAAGTTTTTTTTCTCAGGAGCTGCCAGGCAGTTCAGATAGTGATAATACTCTGTGGATAGGGCCTTTTGAGGACCTACAAACCCAGTTTGCTCTCTCCTCTGCCTGCTGGGCTGCCAGTTTACACAGCTTATCCTGGTTATGAGGCTGCTGTTTTTCAAGGCTACTATGGAGCTAGAGAGGGGGCATGAGATGAGGGCAAATTAAAACACCAAAAAGTTCACTGTTCTTGTCGATATTAAGCTCCTTTTCTTGAGTGAATGCTGTTCAGATTATGAGCCTATGGTTAATTTCCAAAGTTTTGAAAAATTAAACTTTGACTATTTTTTCCCGCAGTTATTATTTCTTTTATGAAGGAGCAAGTTATTAGAGGTTCTTATTCTCTTATTCTGGAAGTTTGCTCATCACGTTTTTTATTTTAGCCATTATGATAGGTGTGTGCTGATAACTCATTGTGGTTTTAATTTGTATTTCCATGATGGCTAATGATGTTGAACATGTTTTTATGTGATTATTTGCTATCTGTCTGTCTTCTTTGGCAAAATACCTGTTCGTTTCTTTTACCCATTTTTAAATTGGATTTTTTGGGGTTATTGCTGAATTTTGAGAGCTTAAAAAATATTCTAGGTACTAGTACCTTGTTGGACATGTTGTTTCCAAATATCTTCTGGCAGCAACATTTTAAAATTTTTACCATGTTCATTTGATAGTTCGTGCATTTGCTATCAAATCTGTAACAACTCTTTGCCTAGCTCTGGAACTCAAAAGTTTTCTGTTTTTTTCTAACAGCTTTATAGTTTAATGTTTTACATTTAAGTTTATGGCATATTTTGAGTTAATTTTCATATAAGGTGTGAGGTTTAGGTTGAGGTTTTTTTTTTTTTTTTCTTTTTTTGGTCTATGGACTTTCAGTTGTCCACTACCATTTATTGAAAGTCTGTTCCTTCCGCCATTGAATTGCTTTTGCATGTTTGTCATAAACCAATTGCGCAAATATGTGTGGGTTTATTTCTGGGTTTCTGAAGTGGTCCAGTCATCTATGTGTCTATCTCTTTGCCTACTAAGCCTTAACATTGGATAGAGTGACTTTCCACTTTATTCTTCTTCAAAACAGTTTTAGCTCTTCTAGGGCCTGTGGCTTTCCCTGTAAGTTTTAAAATAGTTTGGCTATGTCTACAAAATACTTTCTGGAATTTTGATAGGAAATGAATTAAAGCTATCTATCAATCTGGGGCAGATAGACATCTGTGAGTCTCCTAGTCCATGTCTCTCCATTTGTTAATCTTTGGGTTCTTTCATCAGCATTTTGAAATTTGTAGCATGCAGGTGCCATACATGTTTTGGTAACTTTATACTTAAGTATTTCATTTATTTTGGTGTGATTGTAAATTGTATTGTGTTTTTAATTCTAGTTTCTACATGTTTATTGTTAGTATTTAGAAATGGATTGGTTTTCGTGCATTCGTGTTATATTCTGTAGCCTTGCTGAACTCAGCAAGGCTGCCTAGTACTTATTAGTACTAGCCATTTTTTTTGGTTAGATTTCTTGGGATTTTCTGTGTAGACTATCATGTCTTTGTAGTTTTGTTTTTTCTTTTTCAAGCTGTATATTCTCAAATCCACTGTTGTCCACTGCCGCCCCCCCACCCCTGTCCCATCTCCCTGCCTTATTGTAGCAGCTACAACTTCCAGTACCATGTTGGATAGGAGTTATGTGAGTGGACATTCTTACTTGTTACTGATCTTAGGGGGAGGGGGAAAGCATTCATTCTTTCCTGGTTCAGTATGATGTGAGCTGAGGGTTTTTGGTAGTTGGTCTTAAGTTGAGGAAGTTTACTTTTATTTGTAGTTAGATTACAGTTTTATAATGAATTGGTATTGGATTTTATTATATGCATTTTTTGTGTACCAGATGCTGCAGTTTTTCTTTTCAGCTTGTTGATATATGGTAGATTACATTGGGTGATTTAAAAAAAAATTGATCCATATATATTTTTTAATTAGTTAATTCTTTTTGGCTGTGTTGGGTCTTTGTTGCTGCGTGCGGGCTTTTTCTAGTTGCGGCGAGTGGGAACTACTCTTCGTTGAGGTGCTTGGGCTTCTCATTGCTGTGTCTTCTCTTGTTCTGGAGCATGGGCTGTAGGTGCACAGGCTTCAGTAGTTGTGGCACGTGGGCTCAGCAGTTGTGGCTTGTGGGCTCTAGAGCACAGGCTCAGTAGTTGTGGTATAGGCTTAGTTGCAGGCTCACTAGTTGTGGTGCATGGGCTTAGTTGCGCTGCGGTGTGTGGGATCTTCCCGGAGCAGGGATCGAACCTGTGTCCCCTGCATTGGCAGGCGGATTCTCATACATTGGTTGATTTTTGAATGTTGAATCAGCCGTGCACACCTGAAATAAACCCCACTTGGCCTTGGTGTACATTTCTTTGTAAACGTTATTAGATTCCTTTTGCTGATATTCTGTTGAGTTTTTTTTTGCATTTAAATTCATAAGAGACATTTGGTCTGTAGTTTTCTTTTTTATATTGTCTTTGCCTGACTCTTATCAGGGTAATGTTAGTTTCCTAAAATGAGTTTGGAAGTGTTCTTTCTTGTTTTATTTTCTGGAAGTTATTATAAAAAGTCGATGTTAATTCTTTGTTGAAGGTTTGTTAGAATTGTGTAATGAAATCACTTGGGCCTAGTGGTTTGTTTTCTGGGACTTTTCAAATTCAATTTATTTGATGGTTATAAGGTCTGTTTACATTATCTATTCTTGGTTGAGTTTTGGAAGTTGTGGTTTTTGAGGAATTGGTTGACTTAGAAGTTATTGAGTTTATGAGTGCAAAGTTTGTAGTGTTCCTATATCTTTTTAATGGCTGTAGGATTTGTAGGGATATATTTTTTCAATGGCTGTAGGATTTGTAGTGATATCCCCTATTTCAAACTCATATTTGTCATTTGTGTCTTCTCTGTTTCTGTTTTTTGTCAGTCCTCATAGATGTGTATTAATTGTAATTATCTCTTGAAGGACTAGCTCTTGGTTTTATTGCTTTAAAAAATAGTTGTTTTCCTGTTTTGAATTGAATTGATTCCTACTATTCTCTTCCTTTTGCTTGCTTTAGTTATTTTTTGTTCTTCTAGTTTCTTGAGGTTGGAATTTAGGTTATTGATTTGAGTTTTTTTCATTTCCAATGAAAATAAGTTGACCCTTGAACAGTGAGGAGTTTAGGAGGCTGATACCCTGTGCAGTTGAAAGTCCATGTATAACTTCACAGTTAGCCCTCTGTATCTGTGGTTCCACATCCATGGATTCCACCACTTGTGGATCATGTGGTACTGGAGTAGGTAGGTATTGAAAAAAATCCATGTGTAAGTGGACCCATGCAGTTCAAACCTTGTTGTTCAAGGGTCAACTGTATTTAATGTTACGAATTTCCCTCTCAGATCTGTTTTAGCTGCATCCCATATATTTTGATTGCTGTTTCTTTTTTCATTTAATTTTGTATGTTTAAAAAAATCTGTTGAAGACTGTTTTATTCATGAATCAGAAGCTTGTTATTTATTCATGTTTTTATCATTTATCTGTTTTGTTTTCATTATTGGTTTCTAATTTAATTCATTTATGATTAAGCCACATTCTGTATGATTTCATTCTCTTAAATTTATTCTCTGAATATGCTACATTTGGGTGAGTGTTCCTTTGTGTTTGGAAAAATAATATGTATTTTGTTTTTGTTGGGTGGTATGCTCTCTTTTTGTCAGTTAGGTATTGTTAGGGTTTTTTTGTTTGTTTTGGTTTTTTTTGGTGAGATCTTGTATGACTTATATTGTTTTCTACCTAGAAGTTCTATCAGTTGCTGAGCATGGTGGGCAGGTGTCGAAATCCCCAACTGTAGTGGTGGATTTGTGTATTTATTCTTTCGGCTCTATCAGTTTTGTTTTATGCATTTTGAGGCTCTGTTGTTTGGTGTTTATAAAATTAGCAGTGTTGTATCTTTCTGTTGAATTTATTCTTTTATTGTTACATAATTTCTTTGTTTCTAGAAATTTCTTTTTGATCTGAGGTCTACTTTACCAGATACTAATATAGCCACTTTTGTTGTCAGTGTTTACTTGGCATATCTTTCTATTCATTTACTTTCAACCTCCCTATAGTGTTGAACTTGAAATTAGTTTCTTCCAAATAGCATGTGGTTGGTTCATGTTTTTTAATCTACGCTGCCAGGCTCTGTCTTTTGATGGATGTATTTAAGTCATTTACATGTAAGAGAAAATTATTGATATGTTAGTGTTCAAGTTTGCCATTTTGTTGTTTCCTCCCTTTTCTTTCCTTTCTCTTTTCTTGCTTTTTTGGAGTTACTTAAAAAATTTTAGGTTTCCATTTTGATTTATATATAGTTTTTCTTAGCTTTTTTGGTTGTATCATTTTCTCAATGGTTTTTCTAGATATACAATAATATATGTGTAGCTTATCACAGTTTACATATGCAGCATTTTATCACTTCTAGTAAAATGTGGAAGCTTCACTTTCCATTTAGGCACCTTTAATGTAACCTAGTATTGTGGCTTTTGTTTCATATTTCATATTAATTGACTATGATTTATACAGCTCTTGAGAAGGATTGTCTTTTGTATTTATCCATACTCCTGCAGTTTCTGTTTTTCCTTTTTCCACACTGCTCACAAGGTTTAAAAAAAATCATTTTCTACTGTTTGAGTACTTTCTTTTACCAATCTTTAAGTGTGTATCTGCTGGTTTCCAAATACTTAAGTGGTTTTTCTTGGGGGGGGGGGTCTAAAATATCTTTATTTCCCCTTGATTGTTGAGCAGTTTACTGGATATCAAATTCTGGGTTGCTGTTATTTTCTTTAAGAACTGAAAAATAATTGCCCCACTTCATTCTGGCTCTAAGATTTCAGATGAGAATTCTGTCACTAGAATTGATGTCCCTGTATAGGCAGTATGTTATCATGGTTCTTTTCCAAACTTTTCTTTATCTTTAGAAGTTTAATTTTGATGTCTTGCTGTTGGTTTCTTTGGGTTTATCCTGTTTGGGGTTCTTTCAGCTTATTGTAGAAATATTATATCTTTTACCCAATGTAGGAAATTTTGAGCTGATACGTTTTAAAATACTTTCTCAGTTTAATTTCTTTTTCTTTACCTCTTGGAACAGTGATATGGATGAAGAATCCTTTGTTATTGTCTCACAGGTCCCTGAGGCACTATTCATTTTTCTTCACTATATTTTGTCTGAATCTGTTGTTCAGATTAGTTGAATTGTATTGATCGGCCTACAAATTACTGATTCTATCTTCTGTAGTTATGATTTTACTATTGAGTCTACCCAGTAGGTTTTTTATTTTGGTAATTGTATTTTTCAGTTCTATAATTTCCATTTGGTCCTTTTTTATAATTTTTTCTCTTTTTTTCTAATTTTTCATTGTTTCATGAGAACTTGCAGTTGATTATTGAAGCATTTTTATGACAGCTATTAAAAAATTCTTGTTAGATAGTTCCAGCACCAGATTGATTTGCTTGTTGGCATCAGTTGATTGTTTCTTTTTATTTGTTTTTTGATAGTATTGGTTCTTAGTATGAAGAACAATATTCAATTGTATTCTGGACATTTAGTCTATCTTAGGAGATGCTGGGTTCTACTTAAGTGTTTTATTGTTGCAGTATGCTGCTAAGATCAAGCACACAGGTCCTGACCTACTTTTGTGGATTGTGGTTCTAATGATAGTTTAATTTTTAGAGGCTTTGTGATGTTGTTTTGGTCTGCTCGGCATATCTAGTGCCAGTAACCTTAGGGAACAGAAGGGGGTTCCCCAGGCTGACCTGCTAGGGTCTCTTGGTGAAGGAGCAGAGAATCTCAGGCACACAGTGACCAAGAAGCTTCCCTTGTCAGGTTATTGCTGTGTTGGGATCCCCCATGCCTCTGAGAGACAGAGAGTGATTCTTGGGTAATGTGTGAGTTATCAAGAGATCTATCCTACTGACACCTAATCTCTCCACCTCTCTCCACTCTCTTCCTTGTCCTGGAATCTCTAATGGAAGGAGATCTGGGTCCATTGGGATTCCCTTGATCATTTATTATTGGCAGTGTTCCCAATTGCTCTCTCCGTCTGGTGGTGCTGGGCTTAGTTGATACTGTCAGAGAGATTCCTGTTTGATCAAGAGGAGGAATGAGCTAGGTTGGGGGTGGGGAAACATGGGGTCTCGGTTACCTTCTGTTGGGTGCTCAGACATAAGTCACCTTGTTACTCTGTTATTCCTTCAGTCTTGGGCTCCCAAACCAGCTTGCTATTTCTAGAATTCTTACCAGTCTCTATGTTATTTTCAGGGACTATAGTTGTTTTTAGTGGGGAGAAGCTGGGAGAAACAGATCTGTATCATCTTGTTTAGATCAGAAGTTTGGAAATAACTAATTTTTACCTGTTTTTCTCTGGAGTTTATTTTCTTATTTTAAAAAACACATTAATTATCGGGTTGGCCAGAAGTTCCTTCAGTTTTTAAGTAAAACTAAAAGACACCTTTTTTATTTCACCAAGTACTTTACTGAACAATGTGTTCACCATTTTGTTCCACTACTTTCTGCCATTTTTCAGCCAACTTCATAATTCCTTCTTCCCACAACTTTTTATCTTTTTGAGCAGAGATCTGTTCCAGGTGCCTTTTTTTTTTTTTTTTAAACCCCACATTTGTTTTTGTTTTTGTTTTTTTGTTTTTTTTTGAGGTACGCGGGCCTCTCACTGTTGTGGCCTCTTCCGCTGCGGAGCACAGGCTCCGGACGCGCAGGCTCAGCGGCCATGGCTCACGGGCCCAGCCGCTCCGTGGCATGTGGGATCTTCCCGGACCGGGGCACGAGCCCATGTCCCCTGCATAGGCAGGCGGACTCTCAACCACTGCGCCACCAGGGAAGCCCCCCACATTTGTTTATTTATTTTTGGCTGTGTTGAGTCTTTGTTTCTGTGCGAGGGCTTTCTCTAGTTGTGGCAAGCAGGGGCCACTCTTCATCGCGGTGCGTGGGCCTCTCACTATCGCGGCCTCTCTCGTTGCGGAGCACAGGCTCCAGACGCGCAGGCTCAGTAGTTGTGGCTCACGGGCCTAGTTGCTCCGCGGCATGTGTGATCTTCCCAGACCAGGGCTCGAACCCGTGTCCCCTGCATTAGCAGGCAGATTCTCAACGACTGCCTCACCAGGGAAGCCCTCCAGGTGCCTTTTACAGTCTTCCAGGGAATTGAAATTTTTTCCGTTAAGAGAACTTTGTGAAGACTAAAATAATTGGAAAGCCGAAGGTGCAATGTCTAGTGAACACAGTGGGTGTATTAGAACTTCCCAGCCAAACTTTAACAGTTTTTGCCTGTCATTAAAGAAACATGTGGTCTTGCGTTATCTTGAAGATTATGCGTTTTCTGTAGACTAATTCCAGACACTTTTCGTAGAGTGCTGCTTTCAGTTGGTCTCATGGGGAGCAGTACTTGTTGGAATTAATTGTTTGGTTTTCCAGAAGGAGCTTGTAATAGAGGACTCCCTTCCAATCCCACTATATACACCACCTCATCTTCTTTGGATGAAGACCAGCCTTTGGTGTGGTTGGTGGAGGTTCATTTCAGTTGCCCTACTGTCTCTTCTGTTCCACATCACTGTACAGTATCCATTTTCCATCACCCATCACAATTTGTTTTAAAAATGGAACTTTTTTTTTACGTTTCAGTAGAAAATCGAACGTGGAAATACAGTTAAGAAAGTTTTTTTTTTTACTTACGTGGAATCCAAACATCAAAGCAACTAACATAACCAAGCTGGTACAAATGCTTTTAACACTTGAATTGGATATTTTGAGTATGTCGGCTGTCTCCCGCATGGTATAATGTTGATCTCAATTAATGTCTCGATTTCATCGCTGTCAACTGCAGCTGGTCTACCCATCTGTGGAGCGTCGTCCAGTGAGAAATCTCCAGCATGAAACTTCGCAAACCACTTTTGACACGTTCGATGAGTCACAGCACCTCTTCCATACACTACACAAATCTCTTCTTGCATTTCAGTTGAGTTTTTCCCTTTATTGAAATAAAGCATAATATGCCGAAAATGTTGCTTTTTTCTTCTGTCTTCAATATTAAGATGGCTACACAAAAATTCACCAACTTTGGTAAGCTTTTTTTTTAATGCATGCTGATAGGACAGCTGTTACAATACACTCTAACAAAATTGTTTCGGATGAAGTTAAAGACAACTAAGTGCTACTACAGCCATTTTATGGAAGAAAACAAATGCACTTGGGCCCAACCCAATATTTAATCTGTTGATTACCTAGTATGGCAGATGAGGACTTAGCTGTCTTATGTGAGCATTCCATATCTCTGTTATCCTTTGTTATTGTTACAGGTTTTTGCTAAACCAGAAATAAATATTACTACTATGATCACATAAATGTGGCCCATTGAAGACTGAAGTAGCGTACTTTGTTTCCTTCTTGTGCAACCATTATTTTAATGTAGTAAATCATTGCTACATGTTTTTCTTTACATCATTTTTTACTTAATTATAGGTAATTAAATTTTTTTTTTTTTTTGCGGTACGCGGGCCTCTCACTGTTGTGGCCTCTCCCGTTACGGAGCACAGGCTCTGGACGCGCAGGTTCAGCGGCCATGGCTCACAGGCCCAGCCATCCACGGCATGTGGGATCCTCCCAGACCAGGGCACGAACCCGTGTCCCCTGCATCGGCAGGCGGACTCTCAACCCCTGCACCACCAGGGAAGCCCGTAATTAAAAATTTTTTACGCCTGCCCTTAGGCAATATGGCTTATTTCCTCCTTTTGCATGATATATTCTCCAGTATCTTCCTAATAAAGAGTGTGTTAAGAGTTTTTTTGAGCTCTGCATGTTTGAAAATTTCTTTATTTTGTTCCCATAGTTGATTAATAATTTGGCTGAGTAGAGAAATCTAGATTGAAAATCAGTTTTCCTCCGATTTTTTAAGGCATTGTTCCAGTGTCTTCTTATGTCCATTTCATCTTAAATGACTCAATTTAATTAAAATATAAGTGCAGATGGAGTTGGAGCTAGATATATTCAAGGCCCACATACGTATTTAGGAAAAGCAAGTTAAAACTTGATTCAGTACTCTTAATGCTTGCTTCATAATTTGGGTTTTGATCAGGAAAGCTAATGGGTTGGGATGTAGGGAGAAAAGTTTGGAAGTGTGGAAGACATTCGGTGAAAGAGGTAGCTAAAGAAACTTAGGGAAGAAAAAGTATGAAGTGAGTAGTTAGATTGTTTTCTTATGTCTTGTTAACTTGCTCTGAAGTTCGTAGTCCAAGTATCATTGTCTTTTTTTTTCTTTTTAAAATTTATTTATTTATTTTAATATCTTTATTGGGGTATAATTGCTTTACAATGTTGTGTTAGTTTCTGATGTATAACAAAGTGAAAGAGCTGTATGTATACATATATCCCCATATCCCCTCCCTCTTGCGTCTGCCTCCCACCCTCCCTATCCACCCCCCAGGTGGTCACAAAGCACAGAGCTGATCTCCCTGTGCTCTGCGGCTGCTTCCCACTAGCTAGTTATTTTACATTTGGTAGTATGTATATGTCCATGCCACTCTCTCACTTCATCCCATCTTACCCTTCCCCTTCCCCATGTCCTCAAGTCCATTATCTACATCTGCATCTTTATTCCTGTCTTGCCCCTAGGTTCTTCAGAACCATTTTTCTTTTTTCTTAGCTTCCATATATGTGTGTTAGCATACGGTGTTTGTTTTTTTCTTTCTGTCTTACTTCACTCTGTATAACAGACTCTAGGTCCATCTGTCTCACTAGAAATAACTCAGTTTCATTTTTATTTTTCTGACTTACTTCACTCTGTACGTATGACAGACTCTAGGTCCATCCACCTAACTACAAATAACAATTTCATTTCTTTCTATGGCTGAGTAATATTCCATTGTATATATGTGCCACATCTTCTTTATCCATTCATCTGTTGATGAACACTTAGGTTGCTTCCATCTCCTGGTTATTGTAAATAGTGCTGCAGTGAACATTGGGGTGCTTGTGTCTTTTTGAATTATGGTTTTCTCAGGGTATATGCCCAGGAGTGGGATTGCTGGGTCATATGGTAGTTCTGTTTTTAGTTTTTTAAGGAACCTCCATACTATTCTCCATAGTGGCTGTATCAATTTACATTCCCACCAACAGTGCAACTCTCCAGCATTTATTGTTTGTAGATTTTTTGATGATGGCCCTTCTGACTGGTGTGAGGTGATTCCTCATTGTAGTTTTGATTTGCATTTCTCTGATGGTTAGTGATGTTGAGCATTCTTCATGTGTTTGTTGGCAATCTGTATATCTTCTTTGGAGAAATGTCTGTTTAGGTCTTCTGCCCATTTTTGGATTGGGTTGTGTTTTTGATATTGAGCTGCATGAGGTGCTTGTATATTTTGGAGATTAATCCTTTGTCAGTTGCTTTGTTTGCAGATATTTTCTCATGATTTGATTTAAAATCTTCATTAGCTTCTAGACACTGCTCTAGGTTTGGGGGAACTGTTTAAATAACCAGCAGGGGGAGTACTCAGTTCCTTTTGCAACAGGGACTCAAGCTGGAAAGATAGTTGGGATTTTAATCTGTGCAGTTTAGAACAACAGTTTAAAAATTTTTTTTGTTTTTTCTGATATTAAAAATAATATGCACCTATTGTAGAATAGCTATAAAAGAAAGAATACAATAGAAAATAACACATGTAAATCTACAATCAGGTGATGTAGGCACTTTCATGTATTTCCTGTTAAACTTTTCTCTCAATGCTTTTTTTTAAAGTTATTTTATAGATTTATTTATTTTTGGCTGCGTTGGGTCTTCATTTTTGCACGCGGGCTTTCTCTAGTTGTGGCGAGTGGGGACTATGCTCACTGCGGGCTTCTCATTGCAGTGGCTTCTCTTGTTTTGGAGCACGGGCTTTCGTAGTTGTGACATGCGGGCTCGAGAGCACAGACTCAGTAGATGTGGCACACGAGCTTAGTTGCTCCTTGGCATGTGGGATCTTTTTGGACCAGGGCTCAAACCCATGTCCCCTGCTTGGCAGGCGGATTCTTAACCACTGTACCACCAGGGAAGTCCTCTCAATGCTTATATCTACTGCAAAATTGATGTTAGTTTTAAAACTTAGGGTCGTTGGTATTACATAGATACTCTTTTGAAAATCAATCTGAATATTCTTTTCCATCCTGGTAAGATCAGAAACAGAACATTTATTCTTGTGTATAAATAAGATTTCTGTTGGTTTCTCATAAAGTTGTAGATTTTAATTTCTGTTCTTTTAAGGAGCAGAACCTCTAGAGCATCAGAAAATTCCTATTAAGCAAAGAAAGGCAGCAGAATACAATGTTGTCTATCTTAAGGATACAACTAAAACATATAAAATCAGAAGATGCAAACAGGGCAGCAGTATATTAAAACAGTTGTGTCAGGTTGCTGGCTTGGTGCCTGGTACATAATTTTGTTCTCAGTTTTTGGAATGGACAAATAGTGGAATAGGGTGATGCTTTTAAAAAATTTATTGTAATGTTAAGACAAATAAAAATGGAGTACTTTTGTAAAGATTGAAACACACATGAACAATTTCTTAAAAAGTTATGTGTAAGAAAGCTTGTCCAGTTGGTGTAGCTCTAGATCATCTCCTCTTAAAAGCTATGACCGAGAAAAACAGTACGTATTATCTGCACAATAACTAATTTATTTATAGAAAGAAGAGAAACATACTTAGTGCCTGAGTTCTGGCCACAGTTTTACTAAGATATCAAAAATATTTATCTTTGAACATTCTGTATAAGTCCCTCCTTATTTTGAACCAGTTTTGTTGAATTCTGCATTCAGTTCTTGTCACTTACGCATTAAAATAACATAGGTAACAAATGTACACTTATGAGTGTGGAGAAATCCATTAATCAAAGGGAAAACAGTTTTGAGGAGAGGTTAATGAAGAAATCACATTGCAGTAGTTGAAGAATAAAATCTTTGTGTTGACAAATCTCTATATAAGTGTGCTGGGGAAGAGAAGGAGCAAGGGATAGCATGATGGGGTGAGAGAGAGTTAAAAAAAAAAAGTTAATGAGAAACTTGTGCATGGTTGAATGATGGCCTAAGGGGTGGAACAGATTAAGATAGGAAACTTTGGAATCCTGAATGCAGTGTTTCATGACTGGCATCCTGTTCTTCATGTTGAGGATTTCTTTTTATAGCCTCAAGCCACTGTGATGTAAAGGTTTCTGTTTTTTCCTCAGCCTTTTAAAAAATTCAATAGAGACTATAGCATTTTTACTTTTTTACCCAACATTGTGTATTTTACTGCAGCAGAATATTCCAGGCATGTGCAGAGAAGTTTGTTCTGTGTTTAGTTTACCTGTATGGTAAAGCCATACAGGTTGGATTTTTTTTTGGCTGCATTGGGTCTTCGTTGCTGTGCGTGGGCTTTCTCTAGTTGCAGTTAGCGGGGGCTTCTCTTGTTGCATAGCGTGGGTTCTAGGCGTGCAGGCTTCAGTAGTTGCGGCGCCTGGGCTCAGTAGTTGTGGCTCGTGGGCTGTAGACCGCAGGGTTAGTAGTTGTGGTGCACGGGCTTAGTTGCTCCGTGGCATGTGGGATCTTCCCAGACCAGAGCTCGAACCTGTGTCCCCTGCATTGGCAGGCGGATTCTTAACCACTGCACCAACAGGGAAGTCCCTAGAGGTTGGATTTTAATCTATTGTTCTTTGTGGTGGTTCTCAAACTTTAATAGTGCCTAACTCACCAGGGTGGTTGGTGGGCCTCTCATCACTCAAGATCCTAATTTGAGGTTTGAGTATCTACTATCTCTAAAAGCATACGTGGTGATTCTGATGTGCATCGCCCTTGATTGCATTTTAAAAATTGTGGTCAAATAGAATGAAATTAACTATTTTAACAATTTTTAAGTCTATGGTCTGTGACATTAAGTACTTTCATGTTGTTCCGAAACTATCACCACCATCCATCTCCAGAACTTTTCATCATCCCAAACTGAAATTATACCCATTAAACAACAACTCCTCATTTTCCCCTCCCCGCAGCCCCTGGCAACCACCATTCTACTTTATGTCTCTGAGTTTGATGACTTTAGGGACCTAATATAAGTGGAATCATAATTTTTGTCCTTTTGTGTCTGGCTTATTTCATTTAGCTTAATGTCTTGAAGGTTCTTCCATGTTGTATTGTGTGTCAGAATTTTTTTTTCTTCTTTTTTTTTTTTTTTGCGGTACGCGGGCCTCTCACTGCTATGGCCTCTCCCGCTGCGGAGCACAGGGTCCGGACGCACAGGCTCAGCGGCCATGGCTCACGGGCCCAGCCGCTCTGTGGCATGTGGGATCCTCCCGGACCGGGCACGAGCCCGCGTCCCCTGCATCGGCAGGCGGACTCTCAACCACTGCGCCGCCGGGGAAGCCCCGAATTTTTTCTTTCTTTAAGGCTGAATGTAGTCCGTTGTATGTATATACCACATTTTGTTTATCATTCATCCATTGATGGACGTTTGGGTTGTTTCAGCCTTTTGGCTCTTGTGAATATGGCACTCTGAACATTGTTGGGGAAATATCTGTTTGAGTCTCTGCTTTCAATTCTTTTGGGTATACGCTGGATCATATGGTAATTATATTTTTAACTTTTGAGTAGCCACCATACTTTTATCCACAGTGACTGCATCGTTTTGCGTTTCTGTCATAATGTACGAGGGTTTCAGTTTTTCCATGTCCTTGCTAGGACTTACTATTTTCTGTTTTTTTTTTAAATTTTTTAAATTTTAACTTTTTTTAATAGTAGTCATTCCTAATGGGTGTGAAGTGGTATCTCATTGTGGTTTTGATTCACAATTCTCTCATGAATAATGATGTTGAGCACCCTTTCATGTGCTTATTAGCCATTTGTATATCTACTTTGGAGAAATGTCTCTTTCAGGTCCTTTGCCCACTTAAAAATTGAGTTGTTGGTCTTTTTGTTGTTGAGTTGTTAGGCGTTCTTTATGCATTTTGGATATTAGTTCCTCATCAGATCTTGGATTGCATCTTAAGAAATGCTGGCTTGGGGTAAGGAGTTTGAATTGTGGAGTCAGACCAGCCTGTGTGTGAATCTTGGCTTGTGTGTAAGTTCCCTTGCATATTAAAACTGCCAGCTACCAATCTGGAGTGATCTACCTCTTTCTTGGGCTCTCCTTGTCCTCTGTGCATGGGCACCAGTTTCAGACTTCACCTGGGGACTCCTGAGGTCGCAAACCTACAATGTGTCAGGATTTCATTGCTTTTTAAGGCTGTGAATAGTTTTTATTTACATGTACATGCTTATTTTGTTTATCCATTCATCCATTGGTGGACATTTGGGTTGTTTCCAGTTTTTAGTTATTGTGAATAATGTTATTTTGAACTTTGACATTTAAACATACATTTGAGGGACTTCCCTGGTGGTCCAGGGGGTACATACGACTGCACGCTCCCAACCCAGGGGGCCTGGGTTCGATCTCTGGTCAGGGAACTAGATCCTGCATGCATGCCGCAACAAAGAGTTCGCATGCGGCAACTAAGAAGTCTGTGTGCTGCAACTAAGGAGTCTGCATGTCGCAGAGAAGATCCCGTGTGCTGCAACTAAGACCTGGCACAGCCAAAATAAATAAGTAAATATTTACTTTAAAAAACCCAAACATCCATTTGAGTCCCTGCTTTCAGTTCTTTTGGGAAATCGAATTGCTCAGAAGTAGAATTGCTAGATCCTATGGTAATTCTATGTTTAATTTTTTGGAGGATCCACTGTACCATTTTCTGTAGCAACTGTATCATATTGTATTGCTACCAGCAATGCACAGGGGTTCCAGTTTTTTCCATATCCTTGCCAATAGTTATTACTTATTTATTTTTTGACAGTAACTATTACAATGGGTGGGAGTTGGTATCTCACATTGTGGTTTTGATTTGTGTTTCCCTAATGACTAATGATATCAAGCATCTTTTTATGTGACTGTTGGTCATTTGTATGCCCTCTTTGGAGAAATGTCTATCAGAGTTTTACCGAGTTTTAAACTGAGTTGTTGAGTTGTGGGAGTTCTTCATATATTTTGGGTACTAGATTCTTAGTTGGATATGTGATTTGCAAATATTTTCTCCCATTATATGAATTGTCCTTCTGCTTTCTGATAATATCTTTTGAAATTCATAAGTTTTAAATATTGATGAAATTTAGTTTATTCATTTTTTGTTAACTTGTCCTTTTGTGTCATGTCTGAAACCGCTGCTTAGTAACTTCTGTTATTTTTTGTCAGACCCTTGACAGAAATCGTTTGACCACAGATGTATGGGTTTTTCTGGACTATGAATTCTGTTCCATTGACTGGGTCTGTTGTTATGCCTGTACCACACTGATTTGATTACTGTTATTTTGTAGTAAGTTTTGAAATTGGGATGTGAGTTCCAGTCATGGAACTTTCGTGGTTTTCTCATAGAGTCAGGATGAGTTACATGTTTGGTATCAATGTGTGACCGTATAGGTGGGTTATTGTCAAGGAGGGAACCTCACCTGAGCCTTTGTGTCCAGAGTTTTTACTGGGGCTTTGCTATGGACTGCATATTTGTGTTCTCTATTCCCAACCCCCATTCATATGTTGAAACCTAATCCTCAATGTGGTAGTATTTGGAGGTGGAGTCTTCGAAAAGTAACTAGGTCATGAGGGTGGAGCTCTCATGAATGGGATTAGTGCCCTTATAAAAGAGGTTCCAGAGAGATCCCTCCTCTCTTTAGCATCAGTGAGGAAGTGAGCCTTTGCCAGATTTCACCACTAACACTGAATCTGCTGACACCTTGATCTTGGACTTCCCAGCTCCTAGAACTTGAGAAGTGTTTGTTGTTTATAGGCTACTTACTTTATGGCGTTTTGTTATAGTAGCCCGAACAGACTAAGGCTCCATTACGTAGACATAAATGGCTGATCTCAGTCTTCAGTTCTTCTGTGTGTGACTTAAAGCCTCCACTCTAAATCATACTGTCTTTCTGGTGTCACCAGCCCCCGTGCTAACAGTATTAGCCCCCACCCTAAATCACATTATTAGACTGTCTGGTGTAACTGAAGCTCTCAGGCAAAGAAAGACACTTCTGTCAGCCATGGTATTCCAAGGGCATAGACATTACTTTCCAGAAGCCAAGGACAAAGGCTAAACTTGTTTGTTTTTTGGCCGCTCTGTGCAGCTTACAGGATCTTAGTTCTCTGAGTATAGATCAGACTCAGGCCCCAGCAGTGGAAGCACTGAGTCCTAATCACTGGACCACCAGGGAATTAATTCCCTAGCCTTCCTTTTAGGTGAGGTTAGATTCTTTACTCCATGTTTACTTTTTCAGTCTTTCCCTAATAGGTCTTTTACCCGTGGTTGTCTTTCTTTTCACACCTTAAGAGCCCATGTTTATGACAAACACAAATCCTCTTCTCAGTCTGCAAATGTCTCTCCCTAATTCACATTCATGTGCCCTCAATTGAAGTGAATTTGTGATTGCTGCCTTAACTCACAGAGTTACTATAAGGCTTCAGTGAGGGAAAGAAATTAAAAAGTGGTTTTTAGAATTAATCTCTGCAATCTTCATACTGCCTCTGCATGTTTATACTAACTTCTGTTATTTTACTTCTCTGTATTGTGTTTTGTGACAGGTCTAATGATCATATTGGTTTCTTGAGGACAGGGTTCATGATATTTCTCTGTGTTTTCTGTGCTTAAGTGATTACAAGCACTGGTTTGTTGAATTTAGTTTTCAATAATGCTAAAAATATATTGAAATTCCATTTGTTTTTAACCACCAGAGTGGCTGCATTTGGTTGTGCAGGTTGAAAACCGCAGTGCCCGCAGAGGCCCTGTTCATAGTCATGTCCTGCAAAATTTGTATATTTATTATGCTACTCTTTCAGTAGATGGCAATAAAGCACCTTTCCTAATAAAATCAGTACGTTATGACAATTTCCAAATCAGTGACTCGAGAAGGGAGTGTCTTTTTCTCATTTGCAGAAAAATGTAGCCCTATTAAGAATATGGTCCTTGGGCTTAAACTAGCTTGAATTTTGATCCTGGCTTTGCTATATACAGATACATGGTCTTGAAAAATGTCTTCAACAGTTAGTTTCTTTGTCTGTGAAATGGAATTAATACTACTCATTTCAGCGTAAGATATCACCTAGGATCTATATGAGGTAATAGACATGAAACATTTGCAGTGATGTCTGGCAGCTACTGAATTATCTTAGTCTGTTCAGGCTGCTGTAACAAAAATGCCATAGGCTAATGGTTTATAAACAACACAAATGTGTCAGTTCTGGAGGCTGGGAAGTTCAAATTTAAGGTGCCAGTACATTCAGTGTTTGTTGAGGGCCCACTTCATGGTTCATAGCCATCTTCTTTTTGTCCACACATAGTGGATCTCTCTAGTACCTCTTATATAAGGGCACTAATCCCATTCGTGAGGGTTCCATCCTTGTGAACTAAGCACCTCCTGAAGTCCTCACCTCCAAATACCATCACATTGGGGATTAGGTTTCAACATATGAATTATAGGGGGGACACAGACATTCCATCTGTAGCATAAATATTCAGTTTGTGATAGCTAAACGATTGTGCTTCTTTTCATTGGAGCTGGTTTTACTTTAGTAGTGTGTGATTACAGAGTTATATCTGAGGTGGTTTACAATTAGGTAAAAGTAATTTATTCGGTTGCATGAGGTCTTAGTTGCGGCAGGCGGGCTCCTTAGTTGCAGCTCGAGGGCTCCTTAGTTGTGGCTTGCCAGCTCCTTAGCTGTGGCATGCGAACTCTTAGTTGTGGCATGCATGTGGGGTCTAGTTCCCGGACCAGGGATCGAACCTGGGCCCCCTGCATTGGGAGCGCAGAGTCTTAATCACTGCACCACCAGGGAAGTCCCATAATTAGGTAAAATCTTAATTCGGGGGGGCGGGCTTGTGCGTGGGAGTCCATATGGGCGCCTGCGTGGCAGGGAGCAGTGTGGGGTCGCCATGGCGGAGCTGCAGCAGCTCTGGGTGCAGGAGGCAGTGGACTCTATGGTGATAAGTCTGGAGAGAGAACATCTGGAAGATGCAGGGCCTCATGTTCCGGTGCAGCGCCGCCTGCTGTGAGGACAACCAGGCGTCCATGCAGCAAGCGCGCCAGTGTATTGAGCGCTGCCATGCACCTCTATCTCAAGCCCAGGCCCTGGTGACCAGCGAGTTGGAGAAGTTCCAAGAGTGCCTGGCCCGGTGCACAATGTATTGCAACGACAAAGCCAAAGATTCAATAGATGTCGGGAGTAAATAGGTTCAGGTGAAGCGGCTGCTGGAGAGTTGCATGACCACGTGTGTGAATGGCCACATGAACCTCATCCCAACCATGACCAAGAAGGTGAAGGAGTCTCTCTCATCCATTGGGAAATAGATGTCTGCCTTTGGCCATCGGGGCTGAAGGCAGCAATCTATTTAAAAAGAGGAATGGGGATTTGGGTTTTCTAAGGAAAGTTTATGAATGAGGAAATTAAGGATGGCAGCAAGTTTAAGGCCTATATCACTTGCCTTTGGACACTGGTTCCTTTGTGTTTGAAACCTAGAAAGTGAAAAAAACTGGTGCTAAAATTGGGGTCAGAGATAGCAAGGGAGAGTTTTTGTGGGCCTGAATATCACGTGGCAAGTGCTTATCCTGGCAACAGGGTGTCTCCCTTGTACCAAATCAGAGCCCTCCAAGGTACCAGATTCTCATAGTACACAGATACCAACAGGCTGGCACGTTTATCTGACCTGATTATGATCCAGTAGAGTGTGTGGAGAGGTGTTTCTGTTTGTTGCCAACCTCCTGTTTACCAGAAGGATCACTACCACATTTTACACAAACTGGAAATAAAACAAAATCCACGAGGTCACTAATTTAGAATGGGAAAGGGGGCTTCTGGGGCTTTGTTTTGCGTGGTTTTGTCTTATATACAAGGGCATGAAGTTACTTTAAGATGTAGAGTTGGTAGAGGTAGTTTGGATAAAAGCTTTGAAAGGGTGCTTGTGGATATTCATTTCTGGCCGTCAGGATGTGGATGCGCGTTTCTTAAAATTCTCACACATGACATCTTTCAGCCTGGAGACGCTGCTAAATTATAAGAAGCGCTGTCACACTGGTAGGGGAAGCATGTTGCTGCAAATGGCATTATTTTATACTTTTTTAATGACTGAGTAGTATTTCATTGTAATTATATACCACATCTTCTTTATCTATTTATTTGTCAGTGAACATTTAGGTTGCTTCCATGTCTTGGCTGTTGTAAATAGTGCTGCTATGAACGCTGGGGTGCATGTATCTTTTTGAATTAGAATTTTCTCTGGATATATGTCCAGGAGTGGGATTGTTGGATCATACAGTAACTCTATTTTTAGTTTTTTAAGGCACCTCCATACTGTTTTCCATAGTGGCTTTACCAATTTACATTCCTACCAACAATGTAAGAGGGTTCCATTTTCTCCACACCCCTCCAGCATTTATTATTTGTAGACTTTTTAATGGGATGGCCATTCTGACCAGAGTGAGGTGATACCTTATTGTAGTTTTGATTTGCATTTCTCTGATAATTAGCAACGTTGAGCATCTTTTCACGTGCCTATCGGTCATCTGTATATCTTCTTAGGAGAAATGTCTATTTAGGTCTTCTGCCTGTTTTTTTTTGATTGGGTTGTTTGCATTTTTTGTTACTGAGTTATATGAGCCAATTGTATATTTTGGAAATTAAGCCCTTGTTGGTTGCATCGTTTGCAAATATTTTCTCCCTGCCCATAGTTTGTCTTTTCGTTTTGTTTATGGTTTCCTTTGCTGTGCAAAAGCTCGTAAGTTTGATTAGGTCCCATTTGTTGATTTTTGTTTTTATTTGTATTGCCTTGGGAGACTGACCTAAGAAAACATTGCTGCAGTTTATGTTAGAGAATGTTTTGCGTGTGTTCTCTTGTAGGAGTTTTGTGGTGTCCTATCTTAAGTATTTAAGACATTTTGAGTTCATTTTTGTGTATTGTGTGAGAGAGTGCTCTCACTTATTGGTTTACATGCGGCTGTCCAGCTTAACCAACGCCATTTGCCAAAGAGACTGTCTTTTTTCTGTTGTATATTCTTGCTTCCTTTGTCAAAGATTAAATGACTGTAGGTGTGTGGGTTTAATTCTGGGCTCTCCGCTCTGTTCCACTGATCCATATGTCTGTTTTTGTGGCAGTACCACGCTGTTTGATTACTGTAGTTTTGTGGTATTGTTTGAAGCCCGGGAGGGTTATGCCTCCAGCTTTGTTCTTTTTCCTCAGGATTGCTTTGGCAGTTCTGGGTCTTTCATGGTTCCATATAAATTTTAGGATTATTTGTTTTAGTTCTGTGAAGAATGTCACGGGTAATTTGATGGTAATCGCATTAAATCTGTAGATTGCTTTGGGTAGTATGGCCATTTTAAAGATATTAATTCTTCCAATCCAAGAGTGTGGTGTATCTTTCAATTATCTTTAGCTTTCTTTATCAGTGTTTTATAGTTCTCAGTGTATAAGTCTTTCACTTCCTTGGTCAGTTTTATTCTAAGTATTTTATTATTTTTAATGCGATTTTAAAAGGGATTTTTTTTTTACTTTCCCTTTTTGATATTTCATTGTTAGTATGAAGAAATACAGTCAATTCCTGAATGTTAATTTTGTATCCTGCTACCTTGCTGAATTTATCATTTCTAGTGGTTTTTGTGTGGAGTCTTTAGGGTTTTCTACATATAGTATCATGTCATTTGCATAAAATGACAGTTTTATCTCTTCTCTTCCAGTTTGGTTACCTTTTGTTTCTTTTTCTTGTCTGATTGTTGTGGCTAGGACTTCCAATACTATGTTGAATAGAAGTGGTGAGAGTGGCCATTCTTGTCTTATTCCAGGAATCAGCAAAAAGGCTTTCAACTTTTCGCCATTGAGTATTATGTTGGCTCTAGGTTTGTCACAAATAGCTTTTATTAAGCACCTTTTTAACTAATTGCTTTTAAGTTAAAGTCTATTGTAATGTTATTCAGACTTCCATCTTCTGAAGAGTAGGCGGGTTAGGGTTGAACTGTAAGTAGAGATTTGGTTAGAGGGCTGTGAGGGAAGGAGGGACAAAGACTTGAATCTGTAGCCTTTGAAGGGGTCTTGCTGATAATCCTGCCTTTGCATGAGAATAAATTTATCACAGTTGGAGTTTATAGGTTGCTGTGCTTCAACATCTCAACAATGAGGAAGCAGGAATGGGAAAGAACCAACGCAAACTCATTGTTTGCTTTTGAGTGGGGAGCGATCAGTAAAATAAAATTGGACCCAGAGTGTGATATATTAGTAGCTGTCATTGTTTTATGTCTTTTAAGTCCTTAGATTAAGAGTAATGTCAGTGGAGCCATGTCAGTGGAGCCAAGAGTGGTTTTCCTCTAGCAGAGGAATTTTCCATTTCAGAAAAAAATAAGTTTCAGACTAATGGTATTCTGAGCTGGTGTACAGGGCTAGTGGAAAATAATTCTGCTTTTCTTTTCAAGTGTTGAAAATTAAATACATCACCATATTTCCAACATTGTTGCGTTAAGAAGTTCCGGATTGTTGAGAAGAATGAGAAAAAGAGGGTTAGATTGCTAGAGATTAGGATTCTAGCATCAGAGTCTTAGAATAGCTGTAGTAAATTAGTCTGGTTTGTTTGAACAGTTTAGGTGTTTGATGACACCCAAACTAGGTGATTATTGTACTGTAAGTTTAAGCATAATTGTACATTCCAGACATTTACTACTTAGCCAAAGTACTCTTAAGTTTGAAAATATGAAAATTATACAAAATGTGGCAACCGTTTCCTTTATTTTCTCTGATGACAGAAGAAGAAATGAATTTAAACTGCTACATGATTTAATGCCTTTCTGACCGAAAACTTTAAAACACTGGAATGGCTATGGATTCTTTCCTGAAAAAACTCTTCCATGAATGGAAAAGATAGTATAGATATGAACTTCCTTAAATGAAGCAATGATTTAGGTGACTCCTAAACTTATTTAGCATATGCTGAAATTATTTAGCAGACAAGGGATAAACCAGCAAGTTCCGGAAGCTAGCACTTTTAGAGTTTGCCACGTGTAGAACGTAAGTTATAAGTGAATCCTGGTTTTGGGGTCATAGAAGACATAAACACATGAAAATAACATTCTCTATTGTGGCAGTGGAGGTGCTATTGGAAGTGCTGATTTCCAAACGAGTGGTTCAAGGAGGATGACTGAGGGCTATAACAGTACAGGAGGATTCGTGAAGAAGGTAGTCCTTGGGCCAAATCCTGAGGGGTCCAGCAGGTCAGACTGAAGAGAGTTGGAAAGACAGCCTGGCAGGAAACAAAGGAAAGGGCAAAGTTGTCTTGAACCTTATAGGCAGTTTTCAAAAATTTTGTTATGCTTTGTGAAAATTTATTTTACTTACATGTTTTTTCTCGGACTTGTTCTAATACCCTTTATTTTCTTATTTATTAACGTCTGTTGTCCCCACATCAGGAGGGTCGGTCTTTCTTAATCGGCATTGCCTGACTGTGAGAAAGATAAGAAGGCTAGAGCACTGGTTATGGGGGCAGCTCATGGAATAGTGACTTTGACTCTGCAATAAACTGACCTTTTCCAATGAGTCATTTAATTCCCTTCTTCTTTATTTTTAATGTTTTTTTGAAATATTTATTTGGTTGCGCCGGATCTAAGTTGCGGCAGGCAGGCTCCTTAATTGTGGCCTGTGAACTCTTAGTTGTGGCGTGCATGTGGAATCTACTTCCCTGACCAGGGATAGAACCCGGGCCCCCTGCATTGGGAGCGCAGTCTTATCCACTGCGCCACCAGGAAAGTCGCTTAATTCCCTTCTGCTCCTTAAACTGTCTGAGAGGCTGTAGAGTTCTAATCAGTAAGCTGCTTTTTCTTATTTTTTGAGGTTTGAAATATTATAGTTGGTCATTAGATTAAGACAGTATTTTATGAATCATAGTGTATGAAAATATAAGCATCTTTATAAAAAATGTCTAAAGTACCTTCTCATATTAACTCTGCTGAATGTTAATCAGCTCTTCTTCTACCTTCCGTTATGGTGGTCTGTGGTACTATTATTTCACAGTATTGTCATTAGTGTCAATTTTATCTTGGTAGTCATCTTGAGGTAAGTATATTTATTATTCTCATTTTACTGATACAGAAACTGGATCTTGGGAAGTGTCAGTGTAACCAACCAGTAGCTCAGCGGTGACTCAGGCCAGGTCAGTCTGACAGCACAGCTTGAAGATGGGAGCTGAAAGGATTTGTGTGCTGCTTGTAGAATTTCCTGGATGTTTCTAAGCTTGAGGAGGATAATAACTCAGGACATTTGGAATTAGGACTAGCCTGGGAAATTGAGGATCTATGGGTAGCCATCACCCAAGTACATTTCTTCCTTTGTTCAAGTCCAAGACAGCTTTCTCCAGGAAACATTCTCTTAATCTATTTTTGAGCTCATTAGCCCAATTTTGGTCTGTTTCTTCCTCCACTCTAATTATATCCTTAGAACCCACGGTCTTTGAAGATGGAAACTGTCTTTAGCTGTATACCTTCAGAGGGCTCAGTGAATCGTTTCAGCTGAGTACGAATATTTACTGAGTATTGTGGTCCAGCTCTTTCAGTAGCTGGTGATTGAAGGCCAACTTCAGCTGGACAGAGGCACAGAAGATTGATGGGTTGGCTTGCAGTTGACAGCATCTGGGCACCTGGGCAGCTCAGGGACCTGACTTACAGCCTGGAGCATGATTTGTGCCTCTTCTTTCTTTCTCAGGTTTCTTCATATTATATGGGACAAGGTGGCTCACTGCTTTGGGGTCACACCCTTGGCCAAGTTGGGAAGAAGAGACTCTTCTCCAGTAGCCCCAATTAGAAAAGTCCTGGAGAGGGCCTCTGACTGCCTCAACTTGGGTCCCATGGCATCCCTGGACCAGTTGCTATGGCCAGGCTGATGTCCTATGATTATCCTTGGCCAGGTTGGGCGCCCAAAACTGTAGTGGTGGGAGTGTGTTTTGTCACTAGAAATGTGGATGGATGAGAAGGCTGAGTAGTGAAGTCGCCCTGTAAGCACCTGCTCTGTGGCTGAGTAAACACTGTGGAGAGAGAAATACACATGTTCTAGAGAGCTGTGGCAGAGGTAATGTTTATAAGGATAAGTAGATGAAATGGAAATGAGTTTAACACAGCTTAAGGGCTGTGTTTACCCTTAGGTTTATACTTACTGACTTATTTACTTTAGATATTTTAGATTTTGTGACAGGTGTGGTAATAGTCAAGAAATTTGCATATTCATTCAAGAGTCATTTAGTGAGTACCTCAGTGGGGAGTGCTGTGCACTGGGGATAAGATGAAGAGGCATGAGACTCCTGCCCTCAGGAGCTCTTATTCTAGGGAAAGGAGCAGATGGGGCAGGAAACAGGCTGTTGTCCCAGAGGGAGGGATTAAGTGGAGGCATTTTCACGGAAAAGATGATCCGGGATCCGTGGCAGAGTTGGAGAGGCTAAAGGAAGAGGAGAGGTGATTTCTGGCAAAGAGTTCCATGGGTGCAGGTGTGGTGTTGGAAATGCTTCACCTGGCAGCAGCAAGGGGAGTAGAACAGATTGGCTGGGGAAGCAGAAGGGGAGGCTGAAGAGTGCTGTTGAAGGCCAGGATAGTAGGTATCAGAACTTGGGCTCAGGCCCTCGCGTCAGTGAATTTGTGGGAGGGTGTCTGTTGCCACTGCCTGAGCTGCTGGAGGGCAGAGTCTTTCTTGCTCGTCTTGTATCCCTGGGGCCTGGCAGAGTGTCTGCCTGCAGTGGGCACTCAGTACATGTTTACTGACAGACTGAAGATGAGGACATTAGAATTCTGTCTTTTATGTTAAGTTAGAGGGTTCTAGTCCCTAAAGAATCTGAGTATGGATGAAATCCAGAGAAGCAAAGGATAAGTCAGATGCAACCAAAGCAGTGAGTGACGGGCCTGAGAAACGTTCTGTTGCCAGAGAGAAGGAAAAAACAAATGTGCAATTAACTTGATAGGACAGGCTCTGAGCATCACAGCGCCTACCGACTAGCTGATGTGGTTAAAACTTTACATCTGTTCCTCATATTTGACAGGAACAGATTTGAGAGCCATGGAGTCATTGTCTCTGCTTAATGTAGTTCAATTTCTGGGTGAAAAAGGGTTGACATCCTTCAAGTATGTGGCTAGAGCCATTGGGATACATTGGGATACATATATTATTCAGATACTCAAAGAAACTTCCTTTTTGGATTGTTAGATATCAGATTTGTTCCCCAAATTTATTACATGATATCCAAAGCAATATTTAGAAATTTTCACTTCTTTCCAAGGGGAGTGTCCCACAAATGTATAGTGGAATGCATTTGGTTTTATAGGGAGTAAAGTTTCAAAATGAGTAAATAAAATACATAAGCATGGTGTACTTGAGAAATGAAAAATTGAGCAGAGCACCAATAAGAAGGAAAAGTGGTCTCTGAGGGGCTGATGTGGATAGTAAAGCAGTGAAGCAGAGTTTAACCTTTTTGTGTTTTAATTGGTTGCTTTTTTCTGAAGTATGGTCTATTTAAAGTACAGTCAATCCTCATTTTTCAAAGATTCTGCATTTATGAAATCGCCTACTTGCTCAAATTTATTTGTAATCCCCAAATCAGTGCTCTTGGTGCTTTTATAGTCATTTGCAGGCATATGTAGAGCAGGGAAAATTTTGAGTCACCTGACACCCGTGTTTCCAACCGAGGTCCAAGGCCCCACTCTGTCTACTTTTTCTAGCTCTCACACTCTAAACAAGGGCCCTTTTCTTGGTCTTTTTAGTGCCACATTTTTCACATTTTAGTGCTTTGTGTTGGTGATGTCACTGTTTAAAATGGCCCCCAAACATAGTGCTGAAGTGCTGTCTAGTGTTCCTAAGCGCAGGACATCTGTGATGTGCATTATGGAGAAAGTATGTGTGTTAGATAAGCTTTGTTCAGGCATAAGTTATAGTGCTGTTAGCCATGAGTTCAATGTTAATGAATAAGCTATATATATTAAATAAGGTGTCTTTAAACAGAAACACACAAAAAGTAAAGTTTCATATTGACAGGAACTATGCTGTATTCCCCGAGGAGCAGTGGTTCAGTATCTGCCAGTTCGTTGTTTTGGGCAACTTTATAGAACATTAACTACTTTGAATAATGAGAATTGACTGTATTTGTTTCCTATTCTTCTTCCTGGCCTCAACCTGGGCTTATATAGTTATTTTCTGTGTGTGTGTGTGGGGGGGGGGGGGGGTCGGGATAACTTTTTATTTTGACAAAATTTCAAACTTACAGGAAACTTGCAAGAATAACATAATGAGGTTCTTTCTAGTGGAACTATAAGTGGGTTAATAGTGTCCCCTGCAAAATTCATGTCCAGCCGGAACTTCAGAATATGACCTTATTTGGAGATGGGTGTTGGAAGATGTAATTAGTTACTATGAAGTCATACTGCATTAGGGTGGGCCCTAAATCCAGTGACTGGTGTCCTTATAAGAAGAGGAGAGGACGCACAGAGATACACACAGGACAGGGTACCATGTGATGATGGAGGTGGAGATTGGCGTGATGCAGCTACAAGCCAAGGAATGCCAAGGATTGCTTAGAGCCACCAGAAACTAGAAAGAGGCAAGGAAAGATTCTTCCCTAGAGCCCCCAGAGGGACGTTCATTTTTGGACTTGAAGCCTCTAGAATTGTGAGAATAAATTTGTTGTCTCAAGCCACTGAGTTTGTGGTAACTGGTTATGTCAAACCCTAGGAAACTAGTACAGTAACCCTTTATTCTGATTCACCAATTTGTTATTATTGGTCTCTCTGTCTGTTTCTCTTTCTCTACATGTGTATATCTAATTTTTTTCTGTACTATTTCAGGGTAATTGAGAGACATAGTGAACCTGTACCCCAAAATGTTTATTTCCTAGGTTAAGGACAGTTCTTACATAAGCATAGTATAATTACAAAACTAGGAAATTAAAAATTGATGAAATACTGTTATCTGATCAGTCGTATATGCTCAAATTTTATCAGTTGCCTAATAATGATCTGTTTTCCCTGGTCCAAGATCCAGTCCAGGATCATATGTTCATTTTCTTTTCATGCCTCTTTAGCCCTGCATTAATCTGGGATAGTTCCTCAGACTTTCTTTGTGTTTCTTGACCTTGCCATTGTTGAGGTGTATAGGCCAGTTATTGTGGGCTTGTCTGATATTTTCTCTGTTTAGATTTAGGGTATGCATTTTTGGTAGTAATACTGTGGAGGTTGTCCTGTATTCTGGTTGTTGCCTCATATTAAGAAGCTTTTGATGCTGGTTTACATCAACATTCATGACTTGATTAAGATGGTGTCTGACAGGTTTCTCCACTGTAAAGTTACTGTTTTTCCTTTTGGAATTAATAAGTAATTTGAGGGGAGTCATTTTGTGATCATGTATATATCATCTTCATCCTCAAACTTTTACCCACTAGTTTTAGCATTCATTGATAATTTTGTAAATCCGTCATTTATTTATTTGTTTATATCAATGTAGACTTACAGTCTTGTTTTATTCAGTAGGTTATAATCCTTTACTGTCATTATTTATTTGATGCTGGAATGTCCCACATTTGGCCAGTGAGAGCCCCTTCATTCAGGCTCATGTGTCCTTTTTACATGTTCTCATTATTCCTTGGGCACTTTCTCACTCTCTGGCTCAAGATATTTCAGGCTCATTTTGTCCTTCCCTGTCCCATCCCTGGTATCACCCACTTGGTTAAAGAGCTGACCTGGGCTGATTTAATGTATTAAAGAGGTATTCTGGAGTTAAAAATATATATGTGTGTGTGTGTGTGTGTGTGTGTGTGTGGACTCTGAGTAGGCCAAATGATATTTTCCAGTTTCTTTACTGTCCTAGATAACTAAGTGAGCTTTCTCAGAGCTGTCAGGTAACTGAATCCTGACAGGTGTCTGTGGAGGGTAGCACCTTCTTGAGGATAGATGCCTCTTCCTCCTGCAGTCCTGCCCCACCATAGGAATTTCTGCATGAGAAGGAACATGCTTAGACCTGTTAAGTATTAAAATACCATCTATGTTATGGCTGAATTTATTTTTATGAATTTGTTCCCTTCTTCCTAGTTAAGAAAGTTTTAATGGTATATTTTAATCTTAATTTATTTTTTTAAACTACAATGGCACTGGATGAGGGATTTTATTTCTGATTAGGTGGTCAGCTCATAGTAGTTGACCTTAATTTGATTCCCAATGCAAATATAAAATTTTCCTTAAATTGCAAATTTAAAAACTTACAAAGTGAGTATTTGTCTGTCATAGACATTTAAAAAAACAAAACAAAACAGCTTGAGGAAAGAAGTCAGTGTTGTCACTGTTCCTGGATATAAACTCCTTGGCTCCTTTGGGTCTCCTAGGGTGGATCCCTTGCCCTTTCTATTTCTGGTGCATTCTCAGGCTGCCTGCTCCCCTTCCTGGTGAACACCAGATGTCTGTGCTCAGTCCTCCTTTGCTCCCTTGCTTCTCTCAGCTTCTTTCCTCTAAGATATGATACCATGCAGAACTTTCGAGTGCTCATTGTTTGTCCTCACACGCTTGTATTTTGGAGTTTGTTGTCTAGTTGTGTTGTCCACGTGCTTGTGGTTTTGCTATTTCGTGACTCTCTCTTTCTGTGGCGGTTCAGAGACGTTTAAAAACTCTGCCAGTCCTCTCTCGCCTTCTCACTTCCAGGATGACCAAGAAAAGAAGGAACAATGGTCATGCCTAAAAGGGCCACAGACATGTGCAGCCTGTTCGCTGCACAACTGTTCGCGACGTGTGCCCAAGGACAAGGCTGTTAAGAAATTCGTCATTTGGAACATAGTAGAGGCCGAAGCTTTCAGGGACATTTCTGAAGCCAGTGTTTTCGATGTGTGTGCTTCCCAGACTGTATGTGAAAGTACATAACTGCACGAGTTATGCCATTCACTGCAAGGTAGTCAGAAATCATTCTCAGAAAGTCTGGAAGGACTAAACATCGTCACCTTGTTTTAGATCTGGGGGTGCTGCCCCACAGCCTCCACCAAAGCCCATGTAAGGAGCTAAGTCCTTAAAGACTGAAGAAATACTGTTCTTTGAAAAGACAATAAAATGGAAATTATACTTAAAATAAAAACTATGCTGCCACCGATGCCATTTCTGGGCTTCCACCGTGTTACTGTATATTTAGTGAAGTTGATTTCACTGGTTTTTTTTCTTTGAAAACCATTTCTACAGAGAAAAAGAAATTGGGATGTAGAATACCCATCCTTTCCAGGAGAGAGTCCACTGCAGTGCAGACGAGCAGGTCTCAGGACCGTGGGGGCAGAAGCTTCCCTCTCTGAAGCATGGCTCAGATGTGGAGAAGGATTTCAGGAGACTCCTGAGACTCTGGTAAAGTCATAATATTTTTTTCCCTGAAATGCTGAAGGGCAAATCTGAGATTCCTGAGAGTTCAGGCCACTGTAATTATATTTCTTCGGAATTCCCTTCCTTATTTTCTTTCAGAACACTGTAATTGGTGTGTCACTTTTTTCTCCTCATCCTTGAATTCATTAAAAATTGTGGCATAGCAGTATTCACCTCTTTCTGTCATGCAGAACCTTTGTACTTCTTTGTAAGTGAAGGATACATACTGAAAATGTTCTCAGAAGATGAAACTGTTGAGCATCCTGCTCTTTAAAAGAAGTATTTATGAAATGCTTACATATTTAGAATCTAATGGCAGCGAGATACTCTGGTTAATTTTGGTGTATGTGGTAACTTTGAAGTACTCAGCATAAGAAGGAGTACTCACCACTAAAGGTTAGACAGCTCAAGGTTAGATAGCTCTCTGTTTAGATTCTGGAAAAATACAAAAATGCACTGTAAGTATTTGCTTTGGGACTACTTGTTGGTAAATAAAGGAAAACAGAGGAATATGTTAAAGGGGTGTAGTGTAAGTTCTTGAATATTTTATGTAATATTGTTGGTTTTTAGCCCTTGTCACATAAACTGCTACATCATCACTAATTATCATTATTGTTATCATTATCTGTCTGCAGTCATTAACAGCTGAAAAGAAGACTACTACAGAAAAACACCTTGAATTATCCTCTGGACCCAAGACAGGTAATATTTTGTTGATTTCTTGGCAGAAAAGGTATAAGGCTAATGTATCCTCCTTTGATTTATTTGCTTTCTTTTAAAAAGATGTTTACATAGTTTGGGTAGACTATATATTCATGGTTAAGAAAACACCCAAACAATGTAAAAAGGTATTTTTTTGAAAAAAATCTCTCATCTTTGTCACCATCCACCCCATTTTTTCTGTGTCATGTAGGTAATTATTAAAATTTTTTGTCTCTTTCCTGGGTTCACTGTTATCAACAGAGCCCAGTAGGCAAGCTCAGGTTCATAGCTCCAGGGTTTTAAAAAGAATCTGATTTGGGAAATAAAGTTATGATCTATGATATAAGGACTATACTACTTAGTCAATGAAATTCTTACTTGGCAAATTAGTTAGGGAAGGCTTTCAGTTACAGATAGTAGGAAGTTGTATTGGAGTGTTTGAAGAGATGGGTTGAATTTATCCCCTGCAACAAGAAGGACAGGGGGCCAGACTCATTTTGAGTTCTGCTGCCTTAGTGTAGGGTTTGTTTTTGCAGTCGTGAGGTAGAGGCTGAATTCTCCAGGCTCAATTCTCAGGAAAAGTATAGGCTTGGAGGATTTTCTCCAAATGAACTTTTCCTCTGAGAAGGAGTACTCTCCCTAGGACCTCTGCCTTGGCCAGAGCCTCTTACATAGGGTCACCTCCACTAAAGGGACATCAGTGAAATTAAGGATTTTTAAACATGTATGTTGCTGCTCAAAGAAAATTGGGATTTTGTTAGTAAGGAAGAAGAGGGAGTGGATATCAGGGAGGCCACTGGTTCTGCTGCTACACTCAGTTACCCTCTGGGCAGGAAGGATGAGGGCTTGAGACTTCAGGGATCTCATCTGACCCTGAAGTGGCCTGACTGTATCTTGAGTGTGGGGTCTTGAGATAGCAAGCTAAACATGCTGAGCCTCAGTTTCTGCATCTGGAAAATAGGCCTAAGAATTGTGTATCTCATTGCGTTATTGTGAGTTTAAAAAAAGTAATGATCAAAATGCCTAGTTCAAAGGTTTACACTTAGTAGGTGCTTAATGGCACCAATTGCTGCTATGTTTGATGGCAGAGTGGGAGAGCCTGCTCGGAGTCCTGCGGAGTGGGGAGGCTTTCTGTGAATAAGAGACTAAACGCTTTAAGCTGTATTATTACTTCACTAACACTTAAGGGGGTTCTTTTTATGCAATTGAAGAATAAAATTCCCCTAATTTTTTTGATTCATAAAATGCTGTATTATAAAATACCATAGTCTTCTGATGGCGCTACAGAATTTAATTTTTAATATTATTAGTGCTGAATGTTGTGATATTCAAAGATCAATTTAATTCTGATTTCTAAACTGTCATAATGTATGGAGAGAATAGTATAGTTGATCCTTGAATGACTGACATGGGGGCCTGGGACGCTGACCCTCCACACAGTCAGAAATACGCCTGTAACTAACTTTACAGTCAGCTTTCCTTGTCCGCAGTTCTGCATCAGCGGATCCAACCTACTGCGGGTCGTGCCGTACCGTAGTGCATATTTATCGAAAAAAATCTGTGTGTAAGTGGATCTGCGCAGTTCAAACCTGTGTTGTTCAAAGGTCAACTAACTATTTTCTTTTACAGATGTGGCTTCTATCTTTTTTTGGAGACTTAAAATTGGTGTAGTCAAATTTAGCTTGGGGAGAGAGAAATATTAAATGAGCTGCTACCTTGTATTTAATTTCAAAAGGATCTTTTGAGATGATTTCCCATGCCAATGTATTCAACCTAAAACCTACTCTGCTGTGCTTTCTATTCTGTGGAATGATCAGTAGATTCTCATGGGCTGAAAGAGCTTGTATCCATGTATAATTAATTTATTTACAGCATAAGCAGGTTGTTAAGAACAGAAAGTATTGTTAATAACTTAACAGAAGCTTACAAATAGAAATTGATAGAAAAGGGGACTCGAGGCATTTCCTAGAACTGGTTCATTTTAAAAACAGTAACTTCTAACATATTAGTTTAAGACAGGCTATTAACAAAACTTCTAGGATGTGGAAGTAATGTTTTTATGAGAGCTGGGAAGCAGAAGTGGGGGAACATACTTTTGCAAAGTGTGCAAAAAAGGGGGAGACTCCATTTCCTTGTTTCCACATCTCTATTTCCTTACCTGTAAGGCACTGAGAACCAGAGAAGGAAGGGGGAGGAAATGGAGGAGAAGGGAAGGGATGAGAGAAGTGAGCAAATGAATGTTGGCAAAGGATCTCGCCAGAAGGTTTGAGGGACGTGGAAGAAGGTAAAAACTTGAAATGAAAAGAGGCTGGAACCTTTGTAGTTAGTGATTTTCTTTAAAAGGCAAAACTTTAAAAAAGTGTATTTACCAAGCAAAATGAAACTATGTAATAAAAAGAAGATAGTGTTTATTTTTTTTCTTGAAATACCCTGCAAAATATGTTCTCAAAATATTTATTCGTTATGGAGTCAGAAATCTCCTTGAGAAGCATTAGTAAATTTTTATGTATGTATTTATTATTATTATTTAAAAAATGTCTAGTCAGGTCTTCCCATTTCTTAAAAAAATTCTTTATTTTTTTATTATTATATCTTTTTTGGCTGCATCAGGTCTTAGTTGTGGCACGTGGGCTTCTCTGCAGTGTGGCGTGTGGGCTCTGTAGTTTGCGGCACGCAGGCTTTCTCATTGAGGTCCGCGAGCTCAGTGGTTGTGGCACGTGGGTTTAGTTGCCCCACGGCATGTGGGAATCTTAGTTCCCCAGCCAGGGATCAAACCTGCATCCCCTGCATTGGAAGGCAGATTCTTTACCACTGAACCACCAGGGAAGTCCCGCATTAGTAAATTTTTAAATTATTATTTCTTGATGTGCTTTTCTCCCTTTTGGACCATAGATTTTTTTCAGGGCAGACCCTCCTCTATTGCTCATCTTTATATCCTAGGTGGCTAGGGCTAGGATATGGCTAGGGTTGCCATAATAAAATGCTACAAACTGGGTGGTTTTTTTCGTTTGCTTGTTTTTTGGTTTTTTTTTTGCAGTACGCGGGCCTCTCACTGTTGTGGCGTCTCCCGTTGCGGAGCACAGGCTCTGGATGCACAGGCTCAGCGGCCATGGCTCACGGGCCCAGCTGCTCCGCGGCATGTGGGATCTTCCCGGACTGGGGAACAAACCTGTGCCCCCTGCATCGGCAGGCGGACTCTCAACCACTGCGCCACCAGGGAAGCCCCAAACTGGGTGTTTTTAACAACAAAAACTTCTTATCTTGCAGTTGTGGAGGCTAGAAGTCTAAAGTGAAGGTATTGGCAGGGTTGCTTCCTTCTAGGATGTGCTCCAGGCTTCTTTCCTTGACTTGTAGGTGGCTGTCTTCTCCAAGTGTCTCTTTACTGTGTTTTCGCTCTCTGCATGTATGGTTCTGTGTTCAAATTTCTCCTTTTTGCAAGGACAGGTGTCATATTAGATTAGGGCCCACACTAATAATATCACTTTAGACCCTATCTTCAAATAAGTTCACATTCTTAGATGCTGGGGGTTAGAATTTTAACATATGAATGAGTTTTGGGGGGACACAATTCAGCCTATAACACCAAGTCCTAGCATAGTGCCTAGCACACATTGGTCACCCAGAAATGTTTATAAATACATGGTAACTATTCTCATAGTCTGGCTGATGTTGTTCCTGGAATTTCGTTGGAATGAGCCTTGATTTCAAGGGCAACCCCTTTTTAGCAAATAAAATGAATTACTGAGTAATAAATTCCTGGTAGAGGTTAACTATATAAATTATACAGTTAGGTGCCTATAATTTATAGGTTTATGAATTCATTATATAATCTGAAAATAGTGATAACTTCCTGTCTTAGTCCATTCAGGCTGCTATTGTATATAAGAAAAATACGGTAGACTGGGTGGCTTATAAACAAAAGAAATTTATTTCTCACAGTTCTGGAGGCGGAAAGTCAGGACATTGATTTAGTGTCTGGCGAGGACTCGCTTCCTGGTTCATAGCACCTCCCTGCTGCATCCTCATAGGGTAGAAGAGGCTGGGGATCTCTCTGGGGCTTCTTTTGTAGGGCACTAATTCCATTCATGAGGCCTCCACCCTCATGATCTAATTACCCCCTAAAGGCCACACCTCTTAATACCATAACACTGGGATTTGGCTTCAATATGTGAGTTTTAGGGGAACACAAACATTCAGTCTGTAGCATTCTACTTTTTCTTTTTTGATTTACTTGTCCAGATGCATAATAATGAAAAAGATTGATAATGTCTTTGGCAAGTAAGTACACAGCTTAGTTTTATTAGCTCTTTAAATCAATATGAGTTCTTAGGTTATTGTGAATAGTTTATATTTAATTTTTTATTTTGAAGGCTAGACAACTTTAGTAATTCTAGATGTTCATGGAACAAAGTAAGTGTTCAGTAAGTGTTTACTATTATTTCATGTTTTTGTGCCTTTTTAAATGTTGATTTTCCAGACATCGTTTTGTCAGTGAATCTTCCTTTCGTGATCAACATAAAGTAGAGCATCCACCTTTTTGGTGCCATCATCATTATACTGTGACATATCTCTAATACAGTATTTAATTTTTCTTTTCATGATCAACTAGTGTTGCCTTTCAGATCATGCCTTCCTTGAGGGCAGGAGTTTTCTTTCTTTTTTTTTTTTTGTTTCCTCAAGGTTTACTATATCAGAGGTGTTATATAAATAGGTATTTAATGAAGTCATTTAACTTTTGAGCCTGTTTCCTCTTCTGTAAAACTTGAGTTATAATATCTAATCTCTTAACTTTATACTATATTGAAATGTGACTGAGAGAGTTCTTTTTTTTTTTTTTTTGGTTTTAGCATTATAACTCACCTATCTACTCAATAGGAATAGAAAATTTGATTTTTATTAGATACCTATTCCTTTTCTGATCAAAATCAGTAAAATTTTCTGTTGGACTTCTGGTTCCATCGAGATAGAGTCGCCCTGTTCCTTCTAGGTTTCCTGTCTATCAGAATGGCTAAAATAAAATATAGTGACCACACCAAGTGCTGATGTGGAAAAACTGGATCAGTCACACATTGCTGGTGGGACTATAAAATGGCACAGCCGCCCTGGAAAACAGTTTGGCAGTTCATTAACGAGACTAAACACACAATTACCATACAGCCCAACAATTGCACCCTTAGACATTTATCCTGGAGAACGAAAGTTACAGTCACATAAAATGCTGTACACAGTGTTCATAGTGGCTTCATTTGTCATAGCCCCAAACTGGAAACAACCCAGATGTCCTTCAAGGGTAACTGATTAAACAAGCTGTGGTTCACCCACACCACAGAACACTGCTCAGTAATAAAAAGAAAGTGACTGGTGATACACACAACAGCCTGGTGAATGTCCAGGGAATAATGCTGAGCACAAAAAGCCAGTCCTAAAAGGTAACACAGGTGATTCCATTTATATATTATTCTTGAAATGACAAAATTATAGAAGTGCAAAACTGCTTTGTGGTTGCTAGGGATTAGGAATTGAGGTGGGGAGGGGAGTTATCCTCACAGGGATGGCAGTGTAAGATATCCTCACAGGGATGGAGTTCTCTATCTTGACTATCAGTATGGACATTTTGTGTTGTACTGTGGTTTTCATAATGTTACCATTGGAGGGATTGGGTGAAGCATACAAGGGCCCCCTCTGTTATTTCTGACAGCTGTATGTGAACCAACTATCACCTCAAAATAAGTTTAATTAATTAAAAAAGTTTGCTGTTAAGTATTTTAAGCAAACTGCTGTTACCAGGGCTCCTAGTATGGCAAAGGAAGCACACAGAAGCATTCCTATTACAGATAATTATTGGTGTGGTTTGTTTTGTGGGTTTTTTTTTTTTTTTTTTTTTTTTTGCGGTACGTGGGCCTTTCACTGTGTGGCCTCTCCCGTTGCGGAGCACAGGCTCCGGACGCGCAGGCTCAGCGGCTATGGCTCACGGGCCCAGCCGCTCCGGGGCATGTGGGATCTTCCCGGACCAGGGCACGAACCCACGTCCCCTGCATCGGCAGGTGGACTCTCAACCACTGCGCCACTAGGGAAGCCCTGTTTTGTGTTTTTGTTTTTCCTTATGGCTTGATGAAATATTCTACGAAGTTTTATAGTTTTGTAATTATTCGAAGGTTATTTTTGAGTTTTCATTTGTGCTCCAGTCATTTTCCTTGTCTTTTATGACTTTTCTCAATCATTTTGACTTCTTTTTCTTCTTGTAATTTGGCTTTAATTCAAAGAATCTTAGCCAGGTTGTACATAGACCTTCAGTTCGGAAGATTTGAAATAAGACATTGCTTTCACTATCAGCAGAATATTGTATATTTGTGACTTCAGCAAAGTAACATGTATAAAACTTCATTTTGATCAATAACTGTATCAATTGGCCATTTTTATATTTTCCCTTTTTCTTTTGCAGAACCTACCACATCTAAGAGTACCAGTGGGCTTACAGCTATAACATGGAGTTCCAGTGGAAGTGATCTGTCAGATGAAGATAAAACAATTTTTAAATCACAGAGAGAGAATGGACATGGTTCTAGAATAGGCAGGTTTTATAGCAGGAATATTTTCTCTCCAGAAGATGGGGCCAGTGAAGGTAAATTGGTAATTTTGTAAGAAATTTAGTTTCTGTTATAGATTAGATTTTAATTATGGAAGAAACTTACACTCATTTTCTAATATTGATACTTAGCATTTTTAAAAATATTACTGAGTCCCAGCCTCCCAGCCTTTTAGAAACATTTTCTCATAATATTTATCACAATAACTCTAAGAGATAAGTATTACCAGTATTATTTTTACAGTTAACAACTTAAGCTTGAACATGTTAGAACTGGTTGGATTCCACTTTGGGTCTCTTTGACCAAGCCAGTTCTCTAAAGTACACGTACACGTTAGAGATATTGCAGGTTTGGTTCCCGACCACCGCAAAAAAGTGAAAGTTGCAGCAAACCGAGTCACGTGAATGTTTGGGTTCGCAGTGCACATACAAGTTATATTTACGTACTACTGTAGTCTATTAAGTGTGCAGCAGCATTATATCTAAAAAGAAATGCACGTACCCTAATTAAAAGGTACTTTATTGCAGAAAAAATGCTAACCATCATCGGAGCCTTCATTCAGCAAGTCGTGTATTTTTGCTGGTGGAGGATCTCGCTTCAGTGTTGATGGCTACTCACTGAAGGCTGGAGTTGGTGTGGCAGTTTCTTGAAATGAGGCAACAATGAAGTTTGCTGCATCGATCGACTCTTTCTTTCATAAACGATTTCTCTGGAGCTTGCAGTGCTGCTCGATAGCATTTTAGTCACAGGAGAACTTCTTTCAAAATTGAAGTCAGTCCTCTCAAACCTTGCTGCTGCTTTATCAACTAAGTTTTTGTAATGTTCTAAATCCTTCGTTGCCATTTCAACAGTCTTCACAGCCTCTTCACCAGGAGTAGATTCCATCTCCAGAAATCACTTTCTTTGCACATCCATTAGCAGCAGCTCCTCACCTGTTAAGAGTTTTATCCTGAGCTTGCAGCAATTCAGTCCCATCTTCAGGCTCCACTTCTAGTTCTACTTCTCTTGCTGTTTTCACCACATCTGCAGTCCTTCCTCCACTGAAGTCTTGAACCCCTCAAAGTCATCCATGAGGGTCAGAATCCACTTCTTCCAAACTCCTGTTACTGTGGACATTTTGACCTCTTCCCACTGAATGAATCACAGGTGTTTTTTTTTGTTTTTTTTTTTTTTGCGGTACGCAGGCCTCTCACTGTTGTGGCCTCTCCTGTTGCGGAGCACAGGCTCCGGATGCGCAGGCTCAGCGGCCATGGCTCACGGGCCCAGCCGCTCCGCGGTATGTGGGATCTTCCCCGACCGGGGCACGAACCCGTGTCCCCTGCATCAGCAGGCAGACTCAACCACTGCGCCACCAGGGAAGCCCCACAGATGTTCTTAATGGCATCTAGAACGGAGAATCCTTTTCAGAAGGTTTGCAGGTGACTTTGCCCAGATCCATCAGAGGAATCACTGTCCGTAGCAGCTGTAGCTTTGCAAAATGAACTTCTTAAATAATAAGACTAGAAAGTTAAAACTATTCCTTGATCCATGGGCTGCAGAGTGGATGTTGTGTTAGCAGGCGTGAAAACAACATTCATTCCATTGTACAACATCTTCATCAGAGAGCTCTTGGGTGACCAGGTGCATTGTCGATGAATATTAATATTTTGAGAGGAGTCATTTTTCCTGAGGAGTAGGTCTCAACAGTGGACTTAAAATATTCAGTAAACTATGTTGTAAACAGATGTGCTGTCATCCAGACTTTGTTCTGTTTATAGAGCACAGGCAGAGTAGATTTAGCGTAATTCTTAAGCGCCTTAGGATTTTCAGAATGGTCGATGCGCATTGGCTTAACTTCAAGTCACCAGCTGTTTTAGCCCGTAACGAGACAGTCAGCCTGTCCTTTGTAGCTTTGAAGCCAGGCACTGATTTCTCCTCTTTAGCTGTGAAAGTCCTGGATGGCATCTTCTTCTAGTAGAAGGCTGTGTTTCATCTGCATTAAAAATCTGTTATTTAGTGTAACCACCATCATGAATTATCTTTGCTAGATCATCTGGATGACCTGGTGCAGCTTCTACATCAGCACTCACTGCTTGACCTTGCACTTTTATGTCATGGAGATGACTTCTCTCCTTAAGCCTCATGAACCAACCTCTGCTAGCTTTAAACTCCTCTTCTGCACCTTCCTCACCTGTATCAGCCTTCATAGAATTGAGGAGAGTTAGGACCTTGCTCTGGATTAGGCTTTGGCTTAAGGGAATGTTGTTTCTGGTTTGATCTTCTATCCAGACCATTAAAACTTTCTCCATATCAACAATAATGCTGGAGAAACTCTAGAAGAATACAAAAACAACTAATAGAAGTAGTTACCTGAGAATTGGGGTAGGGGTAAGAGTTGGGAGAAATGGGATGTTTATAGATAAGAGTAGGAGTATACTTTCTGCTGTCTTTTAATATATTTTAAAACTGTTGAACAACATGGACCTTTTAAAACTATTGAGGAAGAGTAGATTTCAAACACATTAAAGATATTTAAAATTAAAATTGTATTTTTTAGATGATCTCCAGGTTATTGACTGGGAGATTGACAGTGACAGGGAAGATCCATGTGATGAATTTGAAGACCGTGAGAGTGTGGTGGAAATATCTGACCATGCTTCTTGTACAAGCAGTCGTTCTTTGACACCTCCAGAGACGCTGCCTGAACTTCCTAAGGTAAGAACGAATTGTTTCCAACTTTCCATTCTGTTTATGGCATTTGTTAGTCACAGCCTTTGGTGTTTTGTTTGAAACTCCTTCCTCAGGGACTACCACTTTTGACTCTGTGGATTATTTTGTTCTTTACCTCCTTTTCTCTAAATAACATGCTTGTAGTGTGCTTTTTTTTAAAAAAAAATATTTATTTTACTTTTGGCTGCCTTGGGTCTTAGTTGCGGCCTGTGAGATCTTTTGTTGTGGTGCGCTGGCTTCTCTCTAGTTGTGGCACATGGGCTCCAGGGTGCATGGGCTCTGTAGTTGTGGTGCGCAGGCTCACTAGTTGCGGCTTGTGGACTTTACTTGCCCCGCGGCATATGGGATCTTAGTTCCCTGACCAGGGATCAAACCCATGTCCCCTGCATTGGAAGGCAGATTGCTAACCATTGGACCACCAGGGAAGTCCCTGTAATGTGCTTTTAAACGTGGATAAATACTGAGTACTTTTCTCCTCACCCACTCTCGCCTCTGCTACACATGGGACTTTCCCATCCCTTTGTTCCCCCAGGACAGATGTCTCATGGTCTGGTTACATTAGGTTCAGCATTATGCAATTCTGAATAATAATATTCATAACAAGACAACTATTAATTGTGATTTTCCTTCCCAACTTTTCGTTTTTGTTGGCGTTAATCATTTGGGTTTTTGTTTGCCTAGTTTTACTTATCATGAATAAAACTCTTAATTTTACTTATCATGAATAAAACTCTGATTTTTCACCATTGTTCAGTTCTCCCATTAAGATTTTCACACATAGCAGGCATTCTACTAGTTCTTTAAAAAAAGTTTAAAAAATATTTTATTGAAGTATAGTTGATTTACAGTGTTGTGTTAATTTCTGCTGTATAGTAAAGTGATTCAGTTATATGTATTCTTTTTCATGTTCTTTTCCATTATGGTTTATCACAAGATACTGAATAGAGTTCCCTGTGCTCTACAGTAGGACCTTGTTGTTTATCCATCCTATATGTAATAGTTTGCACCTGCTAATCCCAAACTCCCAATCCTTCCCTCCCCCACCCCTCCCCCTTGGCAACCACAGGTCTGTCCTCTATGTTTGTGAGTCTGTTTCTGTTTTGTAGATATGTTCATTTGTGTCATAGTTTGGATTCCACCCATAAGTGATATATGGTATTTGTCTTTGTCTGACTTACTTCACTTAGCATGATAATCTCTAGGTCCATCCATGTAGCTGCAAATGGCATTATTTCATTCTTTCTTATGGCTGAGTAGTGTTCCATTGTAATTATATACCACATCTTCTTTATCCTTTCAGCATTCTATTCGTTTTGTTTTTATGGAGAACTGTTTCCCACAACCTCCTAGCCACTCTGATTTCCACTCAGAGTCCTCTGTGCTTTGTGAATGTAGCCACCCTTGAGTCACCCTTCACCGTCTTTTGGGGGAATTCCCTTCACCTCGCTCCTGCATGGAGCAACTTTATCCTGGACTCCTCTTTCTTGGTTGTTACTCTCATTTTGATTGAGCACATCTTCCAGTAGCTTCCAAGAAAGGATTTATGGAAGATAATTTTTTGAGACTTGTCATGTCAGAAGATGCATTCATCACACTTCAACGTGTGATTGAAAATTTATACAGAATTTTAGGTTGGAAATTATTTTTCTTTAGAATTTTGAAGGCATTGCTTCATTGTCTTCTAGTTCCAGAGTTGCTATCAAGAAGCCTGAAGCTCTTCTCACTCTTGATCTTTTAAGTTTTTCTTATTCCTTGTTTTAAACTGTTTGATTGTGATATGCCTATAGGTGTGGTTTTCTGCTTGGAGTTTGTCAAGCTTCTTGGATCTGTGGTTTGTCTGGGATCCCCAAGCTCACTTCTGGGTTCAGTGATTTGCTGGGAAGACACTCAGAACTTAGCATACAGTCATACTCACAGCTATGATTTATTACAGTGAAAAGATACAAAAGTAAAATCAGCACTCTTCCAAGAGTCTTTTTCCAGTGGAGTCATACAGGGGATGCTTAACTGCTCCAGCAGAGAGTTTTGACAGTATATGTGCAGTGTTGTCTGCCGGGGGTGCTCATCGGTGACTCAGTGCCAACGGTTTTTATCAGGGGAGCTCTCTGCCTCACATGTGCCAGAATTTCAGTTTTCAGGATGGAAAACAGGTATTCAACATAAGCCATATTGTTTGCACAGGTTAGGCACAGGGAGATACTCTTATCATTAGGGAATGGTGGGAATCATCCTGAAATCTAAGTTCCCAGAGGTAGGCAAGGACCAACATTGTAAGCAGGGCTTTCTAGGGATACCTGTCTCGGGTCTGCTAAGTTAACTCTCCTCTTCACATGGATTCAAAGGTTTCATCACATTTGGAGAGTTTTTTGCCTTTATTCAACACTTTTTTTTCTGACTCCCTTTTCCTTTCCTTCTGTGACTCAAATTATACGTATGTTATTTAGGCTCCTTGATGTCGCGTCATGTATTATCAACACTGTGCTCATTTTTCCCCCTCTCTGTTTCATTTTGAGTGGTTTCTATTGCTATACCTTCAAGTTTGATAATCTTTCATTCCTGTAGTGTCTAATCTGCTGTTAATACTATCCAGTGTATTTGTCAGCTCTAAAAGTTTGATACGTCGTTTTATCTTGTCCATGTCTCTCCTTAACACGATCATACATTTGTCTGTGTTTTGAACATAAAGAGTATAATAGTTGTTTTAACGGCTTTTTTGGTAAATCTGTCATCTGTGTAATTTCTGTGTCTGTTTCTATTGATTGGTATTTCTTTTCATTATGGGTTGTATTTTTCTGCTTCTTTACATGCCTGGAAATTTTTGAGTAGATACCAAATATTTTGAATTCTGTGTTGTTGGGTGCTGGATTTTTAAAAAAAATTATTTTAATTTTGGCTTTGTTCTGTGGTGCGGTTACCTGGAAACAGTTTCATCCTTTTAGGTGTTGCTTTATGATTTATTAGGTGGGTCTGGGGAAGTAGACAGTCTTATATCCCACTACTGAAGCAAGACCTTCCTGAGGTCTGTGTAATTCTCTGAATTATGGGTTTTTTCCAGTCAGGTTAACGGTTACGGTTTCCTGACCCTGTGTGAATAGTGGGCACTGTTCTTCTAATACTTCCAAATGGTTCTTTCGCTGGTCTAGTGTTGTTTCTTTATATGCACATGCTGATCAGTACTCTTCTGTACACTTGAGGGGGATGATTGGGGTTCTCTGTGCAACTCTGGCTTTTCTGGTACTCTGTGCTATGAACTCTAGCTTCTTTTGTCTCCATGGACTCTCAGCTCTGTCTCTTCAACTCAGGGAGCTCACTAGGTTCCACCTCAGTTCTCCCTCCCTACTGCGTGGTTTGGAAATTCTCTCAAGAAAGTAAGCTGGGGCAATTATAGAGCTCAGTTCGTTGTTTCCCAGCTTTCAGGGGTTAGTGTTCTTCTTGCCTGATGTCCCATGTCTTGAAAACCATTGTTTCAAGTATTTTGTCTCTTTTCTTTTCTTTTCTTTTTGATTGTTTCAGGCAGGAGGATAAATCCATTCCCTGTTATTCCATCATGGGCATCAACCTGATCTTTCCAGGCAGTCGAGCACATGAAAAGGTGCTCATCATCATTAGTCATTAGGGACATGCAAATCAAAACCATAATGAGATCTTACTATGTACCCATTAGTATGGCTCTTACCCATAAATGGGAAAAAAAGTGTTGAGGATGTGGAGAAATTGGAACCCTTGTGCACTACTGGTGGGAATGTAAAGTGATGCAGCCACTGTGGATAACAGTTCGGTGGTTTCTCAAAAGTTAAAAATAGAATTACCATATGACCTAGTAATTTTGCTTCTGGACATATACCCAAAAGAATTGAAAGCAGGGACTCAGACACTTGTACACTGATGTTCATAGCAGCATTATTCACAATGGCCAAATGGTGGAAACAACCCAGATATCCATCAACAGATGAACGAATAAACAAAATGTGTGTGTATGTATATTGTCTACTAAAGAAATATTCACAGCATAAAAGTTGAGAGTTATGTTTTATTCGGCACGAATTTTTAGGACTTCAAGCCCGGGAGGCAGCATCTCAGGTAACCCTGAGAGAACTGCTCCGAGGAGGCGAGGGGGGGAGCCTGGTTATATCGGAGTTTTGCAACCAAGGGCAGGTGGTTAGAACGTCAAAAGATTATTTTTAATTGAAGTAAACTAGGCATCTCATGTTAAGGAATTTAACACTTTTCTATGTATGGGAAGATGAAAGAGTCTGGGCACACTGAAATCGTTCCTTTGATATATACCTCAGCTGTCTGGGGCCAGTATCCTGTGTTTTCATATCCTGAGTTCCCTCAGGGCTCACCACCTCACCGTAGGCTGGTGGCTGCAATCACTGATGACTGTGACATCCTTTGTTTACTGATATGCAGTCAGTATTCCATTTTTCAACATGTATGTATGTATATTTTTGTATATATATCTACATATATGTATATGTATGTATATATGTATGTTACTGAACCAAACTTGGGTCCACTTGCCCACGTGTACTAAAGCCAATCTATTGACACTGGCTTGTGGTGAGGGAAAGTACAGTGTTTATTGCGTGGCGCCCCAACATGGGGCTGAGCAAGGAGAACAGGTGGCTCATGCTCAAAAGACCCAGACTCCCCAAAGGCTTTCGGGGAAGAGTTTTTAAAGACAGGGTGAGCGAGAGGGTTGCAGGGTGCCCGATCAGCTTGTGGACATTTTTCTGATTGGTTGGTGGTGAAGTAATCAGGAGTCACCATCATCAACCTTCTGGTTCCATCCAGTCTGGGGCCTGTGTGCTTGTGGTCAGCATGCAGCTCACTTATTCCACCTGGTGGGGGTTTCAGTGTCAGCAGAACAGGTCAAGGACATGGCTCAGCATGTTATCTATAGCTGATGCGGAAGAACTAAAGGCCCTTCACTTTGTTTAATGGCTAAACTATTATTATTTTATCTTGCCTGACTGTTTTGCTTTGTTTCTTCGTTATTTCACATCTCGAATTAAATTTGTTCTTTGGAACTTGGGGAAGTCCTAGGAGGCTAAAGCTTTCCTACAAACAAGAGGCCGGGTACTCAGCAGTGTCCTGCTCTGTTTCGCGTACAGCAGGCTATTATTCAGCATTCAGAAGGAATGAAATTCTGATACATAGTACAATGTGGATGAAACTTGAAAACATTAAGCTATGTAAATTTTTTTTTTTTTTTTGCGCGGTACGCGGACCTCTCACCTTTGCAGCCTCTCCCGTTGCGGAGCACAGGCTCCGGACGCGCAGGCCCAGCGGCCATGGCTCACGGGCCCAGCCACTCCGCGGCGTGTGGGATCCTCCCGGACCGGGGCACGAACCCGTGTCCCCTGCATCGGTAGGCGGACTCCCAACCGCTGCGCCACCAGGGAAGCCCTATGTAGATTTTTTTCTTGGTTTGTTTTTAGGGGAAATACTCTGTCACTTAAGGATATACTTATCCTTTGAAAGCTGCTGTAAATAACCACTTCTGAAGGACTGTAATGCTGCATGGTAGAGATGCCGGGTGGTAGACTGAGTTTACTAACTCAGCAAACTCTTGCATACAGGTTTTGTAGTGCTTGTAATTCAAGTTTATACCTTGTTAAAATTACAAATTACAGTATGACACAGACTTTTCAGGGTTGCTCTTGAATAATAGAGTTGAGTTATAAGAAGTGAGTGGCAAGCCTCCATAGTTCTCCAAAAGTGTGTCTCTGGGTGGTAGGATTATTGGAGAAGTTTATTTTCTTTTTTGCTCTATTTATTTCATAAATAAAAAAACAAAAGCACAACAGTCATTGGTTTTTCCCTCAAGGAACACAGAGAATCAAATCATGTATAGTGAACATATACTGGGCCTTACATTGTACTAATTGCTTTATGTAAGTGTATTAGTCCCTTTGAGCTGCTGTAGCAAAAATACTACAGACTGGGTGGCTTAAGCAACAGAAATTTATTTCTGACAGTTTTGGAGGCTGGGAAGTTCCGCCATCTAGGAGCCAGCAGATACGGTTTCTGTTGAGGATCTATAGCTGTCTTCTCACTGTGTCCTCAAATGATGGAGTGGGCGAGGGGTCTCCCTGGGGCCTTTTAATAAGGGCATTAATCCCATTCAAGAGGGCTACACCTAAAGGCTTCACTTCCAAATACCATCACATTGGGTATTAGGTTTCAACATGCAGTTTATGGCAGTACATTTTCCATTTGAGCCTTAAAACAATCTTGTGAAGTCAATGCTGTTATGCCCAATTTTCAGACAGGAAGCTGTTAGAAAATTATGTGACTGTGACCAAGTTATATAGTAAACAAGGCAGCTGTGAAACCTTGCAACAAAAGTATTCAGGTGTTGTTTGAATGCCTCAGAATCTACATAGATTGCTTTCTTATGTTGGAAGAAGCTTGCGCATGGGCAGAACTTTGAAAGATATGGTCATAGAAAAGAGAAGACCTTGGCTTACTTTGTATTTAAAAATTCAAGACTTCTCTATGTAGTTTCTCATCAAGTACATTTGTCTTTATTAATAGTCATGTATGTTAAAAATATAACATACTACGTTGTCATTGAAAAGTGACTCAAAAAATGGATTTCTCCGAGCAGGCATTGGGAGGCATTCCTATAATGTGGGAATTGTGGTTTGCCTAATCATAGCAGTGTTCTCTAGACCTTAACTCCTGCCTCCTTTTCCTCCTTTCTTTCCTCATACAGGTACAAAGATTCAATTATTTTCCTTATTTCCTTCAAGCTGCTAACTCTTAAATTTTTTTCTAATGCTCTTGCTGTCCTGAATTCCATGGGGGTTTCCAGCTGCCTGATGACATCTTTGTGTGGATGTCCTAAAGTTACTGCAAGTCTAAGAGTCCGAAGTCCTGTCCCTCTTCCTTTTAACCCAGGCTCATCCTCTTCATGCGTTTTTGGTCCTAGTTCATCGTTTTTCTTTTTCACTGCCCGAATCTATTCATTATCAGGTCATGCAGATTTGGCCTCAAAACCACAGCATCCCCACCACTTCTGCCCTAAATTGGGCCCTTTCATCTGTTGTCCGTTTTGTTTCAGTTGCTTCATAACTGATTTCTTAGCTTACATCTTTTTGTTAGATTCATCTTAATAAACATTATGACCTTATCATTCACTTATTGAAACACTTTTCAATGGTACCCCATTGCCTGAAAGTCAAGGTCCATGTAACTTGACCTTTACAGTTTAGCCTCAGGCCCGTAAAATGAATGAGGTGGAGTATATACTATATGATTGTCTTTATATAAAATTCTAAAAAGTGCAGATGATTCTATAGTGAGAAAGCAGGTCAGTGGTTTATTGGGAATGAGGGTGGAGGAGACGGATGGATTACAGTGGGACATGAGGAAAGTTCTGGGGGTGATGGAAATGTTTATCTTGATAATGGTAATATTTTCACAGGAGTGTACATATGTCAAAACATTGAATAAATATGTGTAGTTTAGTGTGCTAAGTTTTATACTTCATTAAAATTGATAAAACATTTTGTAAAGTATAAGAAAGATGTAGGTCTATGTGCTTATGAAATAATACTCAAAATACTTTGTTAAATGACAAAAACAGGATATAGAATACTTGTGTAGAAAAATGGAAAGAATGTATGTTTATATGGACTGTCTCTGGATTGAGGAAACTTTTTTCTTGTATGCTGTTTTGAATTTTGAACCATGTACATATATTGCTTGCATTAAAAAAATTTTTAAAGGACAGTTTACACTTCTATCCAGAATATAGTGAGAACTTCTACAGAACAGTAAAGAAAAGATAAATAGCCCAGTTGAAAATCAGGTGAAGGATAGGAAAGGGAAACCTGAATGACTAATGAGCATGTGAAAAGATGCTCAGTGTCACTAGTTGTATGAGAACTGCAAATTAAAAATGAGATACTACATTTTCATCAGATTGCCAAAAAAAAAAGTCTGACAGTGCCTAATGTCAGGAGTGTGGATCAATAGGAATAGTTGCTGTTGGAATGTAAATTGGTACAGCCATTAGTAAAGCTGAAGATGTTCATATTTTATCACCCCACAATTTTGTCTTAGATAAATACCCTTGATTTTTTTCAAAATGGCTTATGACCCGTCAGTGGATGCTGTAATTGATTCAATGACTTAAAAATAGAGTGGAATAAAATAGACTACATTAGAATGTATGACAGTAAGAGTATTTTTTGTGAAACTTTAGGTTCAGATTTATTAGTATACATGTGTTGGATCACAATATGAATGTATGTTTTACTGTGGTTCTTGACCAAAAAGTTTGAAAGCCACTGTTCAGAGAAATTTTCACATATGCCCAAAGAAGATATGTACAAGAATATATGTTCAAGGACATTTATTTTAGTATTGTTTATAAGAGAAAGAAACGTAGGAAAGTAACCTAATTTTCTGTGAAACATGCAAATTGTGGTACATTTGTATAGTGGAGAGCTGTAGCTACCATCATGGTTAATGCTGAGGAAGTTAGCCAGCTTGCCGAAGGCTATGTGTAGTTTGATGCTACGTTACTTGAAGTTTACAAACATGCAGAACTGTAGTTCATACTGATAATGGGACAATCTTGGAGAAGAGGGAGGTTTTCGCTAGACCCATTTTTCAATCCTAAGGTAAGGTCACTTTGCACCATCATTCCCTACAGTGCAGCTATGGAAATGGGCTTGTACTGTACTTGTGTCTGTACTGGGACCATGCTTCCCATGGGCTGGTCCCAGCCATTGACTGAATATGCCAGGGTTGTGACAACAGTCACACAGAACCGCTCAAGGGATGACTTTGAATTGAAGACAGCATCAGCCAAGCTAAAATCTCCTAGAGCTGCGCTGCAGTCAGAGACTCTTCTACCCCGTCCTCTTTCCTTCTCCTCCTCCTTTCATAGTTGTCAGACCTGCATTGTGGTCTTAAAGTTCTCCTTGATTCCTGCTTTCTCCCCTTTGTCCTTCACAGGTGTTTCCTCCAATAAATCTCTTCTGTAGCTGTTGCTGTTGCTGTCTTGGCATCTACCTTTCAAGAGACTTTAACTCATATATCTGCATACCCTCTGCCCAGTATCTTGCAGTCACATCAGCAGTTATTTCCTAATACTTCCCTATACTGATACCTAAAGCCATTCTCTTCTGTTCATTGAATATTTCAAGGAGGTCGAAAGAAGTAAAATGTGATGTGCAGTTTTTGTAGACTTGCCTCTACTTAACGATTGTTTGTCTTTGAATTTCTGTAGCAGCATGCCCTGAGAACATCTGGTGGTGAAGTGGGCCGGTGAGTCTGGGAAGGGATGGCAGCCAATCAAGCCATCAATATCAACAAGTTACCATTGTGGGTAACTTAGTACTGCCGGAAACCTCTGGAAGCATCAGAATTATCCCACCAGAGGGGCAGGGAAGCTGGGGTATTTATGTACAGATGCCTTCATTCCTTGGCTGAGGGCTGCTCCATGGTGGAGTTGGGGGATAGGAGTCTTTCCTAATTTTTACAGACTACTGAACAGGTGGAAAAAACGGGTTCCAGCAGCCAGATGAAGCCCTGATGCAAAGAAATCGGGGTGTTGGAAGTTGGAAATAGGGCCAGCATCACTGAAGACATAGGGGAGGAGTTGGGCGTTGACAGGGTCAGCTACAGTGTTAAAATGAGCCGTGCACATTGATTAACACGGAGGGGGAAGACTTATACCATAATTAGGAATTTTGTAACTATTACTTAGCTCTTCAGAAACAAAACCTCCCTTATATAACTCATGAGGCTATTACTTTTGCCTCTCATGCATGCTTGTAGAAATGGAATATATGGGGGGTGGGAGGATACTTACTCTACAGAAGAACTGTATTTTAACTGAGTGGGAAGCCTTGATTGTAATTCAGGTCTATCTTGAATTCCTTTCCCTGGGTGGAGTGAGGGATGTTTTTGAACTAGGAAACATATGCCTGTAAGCTTGATTCCACCAGTTCTCTGGAATAGAGTTCTACTAGTCCTATGTAAAGGTGACTGAACTCATAACAACAGCAGCAGCTAATATTGTGAGTGCTTCTGATGTGGGGCTCTCCTCTAAGTGCTTTGCTATATACATTAGCTTATTTAAACCTCACCATAACTCCGTGAGCTGGGAGCTATTATCATTCCTGATTTCCAGATGAGGATTCTAAAGCACGGAGAGATTAAGTAATTTTCCTGTGGCTATAAGTGACTGAACCTAGATTCTAACTCAGGCACTCTGGCTTCAGAGCTCTGGTCCTGATGTTGTTACAGTGTCAATTATAGTAGTAGCAATGATAACATTAATAACAATACAGTAACCCTGAGTTATTACTATATGCCAGGCCCTTTGGTAAGTGCTGATCATGTTGTGTAGATGTAGTTATTAGCCCCATTTTACAGATGAGGGAATCGAGACATAGCCAGTAAATAGCAGAATGAGGTTCCAACTAATGTAGTCTGATCCCAAATTCTCTTAATTACTTACGTTGTTTTTCTTGCAATATAGCATACTTACATAACTTGGAAGAAAAGCATGATGAAAATCAAAGACCATAACTTCTGTTTCTAATGTTGCCCTTTAGGACATTTGACAAATGTGATTGATTACTGGTGTTGCTTCCTATTGTTCAGTATTGCTGTCTGGGTTTTCAATTTATGTGTCTTCCAAGAACCATTCCTATAGAGGGCAGCAGAGATGCAGCAGTGGGTTTTCTATGTAATGCACATTTTTCAGGAAGTGTGAAGAAAATTGGATTTAGGTGAGCTTTGTTATGTAATTCTCTTCTACTTTATGTAGTGAGTCCTATGCAAATACAGGCTTGCAGACTTCATAAATGTCAGATAACCCGAGTGAGGTTTGGGTTTTTGTTGAAGATGCGCAATAGAAGCTGGGTGGCTCAAACAAGATCTGAAAGCTGTAGTTTTAAGAGAAAGCAAATTTGTTTTTCAAATTTGAAATATGGATTCATTGTTATAAAACAGATGTTTTCTTTGTACTCTTAACAATAGGGGCAGAACAGATGATTCAGTATCTCACAGAATATGGAATATGGAAAAGTTTTAACAAAATTAGAATAAGCAAAATTTTATATTCTTACATGGGAGGCTATTGAGAAAGTGATCTGGCAAACTTCAAAAATATTTGTAAATTTAATGAGCATATTTGTAATTCTTTATATTTGTATGAAAGTTTGAAAGTAATACATTTAATTTCACTTTTAATCATTTTTAATGATGAATTAGAATAAAATGATATGACTAAATATGTACTAATTGTTAATGTCTGAGAACTGTCCAATGTATACAACATGTATAGAGTTGAAATAATTTAATCAAGATCAAAAGCACACATTTTAGAAACCCTCTCTAAAATATAATTATGTTTGTATAAAAATGACAATTTAGTGCTTATAAAGGGAATATATGGAGTTTTTAGTCTTGATTTTGTTTGATTATATTTTAAAGATTTCATTGTAGAAACATTACACTTAAGAAACAAATTCATACTCCAGTGTGTTCTTGTGGTAAAAAAAGGAGGACCCTTAGGAGTTGTATTGAGGAGCAGGTATCTTTTTTTGTTGTTACTTAATATTACAATTTTATGTGCATATATCTGTGATCTATCTGTTCATGATCTGATAACATTATAGCATATTTTGGCTTTTATTCTCTTTAAGAAAGTGAGTATGTGCCAATATCATTTGTAGCATCTGTTTCAGAACTTAACATCCTTATTTTTCCACATCTCCCTTCGTAATTGGCTAAACTTGAGCTTATGACATAGCAGGACAGGGACTTCGTCATTTTTTTTTTTTTACTATAAATCTTCCTCCTATTTCGCTGTCACCCTGTCATCCCATTTCCCTTCATTTTCCTTTCATTGCCCAAATTCATCTGTTTTCTGGTATAAGAAGGAGCAGAATAGAAAAAGGACTGCTGTAGAAATTAATATTACACCTGTATAAATTTAAAAATAGTGAGTCATCATAGCGTGACTTTTATAGTCCTCTAGTTTTCTAATTAAAAAAAAAATCCTTAGGCGTTCCACTCTCAGTAATGACAGAGCAGCATGTGTCAGATTACTTTTCTTGCAAATAACAGTGACAAATTCTGGACATACAAAGTGTATTAAATGTATTTTTGAAATAGAGTTTATAAAAATATAAAAAGAATATAAAAATATTTGAAGACACAGTAGAAGGGGAAGACAACTTGCAGAAACTGGAGGGGTTGACACTTTGAAGATGAGAATGGCACAAATCAGGAGAGTTTTTCATTTTTCACTGCTTTTCACCCAAGGGCAGGCCCCCATCAGTGTTGTTCAGGGTCGCTAAACTTGGATAGAAATCACAACACAGAGTTTGGGGTGGCTGCAGGAGCTTAAAAGTTAGAGAGTGTAAAGTAGAACCTCCCAGTGAGAACCACAAATGCATATAAATCTTACAGGATATAAGAACTACGCAGATTTCAGTCGCTTTCCACCACACGGGAGAAAGCAGTGTGCAGAGTGAGTACAGCCGAGTTAACTGACATTTTAGCAAAAAAGTAAATACTCTTCAGAAGAGCATAATAGAATCCAGAGTCTAAAATAGTCACTAATAATGACCAGGATACAGTCCACATTTATTAGACAAACATAGACACATACACATGTAAACCCAGAAACATGTAACTTATACTTAAGTGAAAAGGCAATTAATTGAGACAGACCCTGATATGACTTATATATTAGAATTAGCAAGTCTTGTAATTCTGTTCTGGGACATAAAGAAAAATATGCACATGATGAATGCACAGACCAAAAAACTTAGCAGAAAAATAGGAATTGGAAAAAAGGAACCAAATGAAAATTCTATAATTAAATGTACAATACCTGAAATAAAACTTCCATTAGATGGGATTACAGAAGATTGGGAAAAAATAAAAGTCAGTGATCTTGATAGATCAGTGGAAATTATTCAATCTGAAAAAGTGGAAAAGGAGATTTTAGAAAATGAAGCTAGTCTCAGTGACTGGTAGGACAGTGTAAAAAGGTCCAACAACACATGTTTAATGGAGTCCTTAAAGTGGCAGAGAGGAAAAATTGGAGCAAAAATTTTTGGAAAAATGATGGCTGATAATTTCCCCAAATTGGGGAAAGGCATATATTTACATATTCAAGATGCTCAGTGAATTTCAAACAAGATAAATACAAGAAAATACATTTAGTCACTTCATAGTCAAGATGTTGAAAATGATAGAGGAAATATCTTGGAAGCATCCTGAGAAATGGTACAGTGATAACAAATGGTCTCTACTACTTATCAGAAACAGTGCAGGCCAGCAGGCTACAGAACACGTTTAACGTGCTGGAAAAACAAAAGTCAACCCAAAATTCTATAATCAGTGAAAACAATCATTCAAGAATGAAGGCAGAGACCTTCAAGATGGAGGAGTAACACGTGGAGATCACCTTCCTCCCCACAAATACATCAGAAATACATCTGCATGTGGAACAAGTCCTACAGAACACCTACTGAACGATGGCAGAAGACCTCAGACTTCCCAAAAGGCAAGAAACTCCCCACATACCTGGGGAGGGCAAAAGAAAAAAGATAAAACAGAGACAAAAGAATAGGGACGGGACCTGCACCTTGGGGAGGGAGCTGTGAAGGAGGAAAAGTTTCCACACACTAGGAGGCCCCTTCACTGGCAGAGATGGGGATGGGGCCGGGGGAAGCTTTGGAGCCATGAAGGAGAGCGCAGCAACAAGGGTGCAGAGGACAAAGCGGAGAGATTACCACACACAGGATCGGTGCCGACCGGCACTCACCAGCCAGAGAGGCTTGTCTGCTCACCAGCCAGGACCAGTGGGGGCTGGGAGCTGAGGCTCGGGCTCTGGAGGTCAGATCCTAAAGAGAGGACTGGGATTGGATGCGTGAACACAGCCTGAAGGGGGCTAGTGCACCATAGCTAGCCGGGAGGGAGTCTTGGAAAGAGCCTGGACCTGCCGAAGAGGCAACAGACCATTGTTTTGGGGTGCGCGAGGAGAGGGGATTGAGAGCACCACCTAAATGAGCGCGAGCCGTGGCTATCAGCATGGACACCGGAGACAGGCATGAAATGCTAATGCTGCTGCTGCCGCCACAAAGAAGCCTGTGTGCGAGCACAGGTCACATCCACACCTCCCTTCGGGGGAGCCTGTGCAGCCCGCCACTGCCAGGGTCCCGGGATCCAGGGCCAACTTGCCTGGGAGAACACACGGCGCGCCTCAGGCTGGTGCACCGTTACGTCAGCCTCTGCTGCAGCAGGCTCACCCCACATTCCGTACCCCTCCCTCCCCCCAGCCTGAGTGAGCCAGAGCCCTTGAATCAGCCACTCCTTTAACCCCCTTCTGTCTGGGTGAAGAACAAACGCCCTCAGGCAACCTACATGCAGAGGCGGGGCCAAATCCAAAGCTGAGCCCCGGGAGCTGTGAGAACAAAGAAGAGAAAGGGAAATTTCTCCCAGCAGCCTCAGGAGCAGTGGATTAAATCTCCACAGTCAACTTGATGTACCCTGCATCTGCGGAATGCCTGAATAGACAATGAATCATCCTAAAAATGAGGCGGTGGACTTTGGGAGCAACTACAGACTTGGGGTTTGCCTTCTGCATCTAATATGTTTCTAGTTTTATGTTTACCTTAGTTTAATACTTAGAGCTTATTATCATTGGTAGATTTGTTTACTGATTTGGGTGCTCTCAATTTTATATATATATATATATTTTGTTTTTTCCTTTTTCTCTTTTTGTGTGTATGTGTATGCTTCTTTATGTGATTCTGTCTGTATAGGTTTGCTTTTATCATTTGTCCTAGGGTTCTGTCTGTCTGTTGTTTTTTTTTGGGGGGGATAGTTTTTAGTGCTTGTTATCATTGGTGGATTTGTTTTTTGGTTTGGTTGCTCTCTTCTTTCTTTCATTTTTTTTTATTACTTTTTTATTTTTAACACTATTTTTTAATTTTTCATTTTAGGAACTTTATTTTATTTTTATTTATTTATTCATTTTTCTTTCTTTCTTTTTTTTTCCCTCCCTTTTCTACTGAGCCGTGTGGCTGACAGGGTCTTGGTGCCCTGGCTGGGTGTCAGGCTTGAGCCTCTGAGGTGGGAGAGCCGAGTTCAGGACATTGGACCACCAGAGACCTCCCGGGCCCATGTAATATCAATCGGCCACAGCTCTCCCAGAGATCAATCCCAATGCTAAGACCCAGCTCCACTCAATGACAAGCAACCTACAGTGCTGCACACCCTATACCAAACAACTAACAGCCCCACACATTAGCAGAGGCTGCCTAAAATCATAGTAAGTTCACAGACACCCCAAAACACATCACCGGACATGGTCCTGCCCACCAGAAAGACAAGATCCAGCCTCATTCACCAGAACACAGATACCAGTCCCCTCCACCAGAAAGCCTACCCAACCCACTAAACCAACCTTACCCACTGTGGGCAGACACCAAAAACAGTGGGAACTACGAACCTGAAGCCTGCAAAAAGAAGACCCCAAACACAGTAAGTTGGGCAAAATGAGAGGACAGAGAAATACGCACCAGATGAAGGAGCAAGGTAAAAACCCACCAGACCAAACAAATGAAGAGGAAATAGGCAGTCTACCTGAAAAAGAGTTCAGAATAATGATAGTAAAGATGATGCAAAATCTTGGAAATAGAATGGATAAAATACAAGAAACGTTTAACAAGGACCTAGAAGAACTAAAGAGCAAACAAACAATGATGAATAACACAATAAATGAAATTAAAAATTCTCTAGTAGAAACCAGTAGCAGAGTAACTGAGGCAGAAGAATAGATAAGTGACCTGGAAGATAAAATAGTGGAAATTACTACTACAGAGCAGAATAAAGAAAAAATAATGAAAAGAATTGACAGTCTCGGAGACCTCTGGGACAACATTAAACGCAACAACATTCGAATTATAGGGGTCCCAGAAGAAGAAGAGAAAAAGAAAGGGACTGAGAAAACATTTGAAGAGATTATAGTTGAAAACTTCCCTAATATAGTTGAAAACTTCCATAATAAAGTTGGAAAAGAAATAGTCAAGTCCAGGAAGTGCAGAGTCCCATACATGATAAATCCAAGGAGAAACACACCAAGACACATATTAATCAAACTATCAAAAATTAAATACAAAGTATTAAAAGCAGCAAGGGAAAAGCAACAAATAACATACAAGGGAATCCCCATAAGGTTAACAGCTGATCTTTCAGCAGAAAGTCTGCAAGCTAGAAGGGAGCGGCAGGACATATTTAAAGTGATGAAAGGGAAAAACCTACAACCAAGATTACTCTACCCAGCAAGGATGTCATTCAGATTCGATGGAGAAATTAAAACCTTTACAGGAAAGCAAAAGCTAAGACAATTCAGCACCACCAAAGCAGCTTTACAGCAAATGCTAAAGGAACTTCTCTAGGCAGGAAATACAAGAGAAGGAAAAGGCCTACAATAACAAACCCAAAACAGTTAAGAAGATAGTAATAGAAACATACATATCGATAACTACCCTAAATGTAAATGGATTAAATGCTCCAACCAAAAGACATAGACTGGCTGAATGGTTACAAAAACAAGACCCATATATATGTTGTCTACAAGAGACCCACTTCAGACCTAGGGACACATACAGACTGAAAGTGAGGGGATGGAAAAATATATTCCATGCAAATAGAAATCAAAAAAAGGCTGGAGTAGCAATTCCCATATCAGACAAAATAGACTTTAAAGACTATTACAAGAGACAGAGAAGGACGGTACATAATGATCAAGGGATCAATCCAAGAAGAAGATAAAACAATTGTAAATATTTATGCACCCAACATAGGAACACCTCAGTACATAAGGCAAATGCTAACAGCCATAAAAGGGGAAATCGATAGGAACACCTCAGTACATAAGGCAAATACTAACAGCCATAAAAGGGGAAATCGACAGTAACACAATCATAGTAGGGAACTTTAACACCCCACTTTCACCAATGGACATACCATCCCAAAGGAAAGTAAATAAGGAAACACAAGCTTTAAATTATACATTAAACAAGACAGACTTAATTGATATTTGTAGGACATTCCATCCAAAAACAACAGAAATACACTTTCTTCTCAAGTGCTCATGGAACATTCTCCAGGATAGACCATATCTTGCGTCACAAATTAAGCCTTGGTAAATTTAAGAAAATGGAAGTATCTTTTCCTACCACAACACTATAAGACTAGATATCAATTACAGGAAAAAAACTGTAAAAAATACAAGCACATGGAGGCTAAACAATATACTACTAAATAACCAAGAGATCACTGAAGAAATCAAAGAGGAAATTAAAAAATACCTTGAAACAAATAACAATGAAAACACGATAACCCAAAACCTATGGGATGCAGCAAAAGCAGTTCTAAGAAGGAAGTTTATAGTAATGCCATCCTACTTCAGGAAACAAGAAACATCTCAAGTAAACAATCTAACCTTACACCTAAAGCAATTAGAGAAAGAAGAAGGAAAAAGCCCCCAATGTTAGCAGAAGGAAAGAAATACTCAGTTCAGAAATAAATGAAACAGAAATGAAGGAAACAACAGCAAAGAGCAATAAAACTAAAAGCTGGTTCTTTGGGAGGATAAACAAAATTGATAAACCATTAATCAGACTCATCAAGAAAAAAAGGGAGAAGACTCAAATCAACAGAATTAGAAATGAAAAAGGAGAAATTACAACTGACAGTGACTAAATACGAAAGATCATGAGAGATTACTACAAGCAACTGTACGCCAATGAAATGGACAGCCTGGAAGAAATGGACAAATTCTTAGAAAAGCACAAGCTTCTGAGACTGAACCAGGAAGAAATAGAAAATATAACTAGTTTGTTAGGGATTGCATTGAATCTGTAGATTGCTTTGGGTAATGTAGTCATTTTCACAATGTTGATTCTTCCAATCCAAGAACATGGTATCTCTCTCCATCTGTTTGTATCATTAATTTCTTTCATCAGTGTTTTAGAGTTTTCTGCATACAGGTCTTTTGTCTCCTCAGATAGGTTTATCCCTAGGTATTTTATTCTTTTTGTGGCAGTGGTAAATGGGAGTGTTTCCTTAATTTCTCTTTCAGATTTTTCATCATTAGTGTGTAGGAATGCAAGAGATTCCTGTGCATTAATTTTGTATCCTGCAACTTTACCAAATACATTGATTAGCTCTAGTAGTTTTCTGGTGGCATCTTTAGGATTCTCTATGTATAGTATCATGTCATCTGCTAATAGTAACAGTTTTACTTCTTCTTTTCCAATTTGTATTCCCTTTATTTCTTTTTCTTCTCTGACTGCTGTGGCTAGGACTTCCAAAGCTATGTTGAATAAGAGTGGTGAGAGTGGACGTCCTTGTCTTGTTCCTGGTCTTAGTGGAAATGCTTTCAGTTTTCCACCATTGAGTATGATGCTTGCTGTCGGTTTGTCATATATGGCCTTTATTATGTTGAGGTAGGTTCCCTCTGTGCCCATTTTGTGGAGAGTTTTTATCATAAATCAGTGTTCAATTCTGTCAAAAGCTTTTTCTGCATCTATTGAAATGACTGTATGGTTTTTACTCCTTAATTTGTTAATGTGGTGTATCACATTGATTAATTTGTGTATATTGAAGAATCCTTGCATCCCTGGGATAAATCCCACTTGATCGTGGTGTATGATCCTTGTAATGGGCTGTTGGATTTTGTTTGCTAGTATTTTCTTCAGGATTTTTCCATCTGTGTTCATCAGTGTTAGTGGTCTATAATTTTCATTTTTTGTGATATCTTTTTCTGGTTTTGGTATCAGGGTGATGGTGGCCTTGTAGAATAAATTTGGGAGTGTTTCTCCCTCTGCAATTTTTTGGAAGAGTTTGAGAAGGATTGGTGTTGGCTGTTTTCTAAATGTTTGATAGAAGTAGCCTCTGAAGCTATCTGGTCCTAGACTTCTGTTTTTTGGAAGATTTTAAATTATGGTTTCAATTTCATTACTTGTGATAGGTCTGTTTATATTTTCTAACTCTTCCTGGATCAGTCTTGGAAAATTGTACCTTTCCAAGAATTTGTCCATTTCTTTGTGGTTGTCCATTTTATTGGCATATAGCTGTTTGTAGTAGTCTCTTATAATCCTTTGTATTTCTGCAATGTCAGTTGTGATTTCTCCTTTTTCATTTCTAATTTTATTGATTTGCATCATCTCCTTTGTTTTCTTGATGAGTCAGGCTAAGGGTTTATCAATTTTGTTTATCTTCTCAAAGAACCAGTTTTTAGTTTTATTGATCTTTGGTATTGTTTTCTTCATTTCTATTTCATTTATTTCTGCTCTGATCTTTATGATTTCTTTCCTTCTACTGACTTTGGGTTTTCTTTGTTCTTTCTCTAGTTGTTTTTAAGTGTATGGTTAGATTGTTTATTTGAGATTTTTCTTGTTTCTTGAGGTGAGCTTGAATTGCTATAAACTCTCTTAGAACTCCTTTTGCTGTGTCCCATTGGTTTTGGGTCGTCCTGTTTTCGTTGTCATTTGTTTCTATGTTCTTTTTAAATTCTTCTCTGATTTCTTCAGTGATCTCTTGCTTATTTAGTAGTGCACTGTTTATTAGCTCCATGTATTTGTGTTTTTTACAGTTTTTTTTTTCCTGTAATTGATATCTAGTCTCATAGCATTGTGGTCAGAAAAGATGCTTGATGCTATTTCAATTTTCTTAAATTTTCCGAAGCTTGATTTGTGACCCAAGATGTGATCTATCCTGGAGAATGTTCCGTGTGCACTTGAGAAGAAAGAGTATTCTGCCACTTTTGGGTGGAATGTCCTATAAATATCAATTCCATGTTGTTTAATGTGTCACTTAAAGCTTATGTTTCCTTATTTATTTTCTGTTTGGTCTGTCCATTGCTGTAAGTGGGGTGTTAAAGTTCCCTACTGTTACTGTGTTACTGTTGATTTCCCCTTTTATGGCTGTTAGCATTTGCCTTATGTATTGAGGTGCTCCTGTGTTGGGCTCATAAACATTTATAATTGTTATATCTTCTTCTTGGATTGATCCTTTGATCATTATGTAGTGTCCTTTTTTTTATCTCTGGTAACAATCTTTAATTTAAAGTCTATTTTATCTGATACAAGTATCGCTACCCTGGCTTTCTTTTGATTTCCATTGGCATGGAATATCTTTTTCCATCCCTTCACTTTCAGTCTGTATGTGTCCCTAGGTCTGAAATGGGTCCCTTGTAGGCAGCATATATATGGGTCTTGCTTTTGTATCCATTCAGCCAGTCTGTGTCTTTTGGTTGGGGCATTTAATCCATTTACATTCAGGGTGATTATCCATATGTATGTTCCTATTACCGTTTACTTAATTGTTTTGGGTTGCTTTTGTAGGTCTTTTCTTTCTCCTGTATTTCCTGCCTAGAGAAGTTTGTTTAGCATTTGTTGTAAAGCTTGTTTGGTGCTGCTGAATTCTCTTAACTTTTGTTTGTCTGAAAAGTTTTTGATTTCTCCATCAAATCTGAATGAGATCCTTCCTGGGTAGAGTAATGTTGGTTGTAGGTTTTTCTCTTACATCACTTTAAGCATATCCTGCCACTCCCTTCTCGCCTGTAGAGTTTCTGCTGAAAAATCAGCTGATAACCTCATGGGGATTCCTTTGTATGTTATTTTTTGGTTTTCCTTTGTTGCTTTTAATATTTTTTCTTTGAATTTAATTTTTGTTAGTTCGATTAATATGTGTCTTGGTGTGTTTTTCCAAGGGTTTATCCTCTGTGGGACTCTCTCTACTTCCTGGACTTGGGTGACTCCTTTCCCATATTAGGGAAGTTTGTTTTTTGTTTTTTGTTTTTTTTTTTTTTTGCAGTACACGGGCTTCTCACTGTCGTGGCCTCTCCCGTTGCGGAGCACAGGCTCCGGATGTGCAGGCTCAGCGGCCATGGCTCACAGGTCCAGCTGCTCCGCGGCATGTGGGATCTTCCCGGACCGGAGCACGAACCCGTGTCCCCTGCATCGGCAGGCGGACTCTCAACCACTGCGCCACCAGGGAAGCCCCTAGGGAAGTTTTTGACTATAATCTCTTTAAATATTTTCTCAGACCGTTTCTTTTTCTCTTCTTCTTCTGGGACCCCTATAGTTTGAATGTTGGTGTGTTTAGTGTTTTCCCAGATGTCTCTGAGATTGTCTTCAGTTCTTTTCATTCTTTTTTCTTTATTCTGCTCCTTGGCAGTTATTTCCACCATTTTGTCTTCCAGCTCACTTATTCATTCTTCTGCCTCAGTTATTCTGTTATTGACTCCTTCTAGTGTATTTTTCATTTCACTTATTGTGTTGTTCATTTCTGTTTGTTTGTTCTTTAGTTCTTTTAGTTCTTTGTTAAACATTTCTTGTATTTTCTCAATCCATTCCTCCATTCTACTTTTGAGATTCTGGATCATCTTTACTATCATTACTCTGAATTCTTTTTCAGGTAGATTTCCTTTTTCCTCTTCATTTGTTTGGTCTTGCAGGTTTTTACCTTGCTCCTTCATCTGTGACATATTTTTTTACGTTTCATTTTTCTTCGTTGTTGTTTTTTTTTTTTTTGTGAGTGGGATTGTGTTCCTGTCGTACTGTTTGTTTGGCTTGAGGCTTCCAACACTGGATTTTGTAGGCTGTTGGGTAGAGCTGGGTCTTGGTGCTGAGATGAGGAACTCCGTGAGACCTCACTTCAGTGAATATTCCCTGGGGTCTGAGGTTTTCTGTTAGTCCAGTGGTTTGGACTCGGAGCTCCCACTGCAGGAGCTCAGGCCAGCCCTGGGCTTATGAACCAAGATCCGTCAAGCCATGTGGGGCGGCAAAAAAAAATAAAATTACACTAGGAAACTAACAGTTATGTTAGAAAGGATATAAAAATAATAATGTAGACGAATCGACAACTGGAAAGTACATCAGTACCACAATAGTAAAACAGAGGAGGAGGGAGAAGAAAAAACAAGCAGGGGAAGGGGAAAGGCCTTCGCTCTGGAGGTTGGGGCCTAAGCCAGGGTGAGGTCTGGGCAGTGGGCAGGGCCTATGCTTAGGACCCACAGGGCTGGAAAAGACCCTGGGGGCTCTGGGCGGTGGGGCTTAGGCTCAAGGAAAAGAAGGGGCCCAGGTATGCCACCCACCCCTGGTCTCAGAGGGCAGGGGACCTCACCTGCGAGCCCAGTGGGCTCGAGTGCTTGGGGCAGATACCCTCCTCTCCTCTCCTGGTCCTCCGGTCTGGGAGGATCCCTCTCACCTGCCTCTCCTGATCTCCCTGGCCTCCCTTCTATGCCCCAAGGACCAGTGCACTGGTGGGGTGGGTGGGGGCTTGGAGGGCAGGGGACCCGCCTGGGAGCTCAGCAGGCTCCCCGGCCTGAGTGGGCGGGCCTATGCCCCTCTGCTCCTCTCCCGCTCCTCCTGGATGGCCCCTCCCGCCTGCCTGTCCTGATCTCCCTGACCTCCCTACTATGCGCCCAAGGACCCATGCGGCCTCGAGGGGGCTTTGGAGGGCAGGGTATCTGCCTGGGAGCTCAGCAGGCTCCCTGTGCCTGAGTGGGCAGGGCAAGTGCCCTCTGCTCCTCTCCCATTCCTCCCAGAGGGCCCCTCCTGCCTTCGTCTCCTAATCTTCCCGGCCTCCCTCCTTTGCCCCCAGGACCCACGTGGCCTGGATGGGGCTTTGGGGGGATGGGTTACTGGTCTGGGAGCTCAGCACGCTCCCCGGCCCGAGTGGGTCAGGCAATTGCCCTCTGCTCCTCTCCCACTCTTCCTGGAGAGTCCCTCCCACCTGCTTCTGCTGATTTCCCTGGCCTCAGGGGCGCAGATCCTGTCTGGCCTCCACTTCTCCTCCCCTGTCAGTCCCCGTACATACTACCAGTTCACTTTGGGGTTCTTCCCATCTCCTTGGGCGTCAGAGTCCCCACCCAGTGGCCAGCAGGCGCCCTAGTTTTGGGGAGAAGCTAACTCCTTATTCTTTTTATAGCTGAGTAATATTCCATTGTGTGTGTGTGTACCACATCTTCTTTATCCATTCATCTGTTGATGGACACTTTGGTTGTTTACATGTCTTGGCAATTGTAAATAATGCTGCTATGAACATTGGGGTACATTATCTTTTTGCATTGGTGTTTTTGTTTTTGTTTTTTTCCGGATATATACCCAGGACTGGAATTACTGGTCACACGGTAATTCTATTTTTAGTTTTTCTGAAACCTCCCTACTGTTTTCCACAGTGGCTGTACCAATTTACATTCCTACAAACAGTGTACAAGGGTTCCCTTTTCTCTACATCCTTGGCAACATGTACCGCAAAAAAAAAAAAAAAAAAAAAATCAGTTGACTATATATGTGTGGGTTTTATTCTGGATCTTAAATCCTTTTCTGTTGGTCTGTATGTCCATCCTTATGACAGTTCCATCCTCTCTTGATTAGTGTAGTTTTGTAGTAGATTTTGAAATTGAGAAGTTGGAGTTCCCTAACTCTTTTCCTTTTTCAAGATTGTCCTGGCTATTCTGGGTCTGTTGCATCTCCATAGGTATTTTAAAGTGGGCTTTTCCATTTCTGTACTCTTCTGCCCCACTGCTCCCTGGGCAGGAGGGCCTGTTTCCCCATTCCGGTACTGATGTATGAGAACAGAGGAGTGTTCCACATTGAAAGAGGTTACATCCTAGTAATGATTCACTAGTGATCAGGGCCTGAAGATTTCAGGAGAGGGCATAGTTGGAAGATGTGTTGTTCTGCTCTTATGCCATGAAATTCCTAACAGTAAATTTCATGTGACCACAAAGTAGATTATCCATGCATTCGCTTACAATGGTTATGACTTGAGGTCTTCAAACAAACAAACAAAATCTAACAACCTTTGAGAGAGTCATTGGAAGTTAGTTTTCACAAGCATTATAATGGAAGAAAAGTGTCATTAGTAGTGATATAACCGACATTAACTAAACGGCATCAAGGAACCACAGCAGATGTATATTGTTTCAATACAATGTCCTAAGACCGTTGTGAGTAATAGCCATATTGTTACCTTTCTCTTGGGTGGGCGTTATGAAATTAGTTATGCACTTACGACAGTAAAAACCACAGATATGATATCTATGTTACACCGTGAAGAATGTTTATGTGCATGATTAGACAATTAATAAACACTAATTATCTGTTTTCTACCCCATTTTCGAAAACTTCGTGAATAAATGACTATAGCTCTCATGGGCCCAAGAATTTTGTAAAATCAATTACTTATTCAGACAGATGCCTTACAAAAATTATATGCTGAGGACCTTCACATATCCTAGTAGTGGCTCTGCTCAAGGGTACATTAGTAGGTGGAATCCCAGTTGTTGGTGGGATATCAGCCTTGGCATTCTTTTATTATGATCGATAGCTTATCTGAGAATAGGGAATGTTTTCATGAGTAAAGGACAGACAGTAATATCACTTGAGCTTGCATTGTTTTACTTTAAATAACAATATTATTTATAGTGTATCTTCATGGGCACTGTGAGGAGTATGAGTGAAAATTTTCCTTAACTAGATCTGTGAACCTTGTCTCAGTATGACTGCCTATGAAGGGCCTGGAGTGGGTAGAGAAGAGGAACTAGTGTTATGATGTTAATAATTACAACCTTTAATAGATAGGACTTATAGATTTAACACAAATAAACAGTAAAGTAGTTTAAAATGTAGTATTTGCTTTTCATTTCTGTTTTAAATATTATTTGTAAGAAATGATTCACCACTCATAATTAATACTGGGCACAAATCATGGGATTACAGTTTTGGAACCTTAGAGATTTCGTTGGTGCCTTTTTTTTTTTAAATAAAAAACAAACCAAAAGGGACTTCCCTGGTGGTGCAGTGGTTAAGAATCCGCCTGCCAATGCAGGGGACAAGGGTTCGAGCCCTGGTCTCGGAAGATCCCACATGCTGCAAAGCAGCTAAGCCCATGAGCCACAACTACTGAGCCTGTGAGCCATAGGTATTGAGCCCATGTGCCACAATTACTGAAGCCGGTGTGCCTAGAGCCCATGCTCTGCAACAATAGAAGCCACCTCAGTGAGAAGCTCGTGCATCGCAATGAAGAGTAGCCCCCACTCGCTGCAACTAGAGAAAGCCCGTTCACAGCAACAAAGACCCAACACAACGAAAACTAAATAAATAAAATAAGTTAATTTTAAAAAAAACCAAAAATATTTGAGATTGGGCTTTGATAAGATTACTCCTTGTGTCTAATTTACCATGGTCCTATTTAGAATTCACCTACCATATTCCTATCAACTAATGTCTCATGCTCTTATTGAGAACTAATCTACCATGTGCCTATCAAGAACTAATTTACCGTTTCAATTTCAGTGCTTGTGATTGGTCTGTTCATATTTTCTATTTCTTGCTGGTTCGGTCTCGGAAGGTTGTTGAAACTGTGATTAAAAATCTTCCAACAAACAAAAGTCCAGGACCAGATGGCTTCATAGGCGAATTCTGTCAAACATTTAGAGAAGAGCTAACACCTGTCGTTCTCGAACTCTTCCAAAATATAGCAGAGGGAGGAACACTCCCAAACTCATTCTACGAGGCCACCATCACTCTGATACCAAAACCAGACAAAGATGTCACAAACAAAGAAAACTATAGGCCAATATCACTGATGAACATAGATGCAAAAATCCTCAACAAAATACTAGCAAACAGAATCCAACAGAACATTAAAAGGATCATACACTATGATCAAGTGGGGTTTATCCCAGGAATGCAAGGATTCTTCAATATACACAAATCGAACACGATACACCATATTAACAAATTGAAGGATAAAACCCATAAGATCATCTCAACAGATGCAGAGAAAACTTTTGACAAAATTCAACACCGATTTATGATAAAAAGCCCTCCGTAAAGTAGGCATAGAGGGAACTTTCCTCAACATAATAAAGGCCGTATATGACAAACCCACAGCCAACATCGTCCTCAGTGGTGAAAAACAGAAAGCATTCCACTAAGATCAGCAACAAGACAAGGTTGCCCATTCTCACCACTGTTATTCAACATAGTTTTGGAAGTTTTAGCCACAGCAATCAGAGAAGAAAAAGAAATAAAAGGAATCCAAATCAGAAAAGAAGAAGTAAAGCTGTCACTGTTTGCAGATGACATGATACTATACGTAGAGAATCCTAAAGATGCCACCAGAAAACGACTAGAGCTAATCAATGAATTTGGTAAAGTAGCAGGATACAAAGTTAATGCACAGAAATCTCTTGCATTCCTATACACTAATGATGAAAAATCTGAAAGTGAAATTAAGAAAACACTCCCACTTACCATTGCAACAAAAAGAATAAAATATCTAGGAATAAACCTACCTAAGGAGACAAAAGACCTGTATGCAGAAAATTGTAAGACACTGGCAAATGAAATTAAAGTTGATACAAACAGATGGAGAGATATACCATGTTCTTGGATTGGAAGAATCAACATTGTGAAAATGACTCCACTACCCAAAGCAATCTACAGATTCAATGCAAGCCCTATCAAACTACCACTGGCATTTTTCACAAAACTAGAACAAAAAAATTCACAATTTGTATGGAAACACAAAATACTCCAAATAGCCAAAGCAATCTTGAGAACGAAAAGCAGAGCTGGAGGAATCAGGCTCCCTGACTTCAGACTATACTACAAAGCTACAGTAATCAAGACAGTATGGTACTGACACAAAAATAGAAATATAGATCAATGGAATAGGATAGAAAGCCCAGAGATAAACCCACGCACATATGGTCACCTTATCTTTGATGAAGCAAGCAAGAATATACAGTGGAGAAAAGACAGCCTATTCAGTAAGTGGTGCTGGGAAAACTGGACAGCTACATGTAAAAGAATGAAATTAGAACACTCCCGAACACCATACACAAAAATGAACTCAAAATGGATTAAAGACCTAAATGTAAGGCCAGACACCATCAAACTCTTAGAGGATAACATAAGCAGAACCCTCTGTGACATAAATTGCAGCAAGATCCTTTTTGACCCACCTCCTAGAGAAATGGAAATAAAAACAAAAATAAACAAATGAGACCTAATGAAACTTAAAGGCTTTTGCACAGCAAAGGAAACCATAAGCAAGACCAAAAGACAACCCTCAGAATGGGAGAAAATATTTGCAAATGAAGCAACTGACAAAGGATTAATCTCCAAAACATACAAGCAACTCATGCAGCTCAATATCAAAAAAACAACCCATTCCAGAAATGGGCCGAAGACCTAAATAGACGTTTCTCCAAAGAAGATATACAGATTGCCAACAAACACATGAAAGAATGGTCAGCATCATTAATCATTAGAGAAATGCAAATCAAAACTGCAGTGAGATATCATCTCACACTGGTCAGAATGGCCATCATCAAAAAATCTACAAACAAATGCTGGAGAGGGTGTGGAGAAAAGGGAACCCTCTTGCACTGTTGGTGGGAATGTAAATTGATACAGCCACTATGGAGAACAGTATGGAGGTTCCTTAAAAAGCTAAAAATAGAACTATCATACGACCCAGCAATCCCACTACTGGGCATATACCCTGAGAAAACCATAATTTAAAAAGAGTCATGTACCAAACTGTTCATTGCAGCTCTATTTACAATAGCCAGGACATGGAAGCAACCTAAGTGTCCATCAACAGATGAATGGATAAAGAAGATGTGGCACATATATACAATGGAATATTACTCAGCCATAAAAGGAACGAAACTGAGTTATTTATAGTGAGGTGGATGGACTTAGAGTCTGTCATACAGAGTGAAGTAAGTCAGAAAGAGAAAAACAAATACCGTATGCTAACACATATATATGGAATCTAAAAAAGAAAAAAGAAAAAAGTGGTCAGAAGAACCTAGGGGCAAGACAGGAATAACGATACAGACCTAGTAGAGAATGGACTTGAGGATACGGGGAGGGGGGAGGGTAAGCTGGGACAAAGTGATAGAGTGGCACGGACATAATATACAGTACCAAACGAAAAACGGATAGCTAGTGGGAAGCAGCCACATAGCACAGGGAGATCAGCTCCGGTGCTTTGTGACCACCTAGAGTGGGGGGATAGGGAGGGTGGGAGGGAGGGAGATGCAAGAGGGAAGAGATACGGGGACATATGTATATGTATAGCTGATTCACTTTGCTATAAAGCAGAAACTAACACACCATTGTGAAGCAGTTATACTCCAATAAAGATGTTAAAAAAACCAAAAAAACCCAAAAAACTAATTTACCATGTTTCTATGATGGTAGCCCAAGAAAAACAAATATTTGAAGGTGAAAAATTATCCACCATACTTTATATAAAGTTAAGCTATATTTTTCTTAATAATTTCCACACTTTTCTCATTTGTCTGCAGCAGATCAGTAGGTCTAGTACGGGGGGCCTGTGAAAATGGATATTTATTTAAACAACCCACAAAATATAGTCTTTGCCATTTTTTGGACTTACTTAGAGAGATGAAATAAACAACCCATTGTTTTTATTTAAAACAGAACCAAAAAAAAGCTTAAGTTCTATAATTCTTGATGATAACATAACTATTCACATTCTTCTATTGCTGTTTTAATTATTATCCATGGATAAATATAGTCTTTGCATAGTTATAATCTAGTATCATTTTATGGTTTTTTTTCCAGTTTTTCATGTTTATCATTTTTAGTGATAGTTTTATATTACACCTTCTTTCTTTGCTTTCCAGCTGGATAAACAGTTTCTAACACAAAGGGGGCTTGATCAGTGAATGCATATGTTTGTGGCGTTGTCCTATGTGGCTGGAAGTTCTGAAGGGAAGATAAACCATGTGTCTCAAAGAAGTTCAGTTTTTGACTTCTTAAAAACATGTGTATTATACATTAATAAAGCAATATTTAACCATTGTTTTCTTATTATAATTAGGAAATTATTATTAAATGTCTGTTTTTCCATGTAGAATGTAAGTTTCATAACTGGGGAAATTTGTCCTTTTTCATTCGGTACCTTGTTCCCAACCCCAAGTACAGGTACTTGATAAATACTTGCTAAATTATTAAATATTTGTTGGATTGAATTAGCCAGTTTTTTGCTGTTATTAAAAGTGCCTGCATGTAGATGTGCATGTATGTATATATACTATATATGCATATATGTGTACATACGAAATATATGCTTATCTTTTCTTTTTAATTATTTCCTTAACAGTGAAACCAATGAGAATAGAGACAGGACTGTGAATGAACTTATGCCTTAAAATATTGAACACATTATAAGTGTTTTCTGTAACCTCTCCTTGTTGTTTTTTTTTCCTGTCATCCATTTGTGTTTTTCACATATCTCATTTGGCATCTTGACTTTGCTAATAAGTGTTGTCAGAGATGAATGATACACAGACTGTTGTTAGGGAGCTTATGTCAAGTGAGAGATGTAGAAAAATTGACCCAAGCAAGCACTTAGGAGGAATATTTCATTAGATTGAGAGTGGATTCCAGAGAAGGGGACTTCAGATCCAAGGCAAAGATAAACAGGTAGTAACCAATTGCACATCTTTGACAAAGAATGTGCTGTGTGTTTGCCAGAAGGCAGTGGCCCTCTTACTTTTGATCAACCAAATATTATAGAAGTCTAACTATTCGTATTGAAATCTTGCTCATGAGAAGGGTGATTTTGTATAGTTAGGGAGAGATTTCTGCATTCTTATTTTTATGTAGAATAATCTGAATCTTAAAAAAGTTAAAGGGGCAGCGGCTTCCCTGGTGGCGCAGTGGTTGAGAATCTGCCTGCTAATGCAGGGGACACGGGTTCGAGCCCTGGTCTGGGAAGATCCCACATGCTGCGGAGCAGCTAAGCCCGTGCGCCACAACTACTGAGCCTGGGCATCTGGAGCCTGTGCTCTGCAACAAGAGAGGCTGCGATAGTGAGAGGCCCATGCACCGCAATAGTGAGAGGCCCGTGCACCGCGATGAAGAGTGGCCCCCGCTTGCCACAACTAGAGAAAGCTCTCGCACAGAAACAAAAGACCCAACCAACACAGCCAAAAATAAATAAATAAATTAATTTTTTTAAAAAAGCGTTGAAAAAAAAAGTTAAAGGGGCCCACTAATGTATGCTAGTCCCACTTAGGTTAAATCTTAATCATTCCATACCTTCAGCAAAGGAAATCTCTGGTGGCAAGAGGGCAAGACCAGGAAGCATCATGGATCAGCCCTATTCCTGAAGATTGGAAGTGGTGGCGTGAATAATTTTCTTTCTTTACATTTTACAGAATGGAGCAATTGTTGTTTTGATAAGTATTTAAAATTTTTAGTGAACTTGAATTTCTTGTTTACTTTTTGATTTCTTTTGCTTATATTTCTGTATACTCATTTGGGGATATATAACATGGAGGAGTTTGCCAGACATTTATGGAGATACTTAAAAAATTATAAGTGCTTTTATAAAAGTATGCACACTGGGGACACGAAAAGTTGTTTTATAATTTTTATGTTAGTCAAAGTAATTATTGTTGAGATAAACATTCTATTCTGTTTTTTTAAAAAATAGAACATTTAAAATCCTTTAATATAGGTACGTTACAATTTTTCCAAAGACAGCAACTTTGACTTAGAGAATAAAAGATTAGCTCCGGTTACATAGCTAATTAGTGGTAGAACCTGATTTGAATCCTGGACGGACTTAAAGCTTCTGCTCATTTGGCTGTGCCTGGTATCTTTTTGCTTATCCCACTTAATTCTCACTATAGTTGCACAAGGTATCTAGTATTATTGTTGTTTTACAGAGAACTAAGCTGAAGACTTGAAAAACAATTAATTTATCTAAGGATTCTGAGCTAGTAGGTGGAAGAGGTAGGTTTTAAATTCAGGTCTGTCTGTGTTCGGTATAATAAAAAATGTATCTGGTCCTTGTCCCCAGTTCCTGCTACAAAGCTTTAAAAAGCCTTGGAATTTTGAATGATAGGAGTATCTTTTTTATGGTAATGAGGTAGGCCTCTACATAGCTTTAGGTTGGAGACTGTTCACCAGAAGAACCACCATGCCTGGAGAGGATTGAGACTTTCAGCTGCCTGACCTTTAATGGGACCAGTGATTTAATCAGTCATTCCTAAGTAATGAAATTCCAAAAAGCTTCTGGACACTGAAGCTAAGAGGCTCTTCCTGGTTAGTGAACACATCAATATGCTGGGAGGATGTCAGGCCCTGATCCCTCAGGGGCAGAGCATGGAAACTGCATCTGGTACCCTCCCAGGCTTCTCCTGGTGTGTATCCTTTATAATAAAACTATAGTTGTTAAGTGTCATACTTTCCCTGAGTTCTGTAAGTTGTTGTAATGAATTATCGCATGTGAGGGGGTTGCAGGAATCCCTGAATTTGTAGTGAGCCAGCTCGATGATACCTGGAACTAGCAGCTCGTGTCAGGAGTACAGTCTTGTGGAGGACTAGCCCTCAAGGTGCGGGGTCTGGGCTGTCTTGGGTAGTTAGTATCAGAACTGAATTGCAGTGCACCATGTTGGAATAGTGGAGTTGAAACTGTGCTGATACACAGCTTTGCCCTGACATGTTTGCAAACATAATTTCATTGCAAGGCTGTGAAGTAGTGCAGTGTTCTCTTTCCAACTGTAGGTTTTATGTTCTTAAAGATCTCTCACAGGAGAAGAGTTTTTGTTTAACTTAAAACCTATAGGAAAAACAATACTGGCATGACTTCGGTTGCAGTTTAGGGCTTTTGGGGTATGTAGACATACATGTTTTTTTGTTTATTTTAAAAAACCTTGAAGCAAAATAAAATATTTCACACATTTAAATTAGTATAATAATATGTTTTGTAATGCTAAGTTCTGTTTTCTTTTCCATTTTCAAAACTTTCTCAGTTAAAAAATGTTTTACTTTATTACAGGTAATTTTTATGCAAAGCAGAATTTTATTTTTCTACACGTGAACCTTCATCCCTGGTTTGTTTTTTGTCTAAGTTTTAAATTACTGTTACCAGCAAACTGTTTCCAGAGTTTCCAGTAACTTTTGTCTCTCATATTGCCAACTTAAGGGAATACTGTTACGTGCATCCAGGGAGTTTTTCCAAATTCCTTTTCTAAAGTTACATTGCCATCCATGATAACTTCCTGTCACAGCATATAGAAAGTATCAGTATTGTCTCACGTGGCTTTATCAGCAGTTCCTATATGAATCTCTTATTCTCCAGTCCCTCCCCACCCCCATTCTCTATCCTGCCTGCTACCATGGCAAAAAGGACATAAGAAAATCCTTCTTAGAGGTAGGTATACTTTGCTGTATCTTCCTCTGTCATTTCCAGATAGTGTTACCAATACGTTTTTTGCACTCTGCCTTCTATTTTATCCTCCCCCGCCACCCCATTTCTCACCCTCCATTCCTATTTCTAACGATCCTGAAAAGGATATTTTATATGAAATTTTGTATTTAGAGAAATTGTTATAGAAGTCTAACTATTTGTACTAAAATTTAGCATAAGGGGCTTTTGCTTAGCTTTGGAGATGTTTCTGTATGTTTATTTTCATACAGAATCATGAATCTTAGAGAAGTGAAAGCTCATGGATCCATGGTTGATAAATGGAGGAGTTGTCTGGACAGAGAGAAGATGCACGGTTAGAAACAGCAGCCAGCTGCCAGCTCAGGGCTATTTCTTTGGCCTCACTGCTTTCCTCTCTGTAGAATTTCTGCCATATGTTATCTAATTATGATGGTAACGTAAGTTAGATTTTCTTCCTCATATTTCTGATTTGTCCTCTGTTGTGCTTTGAAGTAAGTCTGGATTTTGTATTTTTAAAGATAGCTTTTGGTATGCATTGTAAACTCTCTTTCTTACTATTACCTATCTTATGCCCACTGGTATTTCATCATTTACTTATCTTTAGTGCAGGTATCTATCTCGGCTGCCTTTCCTTTTCCTCCAGTAGGCTATACTATACTAACATACTTACTGTGGGCATGATCCCTGCATGTGCTTGAAATCTGGTCACATTTTGAAAGAAACATTTCAGAATATATAGGTAATTTGTAAAAACCATATTTCTCAGTTTCATCTGAAGTTCAGTTGGATTGGAAATTGTTAAGACATACGTACTTCAAGATCATTATCTAGCTGTCCTAACTTTATTGTACTAGTAAATTGATATTAGGAATAATTAAGTGGATGCTATGTTATATGTTGACTTTACACCTAGGAAAAATTTTGAATTTTAGTCTTGTTTTGTTCATTGTTCAGTATGTCTTTTTTTTTTTCCTTTAAAAAAAATTACCTAATGCAAATACTAGTATTTGAGGAGATAGAGCTCAGCTTTCCTCAGCTGGTTTCCCTAAAAAATTTATTTCCAATATAAAGATGATGGTACTAAAGTTAAGAAACAAATAGGAAAATCAAAGATTTCCTTATTATTTCTAGTATTTTTGGCTCCAGGTATCTGAGAGTTGGATTTTCTCATATTCAAGAAGAGACTGAGAATGCCTTCATTAGTCTGAGATTTGATTTATCATTCTTGATACCTAGCTCAGAGATTGGCATGTGGTAAGTCTTCACCAAATGTTGACTGAATCAGGGAATTAATGAAGTTAGAACCAAGTATGTTACAAATCTCTCATGATGGAAACAAATCAGTGGTTGACCAGATTGGGGTAAAGGATTGACTACAAAGGAGAAACGTGAGTTTTCAAGGTGAGGGAGCTGTCCTTCCTGTACTGTGGCAATGCATACACAACTCGGCATTTGTTACAACCTATAGAACTATGAACCCCAAAACGAATTTTACTCTGCACATTTAAATAAATCAAATAAATCAGGTTGTCAGGGGAACCCAAGACAGAATGCAGACTGTGGTGAATTATGTAACTTCACTCAAGGGTTTGAGGAAGAGTGTACTGATCTAAGTAACTTTGGCTGAATACCCTAAGGCTAAAAACAAAAAGAACTGGATACATACATTGTACTCTAGTCTATGTTTGTTTCTCACAGCTATGACTTAGCAGTTTTGAAAATACTTTGCATGTGTACTGTTGTTGAGCACATAAGTAAATGTAACTCATATTGTAGATACTGAGAGCTGGGGGAGAGTGAAGTTACAAATAAGCAGTGGGAAATGCTGACATGAACTCCATGGCTCCGTATTGGAGTTGAGTGTATCAGTTTGAACTTATGTGCTTTCTTTTAAAAAAAAAGTATATCTAGATAGGTAGATAGATGCAAGAAAGAAGTATAGAAGTGTGTGTGTGTGTGTGTGTGTGTGTGTGTGTGTGTGTGTGTGTGTGTGTAATTTCCTGTCTCTTCCACTGAGGGGGCCCAGAAGCAGTGAGCAACAAGTAAACCTAGCGGCCCAGGTCATGGTTTTCAATACCGCACTCCAATAAAAGGAATCAGGACTCTTTAGAAAAAGTGGCTGAATCTGTGGCCGGGGCAGAGAAAACATAAGGTGAGCCTGGGGCATCTTTGGTTGTCAGAAAATAAGAAAGTATTCAAAAAAGAGTGTTGGGAGGAATGTCCAAAGGACATATTCACTCTGTGGCTAAAGCTGGAACAATTGGAGCAGTGAGGTAAGGAATGATAATACTGAATTATAACCCAAAGAATAAAATAAATATCCATGAGTCCATACTGGTACAGACACATGATCGAGTAAATAAATACATAAATAAATAAATAAAGAACAACTTAGAAAAGAATTTCAACAAATGTAGAAGGAATGAGGGAAATAGGAAGTCATCTTTAGACCAGAACAATAATAATTGCTGAGGGCAAGATCCATCAGGGAATGTTAAAATCAGTGGGCAAACTTTATGAGAAACAGGATAAATTTGTATGACTTTAAAATATTTCCCCCCAAATATTTCTTAATTACACAGGGGAAAATAGTACTTCACATGTTGAACCCTGGCAGGCACCCCCTTAACCAAGTGATCAGTGTTAGTGACATTGATATTATGTACTCTCTGATGTGATGAACTGAGGGCACACCACCACAAAGTTCCTGACTTCTGTCTAATCATGAGAAAATATTATGCAAATCCAAGTTGATTGACATTCTACAAAATAGCTGAACAATACTTCTCTAAGGTGCCAAGTTTGAAAGACAAGGAGAGAAGAACCATCACAGATGGGAGGAGAATTGGGAGACATGACAGTTAAATGCTGTGTGTGATCCTGGATTGGATCCTGAAACAGAAAGACTGGAGGAATCTGATTAAAGCCTGTAGTTTAATTAATAGGATGGTACCAATGTTAATTTTTATTTTCCTAATTGTAGCATGGTTATATAAGATGTTAACCTTAGGGGAAGCTGGGTGAAGACTACATAGAAACTCTGTGTTATCTTTGTAACTCTCCTGTATGTCTAAAGTTTTATCAAAGCAGGACGTTTAAAAAAAAAATCCTGCCATTTAAAACGTTCTTCTTTTAATTGAGGTTGTCATCATCTTTTTATATTCATGTATATTTTCTAAGCACTGCCCTCATAGATAGGTATAGATGTAGACACGTGTGTGTGTGCACGCGTGCGCGCACACACACACAAGCAGGGAGGCTCATTTTTCTATCATTCTGTGTAGATGGAATAGTTTCTGAAGGATTATCAGAAGGTCTTTGCATAGAAATTTTATAATTTTTATGCCAAGGCTGTCTAAATTGTTGAAGTGCTTCTGTATAACATGGTGGAATGCCATAAGAGAGTATATATCCTTATAGCAAATGTATAATATAAATGGTGATTTTATATAAAGTTAACTAATGTGTTTTAATTTGTTGGTTAGATGGTCATATCATAGAAATACAGAGTAGAATTGACTTTTTAATTATAGCAAAATTTTAAGCCTAGGCCTACTTCTAGATGCATTTTTGGTCCATGTATACTTAGTTATCAGTTAGTATCAAGATATTTAGATTAGTTTTAATATTCATCTGAGTCAGTCATATTTGGTTGAAAAGAGAAGCGTTTATTTGAAGGTAAACCATGCATATTTAAATGCTTTTTCTTTGACTTCCTGGGTTAGTATTAACTACAACTTACTTTAAACGTAATTTGAAATAATTATGAACAAATAATTATGTTATAATTTTGAAAAAGTAAGGTTTAAAATACATTATAATTTTAAGACAGTAAGTGTTCAGTATTCTTTAACGTTTTACTATGTTGAGAAAAATCATTTGACTATGTAATTCTGTTTTTATCTGGAGTCTAGGCCATAAAAATATCAGCATCAGAGCTAAAGACTTTATATGCCTGTTTGCTTTGACTTAGACATGGGATATGTGCTGCTGTAAGATGAGAGATCTATAAAAGTAGTAAATAATTAAGACTAAAAGCTAAAGGTTTAAGGGTGAATAAACATCTGTCATTTCATTGTTGACTTCTGCCAGTGTAGACTGCTGAATGTTTGTGGTTTGAATCTTGTTCACTCTGAGCATTCTAGGACTTGTGTGGGTTTCCCCCATATTAGGAGGTGATTGTGAACTGCTGTAGTTCGCGGTGAGATTGAACTATCCTAATGTTAGACCAAGGATGGCATTTTTGGAGTAGGAGAAAAGGAGGATGGCAAAAACTAAAGGAAGACTAGTGTTTTCTTCTGAAAGAAAGTATATAGACTCGCTGCCACATTGTGTGTTCCTTGCCTTCTCATTTGCATCTTACCTTTGTGGATGAGTTAACGTAACCTGTATGGGAATGACATAACTTTAGTACCTCTTACCTGTTCTGACAGCATTGCGTAAGACGACTGAACCGTGGCCCACATTTTTCTCCAGGGCTTTCTGCGGAAGTGAGTCAATGCATTGTTTCTGGCTTTACTTGCTGTCCCTCCTACCATTGCCAGTGCAGGGTGCATTGGAATTTTCCAGGTAAATCATTAGAGGAGGAGGCACAGAGGAGGGCCAGAGTGGGGATTCACAGTGTTCTGGGAGGGGCCCAGAGGAAGTGTTGAAAGTGAACCAAATGGAGTAGGGGTTAAAAATTATCTGAATTTAAAATGTACCAAACACTGAAAAGCCCTCATCATATTTATCTTTTATCATCATATTTAAAAACCGATTAAAATGTGAGCTGAGATTATTTTTAGCGTGGATTTCAACACCTTTCTTTGTGCTTGTGCCAAGAACACAGTGTTCTGTTAAGTCTTCAGTGACGAAGGTTACTGGCTTGCTGCCAGCCAGGGTCAAGTTCATTCAGATAAGTTTCAGTGTAGATTCTAAACTAAGTGTCTTGGCATGCTAGGTGGGTCTGGAGAATTAGTTGTTTTAAAACAAGATTATTAATATTTTTGTCTTTCAGAGATGTGGTTTTTATGGCTTCATATACAAACAATGCTTTTGACACCGATATCACGTTCTTGTCTGTTTATTGACTCTCCGTGTCTGAATTGGTGAAATATCACTGCTCTCTTAACCATACCAGACACGTTATCTAGTAGGTGCCGTATGAACTCTACTGTGTCATGTAAGGTGTTGCGTTATACCACTGAAGAAAACACATAGTATTCAAAAAGTGCTTTTCTCAGTCACATGCAAATTAAAGCTGGATGAGGTGGATTAGAAGCAAGAAAAATACTATCAAATATCCGTCTTTAAGGATTTTATTCATCCTTTCACTCATTGGAATGAATGGTTCTTGCTTAGTTTCTTGGGTTTTTTCTCACTTACCAACTTTGTTTTCCACTGTCAGAAATGCCCTGACCCTGTTGTATTAAAAATGCAGTAAGTATACAGAAAGCTAATGATTAGAGCAGTTTTGTCTGAAAATTATACGTTTAAACAATTTTTTTCCAAAACTAATTTGCATATGTGTAAGTGAGTGAGCAAACGTATCTTGCCTTACACTAGCTCACTAGATCCTCGGAAGTTTACTTTTTTTCTTTTTCATTCTAGTACTTAACCAAGGATATGAAGTTTCTGTTGATACTGATAAAGGTTTTAAAGAAGTCTTGCATTACTGTCGGAATATGTGATTTTGGGGGGTGATGTCTGCTAATATTTCTTTTTTTGTGATTGACCACTGCCCTATTCATTAATGCCTTTCTGGAATCTGGCAGGATGCCTTGTCCTCAGCTGCTCACCATGTACTAACAGCTTGGCCACTTAATGGATGACAGTCACATCACACATCAGACTTATGATGATGGGGCATTTAGGTATGGGAACGTATTTTATATCAAAAAATAAAGTGAATAAATCATACACATATGCTTTTACAGGCTTATATTAAGTATTTAAAACCAAACATGTTAGCAAAAGCTATAATATAAACATTTCTTTCAGGCATTTTTCTGCATGGGTTACTTTCGCTGGGCTTCCAGTAAAGCTTGAACAGAAGAAACTTTTTTTCCCCCATCAAATCTTCCTTTGGCAAAAATACTAATTTATTGCTCTTCCAAGGACCTTTGAACAGTATTAAATACTGTTAATGCAGATTGAATACACATAAATTTCTCAGAAAGCCTTAGAATGTTGAATGCTGGAAGGAGTATACTACTTCCTTCCCCTCCTTCCTCAGGAGACACGTTGTAGCGCTAGTCGAAAGCTAGGGTTTGGGTATCACGTCACCACAGTGCCCTTCTTGCTCCCAGTGTGTCCTTTGTCATAGCTCCCAGTAAGCACTGCCTTACGCGCCTTTCTCCCCAACTGGACTGAAGTTTCCTGAGGGCCTGGATCATCGTGAATGAGTGAGTAGAGGTAAGACAGGCAGATGGGTAGTGGCAGGGATTTTTTGAAAACACTGCTGGCAAGACTCATATACTCATGAGTTAAATACCTGTATCTGTGGTGAAAGCAGAACTAAATATAACTGTTGTAAACATTCAATTCTCATGAAAATAGAATCGGTGATATTATATTTTTTATTCTGTATTTATTCCCTTAAATTTCTCTACTTTTATCAGACAGTTTTACGCCTATAATGAGGGTGACAGGACAAAGTTGAGGGATCAGAGCATGATTTCTCACTCTGAGTATCTGTCAGTACTGAAACTTTCATATCGTAGTGGAGGATGCTTAACAAAATATGTGTCCTGATACCATCGGAATTTTCATCTGTGAGAAAAACTAAGTGAAGAAAGATTCTGTACTTAATTAAGGAAAAGAGTTAAAGAAATGACTGTGTAATAAGCATGCATGATCACATGGCTTGGCTATTTGAAAATGTATTACCAAAATTTCATATGATAATTAAATTCCAAGTAGAGAGCTCATTAACAAAGCTAATGCGTCCCATAGGTTGAACGTGTGGTAATGATCTGTATAACGTATATTTCCAGGAGAAATTGTAATGAAAAACATTCCTGAGTAGACAGCACATTTGAGGTAGGTGGGGCAGGGAAGGGTTGCATCTGATACCTAAAATAAGACCAGTATATACATAAAGCCCTAGAAAATTTGGATGTTGAACTTCAGTTTTTAAAACTTGTACAGTAAGGACATCTGCTGTTATGTGGGTTTCTAACTGATATACAGAGTCCTAGAGGATCTTGCTTATGTATATTTTTGTCATTCAGTTTCCACAGTGGCCCTGTTGAGGTGGGCATTACTGTCTCTATTGTGCCTGTGGGAAAATTTGGCTGAGTCTCAAATTAAAACCTTGCCCAGCCTTACTCTGCTGGTAAAGGGCAGATGAGGACGACAATGGAATCTTTGATTTAGGTCCTAAGAGAAGAATCCCCTTGTATTCTCATCAGTTTAAGTTGAGTGCTCATGTAAAAGGTTTTGATTCTTAAATAAGTAGGAAATTAAGGAATAGGGGGAAATGTGAATTTATCAACGGGGATTGTAAGGGAACACATTAAACTTTCTATACTAACATGTTTCTTGTTCATCTTTTACTTAGAGTCTTCCATCCAAATTTCTGGGCCTTGACACACCTTGCTATTTGGATCTAAGGGAGGGAAAATCATTCCACTGTGTTTCCACGTCCCAACACCCACTCCCTAGCCACCAGTCAGAACTTGTGCTTATCTTGCCTGTGTTGGAGACGTCAGTGCACTGCTCTGCTCAGTGTGTATCTTATAGTTCTTAACGATATCCCACTAGGTTCTAGGATGTCTACGTGAAAAAAGCACTGAGTGTGGAGGGGTTTAGGAAGGCCAAGAGAAGGAGGGCATTTGCTTAAGTCAAACTTCTTTCCTTTATCTTATTTTTACTGCATCATTTCACTTTGGTATGGGTTGCATTCTTTCTGTGGTATGATGGAGCAAGATAGCATTTATTTTCCTCACCATATGATTTCTGCTTTTACTGAGCTGAGCGTCTAAGAAGGAAGGCTCGAAGAGCCTCAAACTCATTTCCATAAATATGTGCCTTTGTTTTTTTTACTTGTAAGAAAGAGATTTGAAATCTGGAATTTGGAGTTCTGAAAAAAATTTGGGGAGGAAATGAGAAAGAAAGGAAAGGAGATTTCTTATGTGTTGAGGATGTAGTGTTTTAAAGCCGCATTAAGGTTAGTAAATGATATTAGAGGACATTAAATATAAATATGCGTATCTGTGATTCAGTGGATTTGTGAGTGTTTACTCACTAAAATGTTCGTGGCTTACACGTATTTTATTCTGACAGTCTTTGCTCTCCACCCTGGTAAGAATTGCCATCCTTATTTATCAGATCTGTTAACAAGTAAACTGGGCTTTGGGCAGACCATTTCATTTTATTTTTTAATTTTAAAGAAATAAATATTGAGTGATTATCTTATTTTTTTCCCAAATAACTGTATGTCCAAAATGATAGGTTTACAGGTACGTTCACTCCTGAGTTTGGCCCATTTTCCTGTGGTGGCAGGAGACAGGACCTAACACAGATTTTCTTAATTTAAGATGAAGGTTTAAGGCTAAGATCTCGTTATATCTGCCCCACAGCAGTCTTGTGAAGAGAAGATGATTAAATACATTCACACCTGTGCTCTCTGTAGTTGTCTGTAAATATGGAATGTCATTGGCTTAGATTGTCTCATAAGAATTTCTCAGTTCTAGAGCACTTTCTCACCTTTATATCAGTAGGAAAATTTTAAAGATTTTGTTGTCATGTAATATATTTCTTTCTTTTTTATGGGTTTTTGTCCTGCCCATAGTTATTTATGTTTAAGAAGTTAGGATGTAGGATACACACACACCTCTTTTTTTTGAGTTTTCTCTGCATTATTAACTGATAATCACAACTTTTCTATAGTCTCTCTAGCTGGAGGTAATTAGAATTAACATTTTTGTACAATTTATTTTCATCTTAAGACATTAACTCAGTGTGAGTGGGGTTTCCTGGACATCTGGTAATGAGAATGAGGCATTTTACTTCTATAGATTTTTAGTAGAGTACTGTTTTTATATTATTTGTGGCACATTAGATGAAGTATTCATATCACCTCTGTTATCATTGTGTTGGAACACTGTTAGTCCCAAACGTTGACAGCATCTCTCCTTTGGAAAGTACCACAGTCAAGGCGTCTGCTTGTTGGGAGCCCCAGGTCCCAGTTTTGTACGTCAGAGCGTGTGAAGGAGTCTGAGATGGCCTTCCTTTTTACTGTATCCACAGGGGCAAAATGGAAAAGAGACTTAATGAATACAGTATAGTGATTTTATGTCTTACCTTTTCTTCAAGGATGAAGGTGGGGTATGAATTTAATTCTTTCTGTTTTCCTCAAAAATCAACTTAACCACTGCAGATAAACTTGAGATTAAATCTCAACTTTATGCCTTATAGAGTTTGTAAGTGTCCTACAGTTTAGGGTAGAGAGCATCCCACCTCTGAAGAAAGTACAGTAATTGTGGGTGTGTGTGTTTCATGTGTTTTTTTGTGTCTCAAGAATATATCATAAATGGTAGTTCTCATTTTGGAATGTACCACTAGCTTTCTCCTCCCAGGTATTCTTCCTTCTTTGAAATAACAAACCATAACGGTGTGATCAGGATTGGCTTTCATACTGAATCATATGGATGTATGTATATGTGTAAAACTGTTTGAAAGAGCCTGGAACACTCTTTTTACAGAAATGGAGAGTGGCTTTCCCGGAAAACAGGCAACAAGAATCATTGCCGTGTGGCTGGTTATTTCTCATTAGTCCTTAAGCAGCCAAAGGATGTCACTGTCAAGTTGTGATTCAGTTTACTCTGCTCGTTCTGCTCACCTTGGAGCCTGGAGTCATTGATTCATCTGTATAGGAACAAGTCCCAGGGTGGGAGGCCTGTGGATGCTTGTGGACCAGGCAAGTGATACAAACCATTAGGGCCCAGAGGGCCTGGCTGAGCACAAGAACTGTTAGTAAAGCTCTGGCCAGCTGTTGCCTTGCAGGAGTGTGACTGCAGCATTGCCAGATCCTCTCAGTTTCAAGAGAAGCTATCAATCAGATCTGCCTGTGAAATCTCCCAATTTCTACATGTAGGCAACTAGTTCAAAGAAAAATAAAAACGAAAAATGAAAAACTCTGTAGGGCAAAAAGCAAAAATGAAAACTTCTCTGCTGGCTGCCAGTTTGCCTCCTGTGCTTTAAAGTATCTTTACAAGTTTGGCTTGTTTAGATTCCACATATAAGTGTGATACCATGCAGTACTTGTCTTTGTCTGCCTGACTTATTTCACTTAGTGTAATGGCCTCAAGCTCCATCCATGTTGTCGCAAATGGCAAGACTGCATGGTCTTTATTGAGGTGTGGGCAGCCTCCTGTGTGCAGTTGCCACTTGTCTGCCCTCGTTGCAGGCCTGTGGCTGTTCTACTGGATGTGTCTTTGCTGTGTACAGCGCAGCGCTTCTGGCAAAAGAAGGAGTCCACAAATGTTTGGGCATGTTACCTCTAAAACTTTTCTTCTGCCAGAGAAGATCACGTAAACACATATGGGTATTTCTGGAAGCATGAAGCTTCTTCTGGAGCATAGAGCTTTACAACAAGCTGTGGATGAATCTGCTCCATTCCGGCAATTACAGAGGTGGCTCTGCCTGGCCTCTTTCAGTACCAGTTTCACACAGTCCGCATACCACAGGCAAGGACGGAAGCCTCCTCAATCCCAGAGTTCCCTTCCCCCAATCAGCAAACACTACTATTAAATTCTTCCAGAGATGTAAGTAAATGTATATGAAGATATGTCCCCTGACCTCTGTAAACAAACGACAGCATACTTGACACATAGCTCTGCACACGAAGTAACACATTTAGTGTGCCCAGACCCTTCCATAGTAGCTCAGGAAGTCTCCTTTTTACCGCTGTGGCACACGATGGTGATACCGTCATCCATTTAGTTATTCCCCTGTGGGTGGACTTTCAGATTGTCTCCCATCTTTTACTTATGAAACAAAGCAACCCTTGTGCACATGCAGTTTTGCACATGAAAATGCACATTTTCCCAAGTTCTATTTCTCTCCCTACTTTAAAACCTCTTTTGCTATGTGTCCTCGATGTCTAGAAGAAGTAGTTTATTTTCCTAGAGTCGTTTTTCCATTTACTCCTATTTTAAGAGTCTTAAATATTATTCAATGTAAACATTAAATAAATTGACTTGTCTGCCACTCTGGATTGTTAATTATGCTATTACCTCATTCCTACAGAGACCAGAATGGATGGCCTACTGTATTAACCTCTGTTTTAAAGATGTTCTTCCAGGCAAGGAACTGGAGATGTAGATTGGATCGTGGGGAAAATTGACTGAATTCTCTAGCTTCTTGTATGTGCTGCATAAGAAAACACACACACACACACACACACACACACACACACACACACACACACACCCCTCTTGATAAAGTGGGAGAGGTACAGTGCCCCTGTAAAAAAAAAAAAAAAAACTTGATAGGAGCCAGAGCAACATAAGGCTAATGCCAGGCGGTATGGATGAAGAGGTCCTTGAGGCAGGTGGTAGCATGAGAGTGATCAGAAAAGCCTTTGTGCAGCTGGCGCCACAAGGCTAAGGCATGTCTGCATGAGAGAGCAGTACACAGAGCCTGAGGTGGGACTAGAAGGTGAGGAGTGCAGGCAGCTGACTCTCTGGTGTAGAGCTGGATTACGGGGTTTGAAGTATGAGTTCAGGGCCCAGGGAATGCTAAGTATTGGCCGTGAGCACTGGCACCAGGAGCTCCTGTATCCGGGACTGGGACAAGGGGCTGCTCTGGTTCCCGAGTGGGAGTTCCTGAGTCGGCTGAGTGGGGTGTTGGGGACTTCACCGGCATGTGCAGAGTGGGGCCAGTGTGTGCGTGGACAGAAGGGGAAGAAAAGAAAGCTCCAGGGAGGGGAGGTCAGGTTGGGAGACCAGTGTTTCTAATGACCCTGTTCTAGATAGAGTGTGCTTGGGAATGGAGAGAGGGAGGAGTATTAAGATTTATTGATGAATTAGTTTCAGTTCGGCTTGATGTCAAAGAGAACACAGAGTAAAAGATAAAATCATCATGCTGAGGCTGATACCCTGGAACACTGGCTGCCTGCGGGTGTAATGGAAATCTCAGAACGGGGTAACTCTGAAGGGGAAGGCTGTTAGTTCAGTCTTATCATGTGAGGTTGAGTGAGATATTCAAATATAAATGTCTCAGGCATTTGTAAAGATGAGTAAATTAGGGATAAAAAAGCAGGAGGCATAGACTTGGGAGTTGTCTATAATTTTTTGGTTCTTGGAATCTCAGGATTGAAAACTAAAATCTTTATATATAGAGAACCCAAGTACCCAGTTTCTAATCAGTGCCATAAAATTCTTCCTTGATGACAAGTATCTTGATGCCAAGTTTTTGTGTTTTCTTTATAAATTGTGGTAGGTAGAATTCTAAAATGACCTCTGACATCCCCATTCCCGGCAGTACCCTGCATCATCCCTGCATCATCCCTGCGACTGTGACTAGGATGGTATTCACTCCCATGATTAGGTTTTGTTATATAGCACAGTGGACTTGAAGACAAGAGTTGATCCTCAGTGGGCCTGACCTGATCCCATGAGCCCTGGGTCTAGGTGTCAGAGACTGAGGAAGTCAGAATTGGAAGCAGGAAAGGGATTTATGTAATATTGCTGGTTCACAGTTGGACGAGGCCACAGGGCAAGGTATGTGGCAGCATCTAGGAGCTCAGAGTGGACCCCGGCCAACAGCCAGCAAGGAAATAGAGACCTCAGTCATAAAGCCGAAAGGACCTGAATTCTGCCAACAAGAAAATGAGCTTATAATTGGGTTTTTCTCCAGAGTCTCCAGGGGAGAAGTAAGCCCAGCCATACCTTGATTTCAGCTTTGTGAGCAGAGGACTCAGTTAAAGCAAGCAAGGGACTTCCCTGGCAGTCCAGTGGTTAGGACTCTGTGCTTCCACCGCAGGGGGCATGGGTTCGATCCCTGGTCAGGGAACTAAGATCCCGCATGCCATGCGGTGCAGCCACAAGAAAACAAACCAAAAAAACCAAGCAAGACTTCTGGCCTGCAGAACTACTAGCTGATAAGCCTGTGTGACTACAGTCTCCTGAGTTTGTGGAAACTTGTTACACACGATAGAAAACTAACATAAAGCTCGTGGACAGCATTCACAGGGCACAGGTAGTGTATGTTGTTACGTAAACCCACATGTTTAAGTGAGTGGGAGTATGTCAACATAAAGAAGTTAAATAGCTGGCAAGAAACTCTGCTGCCGGCATCGGCATCCCAGCACAGTGAAGGGTCATCTTTACTCTCCCTCCCTCCGGGAGCCCTCGCTGGCCCCCACCCCTGGGTCTGGTTTCGTGCCCTTCTTACATACCTTATAGCACTTTGTCCTTCCTCCTTCCATGGCATGTAGCACACTCTGTTGTAACAGATGATTCCCTGTCCATAACTAGCCCACGTCTGTCTTCGTGTTTGTGCCGCAGCGTCGAGCAGAGCACTTGTTGTTCATCAGTGTTTGTTAAGTGAATGAAGGTGAGAAAGGCAGGTGGAGATTGTAAGAACACAGTGATTCCAAAGCCAAATTAGAAATTGTAGGATGGTGATATCAGTGGTTATTAACAGAGTCAAAAGGAGTTGAGACGTCGGAAAGGTGGTTTTGTGAGGGAGATCTCACTCTTGAGTGCAGTTCATTTAGAGTGAAATAGTACCAAACAAGATTTCGGAAATTAAGGTAAAAAGCAGGTCCTTGGTGCCTCACATCGTCTTGCAGAGGTGAACATGCTGTGGGTCTTGATAGAAAATCGATGTGGTCACACACTCTAGATACAGAAAAAGTCACATGTGGTCTTTTATGAAAAACTTAATAGTCTCCTTCTTGTTAATACCACTATTAAATATTTTTAAAGCCTATTATTGACTAAAAACATATATGCAATACTGTTTCTTGCTTAATGGTGGAAAAGGTCTGTTCTGTGAATATTTCTAAGCATCAGGAAAGGAATTCTGGACATGGTAAAAAAAATTAAAAAGAGAGATGGGGGGGTGGGATATGAAGTTTCCATTGAGTTTCTGTTGTTTACAGATGGAGGAGATAGGAACAACTTCTACCAGAGGTTCCTTAGACCTTATTATGAAAGTTGTATTAAATTCAAAATGATAATTTGTGTTAATTCATTTAATGCCAAGGAACTGACTAGTAGTGTGGTCTTTGTGACTTGGGTACATTTTACAGGCAAGTGGAAATAAACTCTAGAAGTTGCCATTTATTACAGAGACTAGATGCTTATTGTGTGAGGGTTTGTGTGTGAAGAGGGCAATGCAGGGCATTGTAAAATGAAGAGGAATCTGACCAGGACTCTTAACTGTGTAGGGGCAGATGAGTGAGAGTGGTCTTCCTCTGTCCCTTCAGTCAATATCATCACCATACATTTTTCCAGAAGAGCTTTCTGCAAGGAATAGAGGAGAACAGCAGCCCCTAACAGACATGATTTGATTTCTGTGGGTGAGCTTTACCCTAAACTGCATTGGCAAAGTTTCAAATTTATAACTAATGATAACCTGAATATACTATGTAAGGCTTTAAATAGATGTGAGACCACAAGTAGTTTCTTCAGTATTTTCTCAAGTTCTTAAGACACTTAATTCTCCCTCTTGACTTCCTCTTCATCTTAGAAACTGCAATTTCCTTTGTAGGAACAACTTCTTGCTGGGCACCACTGTCTTTGGCCACTTCTGTGTTGGATGCCCTGTGTTTTCACCCAAAGTCATAACTGCATTGCAACACCAGGCCATTTCATCATCCTGTGAGTTGAGAAAGTCTAGCAGGAAATCACCAGTTGACTGTCCCCAGCACAAGCTTTGTGTTTCTTGGTTGCTGTGTCATGATAGGCAGTTATGAAGGGGATGCTTTGTAGAAAGAACTTCTTTTCTAGGGTATATTTAAGAGTCTCATCATCTGGGGAACAAAATACATGTGGAAAGAAAATATTTTCACCATAGTCTGAAAAAGATCCTGTTCAGGGCTGTTTTCCTGTGGTCATATTAAATTCACTCATATTTAACAGTGACTCTTTTGGTTTGTCTATCTGTTTTTATGTTTTAAGGTATGTTATGTACACCCCCTGCCCCCTGGAAGGTAATCTCTATTTGTTTTATCTCCCATTCTCTTCTGTTTTCTACACTTCAAGTCTGCTGCATTCTGTTAATCTCATCTTCTTTGCACAGGAGCTGATTTCACGATTATCTCCTGAAAAGGTGGTTTCCTAGATGTAACAATGGGTCAGAACAGAAGTGGTTAGCCTATCCTATGAGTAGTATCTAAAAATTTGGTTGCGGTCTCCTGGAGGGTCTTTTTGTGTGTGTGACATCTAATTTAGAAAGAAATCTGCTCTCCTCCCAAAGCAGAAGGAACCTCTTTAGTTTCCTTCTCTATTAACTGCAGAAGTGGTGCAAAGTTTATTTCCCCTTTGTTGCTGTTCAGATGGAACAGTTGCACCTAGGGCTCCCAACACTTCAGGGAAAGGTATATAGTGAAAAAAAATTGATTTCTGCTGTTGTTATTTAGAGGTCAAATAAAGAGAAGTTTTCAGTGAGTGAAGTGGTCAGAACTTAGTTATTTCATATTCTCTCACAGGAAATTTCTTTATGCCAGTCTGTACTCTTGGAGCCATGCATACAAAAACCAGGTTAGGCTTTCAGGCTCACAGTCTCAAAGAAGGACAGACATGTATACAAATAGTACATAGAAATAGAACTGGGTACGATATGTAGTGGTGGCAAAATGAAAAGCCCTTTGTGGGTTAGGAAGAACTCCATTGTAGGTACAAGCTAAAGCAATATGGGAACTGTTACTGGTGGACTCGCCGTGGTGGGTGTGTGGGTGCTCACTCATGATGAGTGGGGAGAAGGGTTTCATGGATGATGGATGCTGTAACAAAGTCTTCAGCATTGAATGAGAGTTTGCCAGGTAGAAAAGAAGGAGCAGGGACATTCCAGGTAAAATAAATAGTATATTAAAGGAAGAAAGAAAAGAAAAGAATTGAGTAATTTGGTGTAGCTGAGTTAGGCTTTTTTGTGAAAGAGCAATAGGAAATGAGCTTAGAGAATTAGGATCATGAGGGTATTGAATGCCAAATTATCTCTTTGCCTTTTACTTATGTTTGCAAAAGACAGAGTTCTTCATCAAAACAAAACAAAACTCTCACCTTTCTTGACTGTACTTCCCCTGTAGCCTCTGCCTCAACTCCTGTGTAAAGCAGAACTCCTTGAGACGTGTCTTTATGTTTCTGTCTCTAATGCCTCTTCTGTGCCTCTGGTCCAGCTTCTGCCCCTGGGCGTGGCGCTGTTCCCCAGGGCCGCAAAGGTTCAGTCCAAAGGCAGACTCTTCACTCTCAGCCCACGTGACTTAGCAGCGGCACTGGCACTGCTGACCACTTGCTCCTCCTTGAAAGCTACAACCAGAGATTTTCTTAAAAGGGAAGAGAAAGGAAACCATTACAGAGTATATATGCTGCTTCGTAAAATAGTTGTTTCAGTTGTAGACATACGTGTCTCGCCAATTGAAATTTGTGTTGTAGTCAAAAGTTTGAAATCATTTGCAAAATTAGAGCATGAGAGTTAAGAACGTGGACAGCATGGTTTCAGATGGGCCAGGCTGGGGTCCCAGCTGTCATTGTTCTACCTAGAAGCAACTTAACCTCTTTGGGCCTTCTCTGGAAAAGAATAGGAATAACTATCTCATAGGCATATAGCAAGGATCAAAAGAGATCATGAAGATAAAGCCTCTGGGTTTTCTTCCAAAAAAGCCAAAAGAGATTGGGAGAGCTGCTAAATAGATGGCGGTTAGAAATGCTCTGCCTAGAGCTTTCTGGGATGTGGTGGTCATATTTTTATCCCCACTGCTTATATCGTTTGCCCTCTGGCTCTGCCGTGCTGACCACAGGACAAGTCCCCACAGATGGAGGGCTCCCTATTCCATCATATTTCTGCCTCCTGCTGTTGTCTTTGCTTAGAATTCACTCTTCTTTCCCACCTCCATCCCTGCCTGTGAAGTATCTACTCAATTTCAAGTCACCTCTTCTGGGAAGACTTTCCCATCAACCTTCCTTGCCCATAAACTTGAGCCGTCGCTCCCTGTGAATCCTCCCATGACCCACATCTACTTTAACGCCTGTCACTCTTTATGTTACTAATGTTTGCCTTTCTGTTCCTTCTTCTATATTGCAGGTTTCTTGAGGCCAAGAAAAATGTTTTATTTATCCTTTGTCCCCAGCCCAGAACAATGGTACATGTTATTAATGTTTGTTGAGTGAGTAGGGATAGGAAGGCTTGTAATTTGCTAAGGCAGTGCTGGCCATTGGGATAAGTAAGATAATATACTATTTCTGTTCCTAAGAATCTTTTTTTTTTTTTTTTTAAAGGAGTTCTCATTAGCTGCACTCTTTATTTTTTATTTTTATTTTTGGTTGTGTTGGGTCTTCGTTGCTGTGCACGGGCTTTCTCTAGTTGCAGCAAGCGGGGGCTACTCTTCGTTGAGGTGCACGGGCTTCTCATTGCGGTGGCTTCTCTTTGTTGCGGAGCACAGGCTCTAGGCGTGAGGGCTTCAGTAGTTGTAGCACGCGGGCTCAGTAGTTGTGGCACGCGGGCTCAGTAGTTGTGGCTCGCGGGCTGTAGAGCGCAGACTCAGTAGTTGTGGTGCATGGGCCTAGTTGCTCTGCGGCATGTGAGATCTTCCCAGACCAGGGCTCGAACCCGTGTCCCCTGCATTGGCAGGCGGATTCTTAACCACTGCGCCACCAGGGAAGCCCTATTCCTACGAATCTTATAGTGCTTTTTATATTTCTTCATTTAATTCTCAAGGTAACATTGTGAAGTAGGTATTACTATTCCTCTTTTATAGTTTGAGATATTGAGGCTCAGAATGGTTAAAAAACTTGTCCAGGTTATACCACTAGTAGATACCGAAGCTAGAATTTACAACCGGGTCTCTCTGATTCAAGTGCCAATTTTTTGTCTGCTGCATCAATATAAAGATGTCTTGTTCACATTTGTATTTCCCATATTGCCTAGAGCATTTCTTTGTATGTATGTGACAGTGAATTAAAATTTTTAAACTGAGTTAGTGTCAAAAGTGAGCCATTTTGTGCCAGGAACAATAATTTTCCAAATCATATGTGATTTGAAAGAATTAACACAATGTCTAAAATTATTAGCTGGTGCTAGGTACTATGCTATGCACAAAGGAGATGAAAAGGAAGAGGTACAATGGCTAGAATTGGAATAAGGGTCTTCGAGAACTTATTCATTAATTATCAAGCTCTAGTGACCTAACTATGGAAAATGGAGGTAAACATGAGTATTCAGATCACTGCTATGGAATGTATTCCTGAAATGGTATCATAAAACTTGATTAAAATTCTGCAGCTCATCAGAAAAAGAGTATTTCAGGTAGTGTTTCAGATAGTACTGCTTGTTTCAAAGATAAATGAAGAAGATCACAACCTTCTCATAATCAGAAGGCTTAATTAAACAAATCACGTTTGTTAAAAATTCCATAGACTGAAGGGTTTGGCCAAGATGGCGGAGTAGGAAGATCCTGAGCTCACCTCCTCCCACAGGCACTCCAACATTACAACTGTTTATGGAGCAGCTGTCGATGAGGACCATCTAAAGACTAGTGGAAAAGATTTTTCACAGCTAAAGGTAATAGAGAGAGAACCACACAAGGCTGGTAGGAGGGGTGGAGTCACGGTATAGTCCAGGCCCACAGCCCTGGGAGGGCAGCCACAGTCAGGAGGATAATCACAGTTGCAGCGGTTCTCCTCAAGGAGCTCCCCAGCTGGGGGTCCTGCACCAAGAAGGCAAGTCCCCAGAGTGCCTGTCTTTGAGGGACAGTGGGGCTTACTTTTGGGAGAGCCAGAGGGCTGTAGGAAACAGAGACTCTGCTCTTTAAGGGCACACACAAAATCTCATGTGCTCTGAGACCCAGTGCAGGGGCGGTAATTTGAAAGGAGCCTGGGTCAGACCCACTTGCTGATACTGGAGAGCCTCCTGTAGAGGCAGGAGGCAACTGGGATTCCTCCTGGGAACATAGATGCTGGTGGCAGCCATTTTTGGGAGTGCATTCTCCCATGAGGACACTTGGTGCTGGCAGGGGCCATTTTGGAATCTTCCCTTTAGCCCATCAGTGCCAGAGGCTTACCTACCCATGAACCTGTCAGCACAAGCCCTGGGACCAAGCAGCAAGCTGCATGAGGACCCAGTCCTGTCCACCAGCAAGCCCAGGACTTGGCCTCACCCACTAGTGGGCTAGCACCAACTCCAGGGCTCCTGGGGCCTGCAGTCAGCCACCTGGGACCCAACCCCACCCACCAGGGAGCTGGCAGCAGCCGCAGGACCCCCCAGGCCATGCAGCCAGTCATTCCAGCACCCAGCCCCAGCTACCAGGATGCTGGCAGCCACTGCCAGTGCAGGACCTAGCAGCCAGCTGGGCCAGGGACCAGCTCCACCTACCAGTGTGCCCACAGTATTCACCTGCCATAACAGAAGGGCCCACACAGCTCACATAGGGGCCACCTCTAGAGCATATAGCTCTGGTGACCAGAGGAGGTGTGCTTCAGGGCCCCCCCACAGGACATGTTCAACCTAAGGCCACTCATCCAAGATTAGGAAGCCTAACCAGCCTTTCTACTTAATACAAAGAAATAAAGAAAGAGAATTAGGCAAAATGAGAAGACAAAGGAAAATGTTCCAAACGAAGGAACCTCGGAAGAACTTAATGAAGTGGAGATAAGCAATCTACCCACTTAAGAGTTCAAGGTAATGATTAGAAAGATGCTTACAGAACTGAGGAGAAGAATGGATGGACACAGGGAGTTTAACAAAGAGTTAGAAAATTTAAGGGAGAACCAAGCAGAGTTGAAGAATGTAATAGCTGAAATAAAAAATAGGCTAGAAGGAATCAACAGTAGATTATAGGATGCAGAGGAATGGATCAGTGAACTGGAAGACAGAGTAGTGGAAATCACTCAAGCTGAACAGAAAAAACAAAATTTAAATGAGGATAGTTTAAGAGACCTCTGGAACAACATCACATGTACTAACATTATACACATTTGCATTATACACATTTTAGGGGTTCTAGAAGAAGAGAGAGAACTTATTTGAAGAAGTAGTAGCTGAAAACCCTCCTAACCTGGGAAAGGAGAGAGACATCTAGGTCCTGGAAGCACAGAGTCCCAAACAAGATGAAGCCAAAGAGGTCCACACTATAACCTGTAGCAATTAAAATGACAAAAAAATAGAGAATATTAAAATCAGCAAGTGAAAAGTAACTAGTATGTACAAAGGAACTCCCATAAGATTATAAGTTGAGTTTCAGCATAAATTTGCAGGCCAGAGGAGAATGGCACATACATTCAAAGTGATCAAAGGAAAAAACCTGACAACCAAGAGTACTCTACGTGGCAAGGTTTTCATTGAGATTTGAAGGAAAGGCAAAGAGTTTTACAGACAAGCAAAAGCTAATAGAATTCAGCACCACGAAAACAGTTTTACAAGAAATATTAAAGGTACTTCTCTAAGCAAAAAAAGGCCACAACTAAAAATATGAAAATTATGAAAGGAAAAAATAGAAAAAGATATAAATTGGCCCACTTTCAATATATTTCCGAATTGTTTAGATTTAATTATTTTGCCTTCTTTGTGCAGTTTTGAAGTCTAACTGTCTAAGTTCTCTTTTGTTTTCCTTCTTTTTATGTCTGTCCAGCAAAAAGAGGATGTTTTCCTGTTTGTCTCCACCTTGGGCCTCTTTGTGATAGTTTACTTGTAGATGCTGTCCTCATTTTTAGCTGAGATGTAATCTTCTGATTTGTTCTGGACAACTCAGCTTTCCATTGTACCTAATTTAATCAAGGAGACAAGAAAGGCCATTTAAACAATAGACAACGCCTAATTTTAATAGATATGGTCAGGTGGATTTGTAGCTGAAACTGGTAGAAAATTCGCAAGGTGTGTAATTCTCTTTATTTTGCTTTGTCTAGTTTAGAAGTTGTATATTTTTCTTTCTTTTTTGCTTTGGTAAAATAAATCCAGACTTAATAGCTATTAAGAAAACAAACAAAAAAGTTTTTTAGGGGCCTTTAAGAAAATAGCTGTAATTGTTTTATGTTTTCAAGCTGTTATAAATTTCTTGTTTTGTTTAGTTTCTTTTAGGATAGTTGTCATTAAATCAGTAAGTTGTGGATGATGAAGAAAGGAATTTATATAGATTTGGGGCACTTACAAGTATGGTTAAGAACTTCACACGATAGAAAAGCTTTTTTGTTTGACCTCATTCGAGGTCATGTATTACCTGAATGGTTAAGGTTCATGTTAATGCTGGTCCAGTGTCTCAGAAATTTGGATTAAATGTTTTTAAGGTAGGACCCTTTCTATAAAAAAGCTCATTTCAAAACCTCTCCGTGATTTTTAGGGGCTTTAATTTTGTTAGGCATACTTTGAGATATTCGTTGAGCAATACTGAATCCAGTTATTGGCTAAATTAAATGTTCTAAACTCTGATTGTAAGAACCAGTTGCAGGAAGTTATATGAGGATTCCACAGGAAAAGGATTATCTGTTGCTGGCTCTGAAGATGGGGGAGGCCATGTGGAAAGTCATGTAGGCTGGCAGCAGCCCCCAGCTGACTGCCAGCAAAAATTCAGGGACCTCAGTCCAAAAGCTGCAAGGAACTGAATCTTCCACAACCATGCAAGCTGGGAAGAGGACCCTGAGCTCCATACGAGAAGCAGCCAGCCAGCATCTTGATTTACCCTTGGGGAACTCTTGAGTAGAGAACTCAGCCTGCCATTCCTGGACTCTCTAAGTTGGTAGTGATTTGTTACGACGCAGTAGAAAACCCAGTGTAGGGGTATGTCAGCCAGTCTAGGGATGCCCAGTGCCAGTGAGCCAGCTTACCCTTGGATTTTCTCTTCGTAACTTTTGGTATTATACTGAGGTCAGAGTGGGTATCAGCAAATACTAATGGAGTTTTAAAACTTATTTCTACTTCTAATTTAGGTGACTTGAGTTTTACTTTTATTATAGCATATTAAGGTACATTGAGTGATGAGGAAAGAGTTTTGGTATTCTCCTTGGTTTACTTTTTGTTTTATTATTTTTTAAATCCGTGGTTGTCTTTACCTAGAAAAGAAATTGAGAAAAACTATTTTTATTGAAGCTCAGTTGTTCTGGAATGGGATTGGCAGACTGTAGCTTGCAGGCGACGTCAAGCCCCTTACCTGTCTTTGCAAATGAAGATTGATTGGAACGCAACCACCCTCACTGGCTTATGTGTTGTCTGTGGTGGTTCTCTAAGTCTTGAATATACATTATTAAAAGAAATCTATCCAGGGGACTTCCCTGGCGGTCCAGTAGTTAAGACTCCACCCTTCCAATGCAGAGGACGCACGTTTGATCCCTTGTCGGGGAACTAAGATCCCACATGCCACACAGTACAGCCAAAAAAAACCCCCAAAAATCCAGCCACATCTGATTACCAGGATTGTGTAGACTAGTTTGTACCTCTTACTCTACTCAAATAATGGAAAGTGTATTAAAATTAATAAAATTCTATAAACTCTGTGTGTCTGGAGTCCCTAAGACCATCTCCAGATTTAGTGATTTGTTGGGAGGAATCATTGGGCTTGGAAGTTGTTATACTTGAGGCTAAGGTTTATTACAGCAAATGATCCCAAGCACAGTCCACAGGGGAAAGGTGTGTCAGGAGCATTTGGGGGAACCAGCCATGAGCTTCCAAGAGTGCTCACCCAGAAGGCTGCACAGGACACGCTTAGTCCTCGAGCAATGACTGTGGCAGCGTGTGCAGAGTGTAGTAAGCTCACTGGTCCCTGGTGGGGTTTGGTCATGCTGGTAACCATGCTTGGTGACTGACTGTAGTGACCAAACCCAGTCCCTCAGAAGGAAAGCTGTGCTCACCATAAATTACATGGTTTGCAGAGACCGTCTATAGACAGAATAGTACAGTGTGGCCAAGGTACTGAGTGTGCAAAATGCTTCTACCAATTTGAATATCCCAAGAGATCAGTTCTCAGGTGCCAGTGAAGGGCCAGTGAGGAAAGCAGCCCTTCTGAGTGCACGTGGTTGGTTCAGCTCGACCGCTGACTTAACACTCCTGCACACTCCATAGTAAGTGTTCAGAAACATCCACAAAACTTTTGCTGGTTGTCAGTGTTCTGCTATACAGTGTTTTATATATATAGTTTCATGTATATATAAAATATTCTGCTAGTTCAACTATATTTCAGATATGTTCTTTTAGTGAATTGATTATTTTGTCAGCATTATCTTTATTTTTCAAGTAAGAAAACCTACATGACTTCATGAATCAAGCCCAGCATAACTTTATAGTATCATGGGTCTTTAAAACTTCACCAAGATAAACATTGTTTTGTTTGAATTTACAGTTTAAACCAAGTATCTTCTTAAGAGTGGACTACTTTGTTGTTTCTAGCTTTTAGAGACTGAAACAACCTGGCACTTCTTTTTCATAGTTCATGTTCTTGCATGAATGTTAAAGAGTAATCATTTTCAGAGCTGACTTATCTCCATAATATTGTTTTAGCTCATTGTGGTCAATAAAATTCCCAACAGTATGTTAAACATTATCTTTTAGTTATTGAAATAATGATGAAATGAGCATTATAAAACATTACACCTTTAAAAATCCTTGATATTAATATAAAGTGCTTGCTGTATCACCTTTATTGACCCTCATGTTATGGAAAAATACACAGGACAAATTTCTTCTTTAGAGAGAATTCATTTTGCCTTTCTTCACTTCAGTAGCTGTTGAAATTAAATATGTGGACATATATATGTATGTGTATCTGTGTGTGTGTATATATGTTTTCCTCCATTCTTTTGGCTGGCATTATTTTCTAGACAGAGCCTGGTGTAGTGTGTTTAGAATCCTGTGTGGATAGTGGGGATTCCTGAGATTATTCACTTAATTTGTTGTGTGACTCTGGACGACTACATATAAATCATTTTATCTTCCTCTGTTTCAGTTTACCTAGTTTGCCCTCTTTCATCATGTTATATAAGATGTGGTCAGATGCTACCTGCCTGAAGTCTGATTGGGACCTTTTCAGCTAACCTCTGAAATAATTACTTTTAATTAATTAATTATTTTTTGGCTGCATTGGGTCTTCATTGCTGCGCGCAGGCTTTCTCTAGTTGTGGCGAGTTGGGGCTACTCTTTGTTGCGGTGCGCGGGCCTCTCATTGTGGTGGCTTCTCTTGTTGCGGAGCACGGGCTCTAGGCACATGGGCTTCAGTAGTTGCAGCATGTGGGCTCAGTAGTTGTGGCTTGCAGGCTCTAGAGCGCAGGCTCAGTAGTTGTGGTGCATGGGCCTAGTTGCTCTGCAGCATGTGGGATCTTCCTGGACCAGGGCTCGAACCCGTGTCCCCTGCACTGGTAGGCGGATTCTTAACCACTGCGCCACCGGGGAAGTCCCTAAAATAATTGCTTTTAGATTTTCTTTACAGTGAGTGTTTTTGGCTTCACTGAATTGTGAACAAGTAGCTAGATACAAATGTCTAAAGAGCAGAATCTATATTTTATTAATCTTTATAGTCCTCCTGTTGTCCAACACTGAGCCTTGCCGTTTCCTGGTTTCAAACCCAAAGCAAACAAGGAGTGTGTGACTTTGATAGTCAATCAGAAGTGCAGCTAGGAGCAGACTTGGGCATCACAGGTTTGAGACCAGCCAGCAGCCTTGTAAGTGGTGGGAAAGGAAGCCCATCTGGCACATGCAGAACTGTATACGTCCAAGTCCAAAATAATGGTTATCCACGAGAATAATTGTGAGTTGTCAAGAAAATATTAAACTCTCTTCAGCATATGATATTTTAGAAGATAGAAGTAGAAGAAATTATGGAAAACTACAGCCTCCTCCTAGAGATCACAGTATGGAAGGATGTATTAAAGGCCCCTGAGAAATCTCAGCACTTAATTTTATTCAACCATGTTTATTCAAATGGATTTGACTATGGAGCTCCCTTTTCTCTGAATGCCTGTTAACACCTCCTGGAACCCATGTTTGGAGGGTACACCTTAGGCCCTGTGAGGCTGTGTAGTTGCTTTTCAGTGTTCTTGCTTTTGTTTATTCCCTTGTTCCTTAGGGCACTTACCTGGCTTGTTTCCTTTGAAGCCTTCTTTCTACCTTCTCTAGGATCCTCCCTCCATTTCTTACAACCCATCTCCCCCCCCCCCCCCCCCCATTCTGCATTGTGTAGGATTTTATTTTGTTTTAGTTTAGTTTAGTTTTTTTAAATTGAAGTGTGGTTGCTGTACAATATTATATAAGTTACAGGTATACGATGTAGTGATTCACAGTTTTTAAATGGTATACTCCATTTATAGTTATCATAAAATATTGGCTATATTCCCCGTGCTGTACAGTATATCCTTATAGCTTATTTTAAACCTAATAGTCTGTGTAGGATTTTAATTCTTTGCCTTGAATAAAAGCAAAGCCTGACTCATAACCAGCAACAACCTGTGTCTTGCCTCTGGTTCTGTTTGCACAAATGAACAGATTAATCTTTTTGAGTATGCTGTCCTTTTTGCTTCCCTGTTAATTTTGAAGCCCCAGTTTTGAGTGTAGGTTTGAGTTGGATGCCCCTTAGCCTCCAGCTGACCAGGGATATGTGTGCCACCCCTGCCTGGGTCTGCCAGAAGGCCGTGTTGCAGAAAGACGTGGGCTGTGTCTCTCTCTGAACATATTTGAAACAGAGAGAATGGTCAGACAGGTTGTGTCACAGACTGCATCCATATTCCAGTCATATACTGTCTTCCTTGGAGGAAGGGTGCTTTTCTTTCTTCTCCTGTACTCACCCGCTGGGCCATGTGGTTCTGGTTCTGGGCGGGGCCCTCCTGGACCTGGGCCTGCAGGCAGGCGCTTCTCCACGCTCAGCTGCTACTCAGTGAACTTTGACTGACCCAGCAGGTTCCTTCTTGAGTGCTGCAGTTTCTCTTTCTTGCTGTTTGTCTTAGGATGAGCCTTTGCCCTGCTGTTTCTCATTTCCTCCTTGGGCTCCTCAGAGCAGGCACTTTGGACGTTAAGATGAGGTGGAATGGTGCTTTTGTGAACCCGTAAGATGAGGTGGAATGGTGCTTCTGTGAACCCATGTTGGTGTTCTGTCGTTCTCATTGGGCTGGAATTGGAGGTTGGAAACATTTGGTTTGGGGAAGGCAAGCCAAGTGGTTTACAGAGGTGTATGTAACCATGGGTGTAGCTTGTTAAACCTGTTAACCTCAGAAAATATTTTTTTTCTTGAATGTGTGAGAAAATCTGTAGCTTTTGTTTCCCTCTTACTAGCTGGCAGTGCTTTTCATGGATAAAGTTTCAGTCACAAAAAGCTCACCGAGTAAACAGTGAAAGTGTATCCCCTATCAGTACTTTAAGACTCTGTTGTCTAGAATTTTGTTGCTTTTATTGAGTTTTAATCCCAGAAGAAAATAAAATACTGTTAGCAGCTGGGATTCTGATACACTCCTTCCATTCTTGGTGGTTTTGCTGTCCTTTTTCACACAACCAGTGTAGTTCTTGATAAATAGCCAGTGAACAGCCCACTGTTAATTACGGAGTGTGTGTGTGTGAGTGTGTGTGTTACGATTCCACGGGAATTTAAAGACCACACAGATAAGGATTCTGGTGTCCCAGCCCCGCCCCCAGTACATCCACTGCACCCAGAATGATTTCTGATATTGACACACAGCAGCATTCAACTACTTTGTTAAACGAATGAATTCCATTTTATAATTATGAGTGGAAATGAGAGCATTTGCTAACTAAATTTGTTGGCTTATCAGCTACCAGTACTCTTCATTCCCCTTAATTTTTAAGAGCGCTCTTGGTTTTGGCGCTGTTACTTGTCACGGCTGCCATGGCGTACCTTCTTCAGCATATTTGCTGTTGCCCCCACCTTTTTTTTTTTTGCGGTAGGCGGGCCTCTCACTGTTGTGTCCTCTCCCGTTGCGGAGCACAGGCTCCAGACGCGCAGGCTCAGCGGCCATGGCTCACGGGCCCAGCCGCTCCGCGGCATGTGGGATCCTCCCAGACCGGGGTACGAACCCGTGTCCCCTGCATCGGCAGGCGGACTCTCAACCACTGCGCCACCAGGGAAGCCCCTGCCCCCACCTTTTAACCTTCTTAAAAACATTCAGTGGTGGTTGTTAGATTTAAAAGCTTCTCAGCAGGCAGGACCTTATACTTCTATTGTTCTTTCCTTAAAATTCCCCTGGCTGTTCTCATTTGTACTGAGTTGAAGAAAGGGAGGCCGAACCAGGATAAACATGGTGAACTGGTCATAGCCTGGCCCTCGCTGATCCTCCCAGGGCAGGTCTGGGCTGGCCAGTAATTGGGTGGGAAGCCTCGGAGAGCAGAGGCAGTGCTGTCGGGTGTGGTCCTGCCACTTTGCAGGGCTAGCAGGCGCACAAGGTGCTTCCCTGGCCCCACTGGGGATGCCTTCTTGCCTGGGCTGAGACCAGGGCTCGAGGCTTGTGTTTTTGTTTGAGCTGTTTTCTGTCCTGTAATTGGTTATCTCAAGGAATGATTTTAGTTTAGTTACCATCTTCCTTTTGTTTTACCAGCTGGGTGAGTATTTAGCTACAGAGGCGTCATCTCAAAATGAAGAGGTTATCATTTATTATTGATATTCCACTGTTGCTCTTGGTGTGACCTTTCTATAAAGTTTAGAATTAAAAGCTTTAATTTCTGAAAGTTAGAGTGGTGTTTCATCTGGCTGATTGGTTTCATTTGCTTTACCCCAGAGGGTCGGCTTAATCTTGCAGTTAACTTCTTAACTTTGTTAGTGGATGCAATTTTTATCCAGGAGGACCCTACACGTGTAGACGTTTCTACATGGATTTAGATAAAGATTTGATTTATAGGAATTAGGACGTTTCAGTTCAGGGGTAGCTCTTTACTTACAAAACCCTTTCCTGACCATTTCATGAAGAAAATTTGTAGATGGGATTATAGGTAGTAACTTCAGCTTAAAGAGTATCAGATGAATTGCATAGAATATGATGCTAATTAATTTTTTAAATTAAAAATTTATGATACTTATTTAAAATCTATTTTTTAAAGAAAAAGACAGTGATATTGTTGAATATCCACCTATTCAGAAAATTGTAGAATTTTTTTATTCCTGGTTTTCCAGCTGATTACAGCTCACATTTTATCCTTGTGAGCTGTGTGCTTCCCGTTTTATCCTTGCTCTCCCCATTGCTCAGATGTTGTATGCACTGCCAGATAACTGGCAGATTTTAAGGGAGAGACAGTGGAGTCTTTTTATCATCTTGGCTGCACGGTATTATAGATTATTAAAATAAAGAATCCCTAAAAGTAATGGAAGTCGTGGAGCCATTGTGATTCCTACCATACAGTCTGTGGGAGGTTGTCTACGATGAGGTGGAAGTCATAAATGCACCTTAACTGGGTTCAAGGAGCCCAGAAATTAGAGTGCTGGCGGCCAGCTTGTCCTCATGCGTGTCCTCCATGAGGGCATCTTACAGGTCAATACCTTGGATTGTTTCTTCTCCAGTGGCCTCTTTGCCAAGCAGCTGAATTTCCAGCCTCCTGCTAGGTGGCTCTCTGTGTCTGTGCTAGTCCTGTGATCGTTTAAAACTCCCTGTATTCCAAAGAATTACCTTCTTTCTGCTGTTCTTTGCTCTTGAATGTGTCCTCTATTTCAATTGGTAGCACCACTATCTTGACTGTCCTGAAATTTGGCCTTTCCTAGTGCGTTACTTTAACCAACTGATTCTTAATCTGAAGTATTTTCAGTAGTGGTGTTTGGTTACCAAACAGTTTTAGAATAATAATTATTAAAGTAGTAGGCTGGGAATGAATTAACACTTGCCAGTGTGCTGAATTACTTTCAGCACATTAAAACGCTATAGTAACTGAATTTGCTAGAGCACTTCATCAGTGGGGCTGGGAATGGAAACAAGTCTGAAGGCATGGACTTCATCACTGACTCAGAGCAGTCACTGGTACCAAGAAGCCACATTGGAAGGATGTGAGTGAATTTGCGCCAGTTCATCATTATTCCAAGAAATAAATTTAGAACCTATTTCGCATTGATGATGGGTCATTTGATTTATCTTTTTGTAAGAGAACGTGTGTGCTCTCTCTACACACACACCCAATCTGTAGGGTTATGTTGCTATTGTCTCTTGCCTCCCAACATGAACTCTAAACTTCCATTTGTCTAGACTTGTCAGTGTATCTTGAATATCCATGGTACTTTGCTGCCTTATGTGCTTTCTTTTCTCTTTTCTCATCTTTATCTGTTAAGAATTTTTAAGAAATATCTCTTTATTTGATTTCAGGGTCTTTATGGAACTCTGTCTCATTAAACTTTCTCTTTTGCGTAACCCCTTACACGTAGTGTGTAGTGAATACGTATTTGTTTAATGGGACACTTTCTGTGCTTGGAGATATTTAGCAGATAGTTAATCTTCTTAGATGCAAGTAACAGAGAACAAACGTAGCTAGTGTAATAGGAAGAGTAAATTTTTTGGAATTACGCTAGTATATCCTGTGGAATCTAAGGTAAAGCTGAAGGGTGAACTGAGCCGCAGGGAGATCAGGGAACCTCACTAGCAGGAACTCACGGATCTTTCCTTTAGAGATTTGTCAGTAGTGTGTCTCAGCTTCTACCTGTCAGACTCTGTATTTCTCAATTCAAGATCTGCAGAATCTGCTTGCCTCAGATCTGGTCAGTTGCCTACCTAAGGCCAGTCATAGTAGACACATGACTGTTCAGACATGGGAGGCCATCCCTGTGGCTGCTTGGAGGTGGATGGCTGTCCCCCGGTAGAAAGGCAGTTGTTCTCTGAAAGGAGGGGTCAGAAATAAATTGTAACGGATGTCCCCTACAGTGGTATTTCTGACTTGTGGAAACTGAGCCAGTATGGGTTTGGTAGATTGCAGGTGACTTCAGCTGTGGTCAGGTTAGGGTGTTGTCCTTGCCTTTGCTGACTGATTTCATAGGAACTACTCGCTCATGTCTTAATCTTGTCATTTGTGATACTTAATCACTAATTCAGGAGACTCCTAGTTCTGAAGTTCATTGGGTCAGAGGAGGGGAAAAGAGTCATAATACTAATAATTTTGTTATGTTTTAAACATTAGCAAATTATGATCATAGCTACATAGTCACTCTGGTTCTGTGAATTTGCCCACTGCAGTATTTTTTCTACTGCAAGGGATCCTAATTTTCTCTTCTGTATTATTTCTGTAAATGGGCTGTAAACCTGAAGGAAGTAATTGTGTATGAAAATTTTCAGAGGGCACCAGTTGGTTAGCTTTCCAAAGAAAGAAGGAGAAAGTCAGCCTCTCCGTCTGTCTCTCTGTGTCTTTCTCTCTCTGTCTCTCGTATTTTGCTATGGCAGCCTGAGCAGACCAGTACAGAGGGCGGTGCTGAGAAGCGTGGTGCTGCTGGAACAAATATCTTAAAATGTGGAAGTGGCTTTGGAACTGGCTGTGGGTAGATGCTGGGAGAGTTTTGAGGTGCACAGAAGCAAAAACCGGGATTGCTGTGAAGGGACTGCTAAAGATGATTCTGGTGACAACTGAGAAAGAAGAGAAATGATTATATTTTTGATACATTTGGTTAAATAATATATTAATTTCATCTGTTTCTTTTTATTTTCTTAATATGGCTACTAGAAAATTTAAAATTACATAACTTTCTTTCATTGGGCAACACTGAAATAGAGCTAACATGTATGAACATGGATAAATATAAAAAAAAGATAATATTGATAGAAAAGTAGGTCATTCAGAGCTGTGTTCACAGGATACCGTTTAAAAATTTTATATAAAGTTTTGGGCTTCCCTGGTGGCGCGGTGGTTGAGAGTCCGCCTGCCGATGCAGGGGACACGGGTTCGTGCCCCGGTCCGGGAAGATCCCACATGCTGCGGAGCGGCTGGGCCCATGAGCCATGGCCGCTGAGCCTGCGTGTCTGGAGCCTGTGCTCCACAACAGGAGAGTCCACAACAGTGAGAGGCCCGCGTACCACAAAAAAAAAAAAAAAAATTATATAAAGTTTAAAAGCTTGCAAAATAATACTATACAGTATTTATGTGTGTGTGTGGTAGAAAAAGGATAAAAACAGGATGTTAGTGAAATGCCAAATTCAGGAGAGAGTTTACAGGAAGAGAGATACAGGAAATTACAACCGCATCATTAAAAAAACTGAAGAAAAATTTGTATTGTGTTAATACTTGATGAAGGGTGATTGGGTAATGAAAACATATATTTTTTATTTTACTTTTCCATGTACTTAAATTATTTCATAATAAATAGTAAGTATCTCTAATTCTTGATATATTTCTAGTAGAATTTTTCCATTTAACTAAGCGATGGGAGAGCCAGTGGAGTAACTTGTGCAACTGCAAAACAATAAAATAGCTGCACTGTGATTGAGAACCAAGTCTTTCTTGGTCCAAAACTCATAGCCCTCCTTTCTCATTAACCAGATTCTACAGTATAAAGGTAAAGTGTAAACTGAAGCTTCCGAACATGCAGGCTCCTCTGACCTGTCTTTGATTCTTCCCTTCTCCTCTCATCCCAGGTACATGCACCTCCGCATCCCTGCACACAGACACACCATGCACGAGCATTCATGCACACGTGTGCACATGTGCACACCATCTTTGTGAAAGAATGTGAGTTCCTTACTGTCAGGCTGGAGCTAAGACAGCTAGTGTCTGGTGAGCTGTAGTTCCTCTCTGTGTCCATGTGAGGAAAGTTCCTCCACGTTCATCAGGATTTCAGGCTTGGGGGAGCAGTTCTAAAATAAAATGTGCTGAAGTGTTGCCTTTTGCTCTCTTTTGCTAAAGATATTTGTTATGGCCTTTTGCTTCCTGTTAGAAATTAGAAATGCCTATGTGAAGAATACATGGTTTCCTTTGCTGGTTAAGGCATTAGTTGTCTTTTTGATTGGCTGCTGAAGACATTATTTGTTGTCTTCCTCGTTGTCCTTTACATAGAGATCCTCTTAGGAATCAAGAAAAAAAACTTTCCAGAAAATAAATACAAAATTTAAAAATACAAAATTTAAAGCATTTACCAAATGCTTAATGTGTTAGATGTGATTATTTCTCCAAATTGAAGATGAGGAAACAGGCATGGGAAAGTTAAATAAATTGCTTAAGATAACCTGCTGTTGAGGGCAGGGCTGAGCTTGAGATGATGTTGGGGTCATGTCTGTGCAATCTCTTTTTTCTCAAATCCAATCCACTTTTCTGTCTCTTCCCACCTGAATACAGGTTTAATGTTGGTGATATTTGTAAGGTTCCAACCTGAACCTTGTCTTCTTACTTTTACATAATTTCCACGGACAGTCTTTTCTAACTCTCATACCTTCATGCACTGTTTCTGTTCTTATGATTCCTGAACTTATATCTCCGTGTCATATCCCTTTCTTAAAGCTCCAGACCCATAGAGCCGCTGCCTCTTGGTCAGTTTTACCTCACCTATTTCATAGGCATTGCAATATTAACATATCAAAGCCATATTTAGTATTAGCAACTATCCCTCTGCAGATATATTGGACATATAATATTTCCTGAATTCCCGTTCTTGATAAATGCACCTCTCTTGTTGCTCAAACCAGGTGCTTGGGGTCTCCTTTGACTCTGCTTTCACTTTCATTTCTAACATCTGGGAGTCCTTAAGTATTTTTATATCTCCTTCCTTATGTTCTTTCTAGTCCACTTGTCTCTACTCCCACTTCCCTCACATCTTCTTTGTCTCTTGCTTTAATTATGGAAGAGTCTTCTAGCTAGCCGCTTTCCCTACTTGCCCATAGCAGAGTCAGTTCTTCAGAATGTTGTTTGGATGATCATTCCATACCAACATGTGACTTGGTTAGCCCCTGTTAAAACTGCCCGTGGCTCCCCCAGTGCCTCGGAATAAAGCTGCATGCCCTGCTCTGGTCTGCAAGGTGTTCAACAGCTCTCTCTCTTCTGCTGCTTGTAGATGTTCCTGCATGTGCTCTGTTCTCTCTGGCCTCATATTTGTGGTCTTCCTGTTCCTAGCCCCGAATGTACTTCCTTCTCTCTCTGCCTAATAACCTACACTTAGCATTCAGCTTTAGGTGGCAGATCCTGATTCAGGTGGTAGTCCTTTCCTTCTTCCCTTCTCCCTGTGCCCCACCTGGCTTTGTTTTCCTCTTGTTCCCATAGAGCCTGAACAACACTTCAATCGCAGTACTTCCACCACATTGTTTTATGACTATTTCATTTTGACCTCTCCATCCCCACAAAGCCCTGTGTCCCCTTTGCTTCTGCATGTGAGTCCCCAGAACAGGCCATGTGTAGCTGGTTATTGGTTGACATTTTTCTAGGACAGTGGTTCTCAACTGGGGATGATTTTGTCCCCCAGAGGACATTTGGCAATGCCTGGAGACATATTTGATAGTCATGATTGGTGGGGCAGTGCTAATACATTTAGTGGGTAGTGGCCAGGGATGCTGCTAAACACCCTACAGTGCACAGGACAGGACCCCACGTTATCCAGTGTGAAATGGCAACAGTGCTGAGGTTGAGAAGCCCTGCTCTAGCAGGAAGCGCAAAACTTGAGAGTACTAAAATAAAAGACATTCCATAACAAAAAGATGAAATTAAATTTGGAGTTCTCAAGTAATATATAAAACTTTTCAGTGTTGAGGAACTTAATTTTCAATGTAAACGACCCTGGTTCTTTTTGTGGCCTATTGTTAATATTTATTCGGAAGCTGTGTTTGGGGGGAAACGTGACCCTTGAGCTTATTAATGGGTTAGCAGTATTTAGTAATTAAACACTTTAGTAATGCAGTAATGTAGGCATGCAACTGAGATTGTGAAAAGGATAGTGGAACTAAGCTCTTCTTTTGAGACTTTTTTTCATTTACTTTTTTGTATTCTAAATGTGCCTGGTAACAGGTGACTACCCAAGCTGGTTTTTGGAGGAGATGTGGGGATGGGTGATGTCCTTTTTAAGCTCTTAAAAAGGTTTTAACTATAAAATCCTCAAAAAAGGCCAAATGTGGTAAACCTTTTGCCTTGTGTGTAGATTAGGAAATGATGAAAACCATAGTGCTAACCAACCTCCACACACGCACACACCCACACCCATGCACACACCCACACCCATGCACACACATATCCCCACAAATGATAACCCTCACCCACTTGTATCCTCTTCACTTGTTCTAGCCAAGTGCCTGCTATAATGCCAGTGACACAGTCCATGCTGACCATCAGTAGAAAGGGCGCCTTATGAGGGTCCCCATAGCTACACCATGAATTGACCGGGTAGAGAATCCATTCAACTAAATGTACAATTTACATTTAGTAAATTTAAAATTTAGTGTAGGTATTAAATTAGGAGGGGCTACTGATATACTGGAAAATTAGAATGTTGAAGGATAAATTGTTGCTGACATTAGAACAATACGGGACTGACTTGCAAAACCAAGTAATGGGAAAATAAAATACCTACCACACTTGAAAGTTTTAAGATGTGTCTGGGCAAAGACAGCAAACATTACAGAAGAATGTTTTCATTCTTTTCTCCAGGATTGGCTGTTGATATGACTTCTGTTTTATAATCTGGTTTTCAAAAAAAATTCTTATTTGGTAGTTCAGAAATTTGAGTAAAAGAAAGAATAGGAAATGTTAGGAAGAAGACTCAGTGATTCATTCTTTAAGTAGTTCCTGTTGATATTAGCAATTTCAAATTAGCCTCTTGAAAATATAATATTGTATTGGAATTGTGTGGGAAAAGTCCATTTTTCATCTTTATCATTGGAGACTTCTTTGTTAAATTAAGTGGTTTACACCTGAAGAGGCAATTTTCTTTATAGTTGGCTTTTAACAAATAGTGAATATTATTTACCCCACATTAAAATTCAAAATCAAAACAATACTTTTTTTCCAATAGGTGTTAGATTACAATGACTAATGGCTATTCAGGTTGGTGTTAGGAGTTCAGTTTTTGAAACTGACACATGTGCGGCACATTTCTTTTAGTTTATTGAAGGAAGATTGAGATATTTGTACTGAATTTGGTGGATTCTGTGAGATAGTGCCTGGCTTACAATTGATTTAATCTCTTGTCTTTGGGTATATGGCTTACTTAGTTTGGATTTTGTGTCAAAATAGAAGTTTAAGCTACAGATACTATATCTGCAAAGTTATTTCAATGAATATAGTCATAAGGGAATACAATAATAGGCATGTATAAATGTGAATTTTAATAAAGAGGCCTCCAAATTTAATTGCATTTCTCTTAATTTTTTTTTTTTCAGACAAATCCTACAGAAATTTTAGAGTATTCATCAGATAGTGAAAAAGATGATGAGTCAGAGAATGTCTTGTTCATTGATTCAGAATCCTCTCACAAATACCACGTGGATTTCGGATCAGATGGAAAACAGGTTATGGAGAGACCGATAAACCCTAGGGTAAAATCTACAGAGGCCATTTTGCATACACCTCAGAAAGAGACAAAGCTTCCCAAGACTCCAGAAAATTCAGCAAAGAAGAAGAAGCTTTTAAGGTTATATTGCACCTTTTTAAATACTTTTTTTAAAAAAAGTTTTTCTCTTCCTTAAAAAGCCCAAATACCTACAATGTTAATTTAAAAATACTTATTTACTTGGGAAGGAAGATTGACAGAATAGAATTATAATTCTGATAAGCAGTTATGGAGTCCTAATTTCTGGAGATTGTTTATGGAATTGTTCATCCAAGTTGAGCATTCACTGTTTCAGTCATAACCAGCTTATGTGACTGCTTTCCTTAATGGAGATTGGTTGTTTGGGTTTATCAGATTTTATTGAGCACCCGTGTTCCAAGTGCTATCTTAGACAATTAAGACAAGTAAATGACTGTTCCTGTTTTTGAGTAAATTATGTCTAAAAGAGAGAAATAGAAATATAGACTATTGAGATTACTTTTGTGATTGTGGTTGGCCAGGGAAACACTTAGAGATGCAAAGACTTACGGGCAAGGATTCATGGGCAAGAAACTGGCTGGTGTGTGTGTGAAGAACCATAGGGGCCAGGTCACGGAGGGCCCAGCAAGACGTGTGAAGGGGCCTGGGGTGTGCCATGTAGGGGGACGTGTCCCAACCCTGCGTTGTACATCATCTCTTTGTGTTTTAAATAAGAACAAAACAGTGAAAACAAAACCCCAGTGAAAGTGAGAAGGAGAACTTGTGGGAAACAGTGCCACAAAAGCAGACTCAGTGGACAGTTTCAAGGAAAAAGGAGTATAGTAGAAAGTGTAAACATGGCGATGAAGAACAGGGTTTTAGATCTGTTTAGGGTATGTCTGCGTCAAGGAGGGCAAGTACGATGCACACCAAGGAGAGCCCAATAACAGTGTCGGACAGTGTTGGTGGACTGGTCGGGGAGGAGGCGAGGGGCTCGAGTTGTGGAGATGGTGCTGTGACCCCTCTGCTAGAAGCTGGGATTCAAGGCAGGAGAGGGGTGGGGAGTTTAGGTTGCAAGTTTGATCAGGCTTGATTGGGATCCATTGTCTAAAGAGATCTCAGAGAAAAGGTGAGATGGATTTAGAGAATAATAGGGAAGACCCAGTGGAGGCAGAGAGGTTAGGAATAATTACTCTCAGTGTCCAGGAAAGGAAGTGGGAGAGGGAGGCCTGTCTTGAATAAAGGAGTGGAGAGGAGAGTAAAAGGATGTGACCGAGTCTAGTGGGATGGACATAGCATGGTGAGTCAATTGATGCCTGTTCACTGTATTTTTTTTTTTTTAACATAAAACAAGACAGAAGGCCTTATGCCCGAAGTGAAGAAGTTACAGCCTCAAATGAATATGGTGATGGTTTGTAATAGTCTCTGGAGAAAACAGGAAAGGAAGCAAATTAAAGGGATTCGAATGTCTTTGTTGAAGTTGATCCTTTGCAATTAGAGAAGGTCATGTTCCCAACCCTGTTGGGGGCCTGCTGTGTGCCAAGCACTGTTTCATGTCCTGGAGGCACAGCAGTGAACAAAGGCAGTGAAAGCTCTACCTGTCCTGAGGGGAAGGCTGATGAGGAGCCAAGAAGTAAAGTAGACTTCATGTCAAAAGGAAATAAACTGTACAGAGAAAAAGCAGAAAAAGAGGGACAGATGGCCAGGAGGAAGGGGAGGACGTTTCTATTTTAAACAGGGGATCAGGGAAGCCTCTGAGAATGTGACTTATTGAGCAGCTGGAGGAACAGAGCTGACATTTCCTGAGTTGAGGTAGGAGACAGGTGAGGGGATCATATGGTTTGGTTTGGTTTTCCTTGGTGGGAATATCATGAGGCTTTTTTTAGGGAGATGAGGTTATTAGTCTTTTGCTTTCTCTGTACATTGACTGTACAAGTTCTTTTCACAGTTACTTGGGGTTTGAGTTTTTCATACTTCCAAACAAAAATTGGAGTTTCCCCACCATCTTTGCTGTTTGGCATCAAATGCTTTTATACTTGTATGCATACATTTTGGGGGAGTGTATAAATGTTTATATTTGTGTGGTCAATTCTGTAGGTCGGTCGTATTGTGTCAAGTTGCCTCCCAATTACTTTTTAAACATAGGAAGTTCTGTATCCTTAGTAATAGTAATCTCCTTTTATACATATTGTGTTATCTTCTTTCAGTTTTATTGAGATTTAATTGACATAGAGCACTGCGTAAGTTCAAGTTCAAGCATAATGACTTGTATATATTGTGAACAGTCATTTACTTGTCTTACTTAATTGTGCGGAAGCTTTTTAGTTTGATGTTGTTCCACTTGTTTATTTTTTATTATTATTTTTTTGCAGTACGCAGGCCTCTCACTGTTGTGGCCTCTCCCGTTGCAGAGCACAGGCTCTGGACACGCAGGCCCAGCGGCCATGGCTCACGGGCCTAGCTGCTCCGTGGCATGTGGGATCTTCCCGGACCGGGGCATGAACCCGTGTCCCCTGCATCGGCAGGCGGACTCTCAACCGCTGCGCCACCAGGGAAGAAGCCCCTCACTTGTTTATTTTTGATTTTGTTGTTTGTGCTTTAGGTGTCATATCCAAAAAATCATTGCCAAGACCTATGTCATGGAGCTGTTTTCCTTGATTTTCTTCTAGGAGTTTTATGATTTCATGTCTTACATTTAAGTCTTTAATCCATTTTGAGTTAATTTTTGTAAATGGTGTAAGATAGGGTCTAGTTTCATTCTTTTGTATGTGAATATCCAGTTCTCCCAGCACCATTTATTGAAGAGACTGTCTTTTCTCAATTGGGTGTTCTTGGCTCCCTTGTCAGATATTAATCGACTGAGTATGCATCGATTTATTTCTGGGCTCTCTTTTCTGTTCCATTGGTCTATGTGTCTGTTTTTATGCTGGTACCATACTTTTTTGATTACTGTAGCTTTATCTTATAGCTTATCTTGAAATTAGGAAGTGTGATGCTTCCCACTTTGTTCTTAATCAGGATTTCTTTGGCTGTTTGGGGTCTTTTGTGGTTCCATACAAATTTTTGGATTTTCTTTCTACTTCTATTAAAAATTCCACTGGACTCTTCCTAGGAATTGCATTGAATCTATAGACGGCTTTGTATATTATGGACATTTTAACAGTATTAATTCTTCCAGTCCATGAACATGGGATATCTTTCCACTTATTTGTTTTGTCTTCTGTTTCTTTTATCGTGATTTTATATATTGAAAATCCTAAAGATTCCACCAAAAAACTTAGATCTAATCAACAAATTCAGTAAAGTTGCAGGATACAAAATTAACATACACAAATCAGTAGTGTATCTATAGAGACACTAATAATCCCATTTACAATAGCATCAAAAACCATAAAATACTTAGGAATAAAGTCAGCCGAGGAGGTGAAGAAGCTCTACAGTGAAAACTACAAGACATTGATGAAAGAAATCATGAGGTTTTTGACTATGTTCAGTTAGCCATTATATATCTGAGTAGGAGTACGAGTCTGGAGTTCACATGACAAGGTTGGTGCTGGATGTGAATTTGTAATCTTTAGTGTCCAGATGGTTTTTAGGGCATGAGCTGGGTCATTTCCTAGATCAAATGCACACTGAAAGCAGAATCTGTCACAGAATCTGTGTCTTAGGCACTCTGCAGTGGTTGAGTCACAGAGGAAGAGGCTACTGAGGGAGGAAATAAATCTAAGAGAGCATGATGTCCTGGAAAGCAGCCAGCTATGACAGATGCTGCTGGGTTTGCACTGTGGAGGACAGGGAATATAGAGCCTTCTCAGTGGAATGGTCAGGCAAAGTCAAATTGCTGTGGATTTAGAGAGAATGGAAGGAGAGAAACTGAAGACAGCATGCATAGAAAATTCATTGTGTGTTTTGCTTTAAGGGATGTAGAGAACTGTTTGCTAATTCAAAGGAATTTGGAGATTGAGATTTCTTTTTTATGAGTGGGAATGAGAGCAGATTTTTTTATATATTGATGGGAAAGGTCCTCACCAGGGGAAAGAGACGATAACTGTTGGAGTTGTGTCTGACTTGGTGGAAGGGGTTTACAGATGGAGGGGTGTCCTGGGTTAGGAGCACAGTTAGTCCATCCACGGACAGGTGAGAGGGCAGAGTCTCTTCAGGTGCAGGTAGATATATGTGGCAGTGGGAACTCATGTAAGTTCTTGCTGATCACGTCTACTTTCTCGGTGAAATGGGGAGTGTCTTCAGCTGAGAGTAAGGAAAAGGAGATGATATTGGAGGAATGAGGAGAGAGAGTAGATGACATGGTCATGTAGAGGGGGAGTGAATGAACTAGGGAATTGCAGTAGGATTGTTTGGCAGGAGTGGTCATCATGAATTGAGTTTGAGACTGACTAGTCAGCATGGATTGAACCGTGGGGCTGCAGATGTGGAACAGAGTGTGGGATTGTCCACTGAGTATGTTGAACCCCGTCAATAAAAGTCCTGAGAGTGATAGTGATATTGGACCATGAAATCTCGACTGGGTAAGGTCAGAATGAGAACATGCAGGGTGTAGAGCACAGAGAGATGGGGTTGTACCATCTGATCGTGGACTGGGGAGAGGTTGGTCAAACACTTCTGAAGTCATGACACTAGAGGTCATGAGCTGAACAGGTAAGAATGACTGGTGCTCAGAAGTGAATTAATGGAGGGAGGCGGTTTGTAACCTTGAGGTTTAGAGGATGACCATGGGCGATGAGTGGCTGAGGTGAGGTGGAGGACACGCAGTCTTGGAGGAGAGGACTTGAAGGAATGAGGAGGTTGAGGTATCAGAAGCCTGGCAGGGAACTGATATCGACAAGAATGGTGGCCTGCAGCCAGAAGATAAGGCCTCCAAAGAGTTGCTGGCACAGCTGTGGAGGTGCCTTCCCTGGGGTGAAGATGGTCTCTGTCCTGTCCTCCCTGCCTCCTGGAATATAAGGGGGGTGCAAGATGGCCCGGAATCCTCAGCGAGGAGCAGGCCTGCCCCTTCCAGGCCCTTCATGCCTGTCAGGTGGAGGGGAGGGAGAAAAGACAGCTGCTTTTTAAGGTCCCTGCCTCAGGGGAGGAGCAGGAAGGTAAAGAGAACATGCGGAGAGGTTGAGGACACGGGTTTTGCTGGCGACTGAAGCAGCTCCAGCAATAAGCACATGATTGTTTTCTTGTGATTTCTAAGCGATAACTAAGAGATGTCTATTTTGTGGTTATTCTTTTAAAGTTACTGTGTTGAAGTACTAAAAGAGAGGTTGGTGTGATTTGGGTTGTCTGTCTCAGGCATCAAACTGGAAGACTTTCTGTTGACAGTAGGAGGAGCTTTACTGAACTGACCAAAAGGCCCATGATTGCCACAGGATCGCTGTTTGCTGACCTGCTTCAGAAGCAGGGGAAAGGGTTACATGTTTTGGCTCATATGTGTTTAGAGCATCATGTTTTAGAGAGTTAAGAAAATCTCTTAGCTTGTTGTCTAGTAATGATTGAAGAAAGAGTTTCGCATTAAGTGTTTGATTTGTTGACGTGAAGTCTTATGAAAATGCTGAGAATACAGACATCTTGATAATCCTCCCAGGGAAAGATGACCAACTTTTGTCATAGAAGTTCAACAGGGGGCCTGAGGAAAATAAAACTGCTACTAAGGAAAAAAGCAGGTGTAGGTTATAGATTTTCATTATGTAGCATGAATATAGCAGTGATTAAAAGATTTTTTTTTTTTTAACCTGATAAGGACTGGCTAGCAAGGATCAAGTTAAGTAGTTGGCATTTCAAGGCTGGAGAACACTCGTCCTCTCTCCCTGTGGTTTGCCCCACAGGGAAATATTAATTCAGTCTCTTGGGTTTTCTTCCTTGTTTATTTTTATTTTTGATTCATGGCACTGTTTGAGGCATAACTAATGAAAGTCAGTGCAACATTGTTTTGATATTTGAGTTATGTTGTCAATAATAAAGCCATATTACCACAGTCGTACGATCAAGTTTTTTTTTCACAGTGTCTATTATATCTGACAGAGAGCAAAACTTGAAAATATTGTATACTATATTTATTTAAATTATTTTTTCTTCACCTAGTTTCTTTACCTATTATAGCTTATTAAAAATATTATAATGATTTTTTTTTCTGGAACTTAGAATGTTTTTGAATCTTTATTCTTTTTCACTTCATACGTTGTAGAAATGTTTAGCCTTGTTGAATTGATGCCAGTAATCTTTTCAGATACAGTACCAATCTGTTTATTTTATATAAAAGATAGACTATCTTAATTTGGTTAGTGAATTTATCTTTTTTTTCCCCACTCCACTGGTGTTTTGGATTTTATCTGTGACTAACTTAGCAGACTATATTGAAAAGAGTTAATTTGGAGGTTCCAGTCCAAGATGGTGGCATAGGAAGCTCCTGAACTCACTTTCTCCCATAGACATATTGAATCTACAGCTATACTCAAGGCAGTTCCCTCTAAAAGAAATCCAGAAATGGAGAGATTGTTATACATTGGGCAAACGAGAAAGTACGCCCGTTGCAATGGGTAGGAAAGGCTAAGACATGAGACACCCTCTCACCATAAACCCCACCCCAGTGACATACAATCAGTAGGGAACTTGTAACTCCTAGCTTCTCCGTGAGGAGCAAAGAGTTTGGATCCAATATCTAGCACCCCAGCTTTTAAGACTTTCACTGAAGGCACTAGCCCCCATAACACCCAGCTCTGAAAGCCAAAGGGGCTTCTGTCCATGAGACCCACGAGACTATAGCAAACATAGAAACAGTTCTTAATGGGCTTGCTAGGACTCCCCGTGGCTATTCCTCCAGGGCTCAGCACACAGAGCTGACAGAAACACTCATCTCCCAGTCTTTGCCCAGAAGAGGCCTATTTGCATATGTTAAAAGCTGCTGCCTGAGGATCAGGTTCTCATTTAGCACACATCTAGGGTGCTGACTGCCAGTCTCCTCAGAGACGAGGGAGGCAGCGGGTGCCATCTTCTTGCTGTCCCTCTACATCACTGTGGGTTGATGGTGTCTCCTAGAAGAGGTTTTTTCACATGTCTGGCATTCTGGTAGCAGCTTTTGCTGCTACCACCCAGGAGAAACACTTCTTGATTGCCTGTCTCTGATGGCTAGCAGGGCTGGCATTTGTGGATCCCACAGGAAAGTAGCAAACAAAGAAGCAGTTCTTTTCTGGCTATTCCCAAAGGGCTCAGCTTAGAGGGAGTAGGCAGAAATGCCCAGCTCCCAGTATTTTTTTTAAATAGGTTTCCCTGCCTACTTTAAAAGCTGCTGACTGAGATTCTACCCTTTGGGACACTGATAGGTTTTGGTATACTCTCAACTTCTGGGAGCCACTGAGAACAAAGAAGGCAGCTTGGATGTTCACAAAAGTTTCAGAGAACCAAGAACTCAGGCCAAGCTGAACAATAAGGTTGTTCTCCTAAACACATAGAGTCAAGGAAAATGAAGAATAAGAGGAATATGTTCCAAAAAAAAAAAAAAAGAAGAAGAAGAACAAGGAAAATCTCCAGAAACAGAGCTAATGAAAGAGAGATAAGTGATTTACCTGAAAAGAGTTCAAAATAATAGTCATAAAGATGCTCACTGAGGTGGGCAGAGTAATGCATCAACAAAGTGAGACTTGTAAGAGATAGAAGATAAAGTACCAAACAGAAATCACAAACCTGAAGAATGTAGTAACTGCACTGAAAAATTCAGTAGAGGTGTTCAACAGCAGACTAGATTAGGTGGAAGAATGGATTAGTGAACTCAAAGACAGGGCAGCAGAATTCATCCAAACAGAGGACCAAAAAGAGAAAGGAATGAAAAAGACTGAAGATACCTTCAGGGACTTAAAAGACACCATCAAGTGGACCAATATTTGCATTATAGGGGTCTCAGAAGGAGGAGAGAGAGAGAAACAGGCAGAAAGTTTATTCAAAGAAATAATGGCTGAAAACTTCCCTATTACGGGGAAAGAAACAGACACCTAGATCCAGGAAGTCCAGAAAGTTTTTAGTATGTTGAATCCAAACAGACCCACACCAAGACACATAAGTAAATTATTAAAAGTTAAAGAAGATCATCTTAAAAGCAGCAAGAGAAAATGAACATGTTACGTACCAGGGAACCCCAGTAACACCATCAGTGGATTTTTAGCACAGTGTTGGCAAACAAGAAGAGTGTGGCATGATATATCCAATGTGCTAAAAGGGGGAAAAAATGCCAACCAAGAATACTTTACCCAGCAAAGCTGTCCTTCAGAGTTGAAGGAGAGATGAAGAGTTTTACAGATATGTAAAAGCTGAAGGAGTTCATCAACACTAATCTAGCCTTATAAGAAATGCTAAGGGACTTCTTCAAGCTGAAAAGAAGAGATGCTAAAGGTAACAGGAAACATGACAGAATAAATCTCACTGGTAAATGTAAATATATAGTTACATTCAGAATATTCTAATGATGTTATGGTGGTGGGTAAATCACTTCTAAATATAGTATGAAGATTAAAATACAAAAATATTTAAAATAACTATAACTACAATAATTTGTTAATGGATAAATAAGGTAAAAGATGTAAATTGTGACATCAAAAACAAAATGTCAGAGTGGGGGAGAGTAAATATATAGAATTCTAGTATGCATTTGAACTTAAGTTGTTTTCAGCTTTAAGTAGAGTGTTATAAATATAAGGTGTATTATATAGCCTTGTGGTAACCACAGAGTAAAAACCTGTAATAGATAACAAAAAAGTTAAAGAGAAAGGAATCAAAACACACCAGTATAGAAAATCAACAAATTAAAATGGAAGAGACAAAGGGAAGAAGAAAGGAACAAAGGTGTTACAGAAAGCCAAAAAGCAATTAACAAAATGGCAACAGTAAATCCATATTTATCAGTAATTATTTTAGATATAAATGGACTAAATTCTCCAATCAAAAGACAAAGGGTAGCTGAATGGACTTTTTTAAAAAGAGGCCCAACTAAATGCTGCTTATAAGAGACTCGCTTCACCCTTAAGGCCAGAAACAGACTGAAAATGAAGGGATGGAAAAACATATTCCATGAAAATGGAAACCTTAAAGAAAGCAGGGGTAGCTATGTGTATATCAGAGTGTATAGGCTTTGAGCCAAAAACTGTAACAAGAGGCAAGAAAAGTCATTTCGTAATGATAAAGTCATCATAATGATAAAGTCATCAGTTCATCAAGAGGATATAATAATTGTAAATACTTATGCACCAAGCATAGATATATAATGCAAATTTAACATACCTGAAGGGAGTTAGAAATACAATAATAGTAGGGGACATCAGTACCCCACTTTCAACAATGGATGGATCATCCAGAGAATCAATAAGGAAACATTGGACTTGGACATACTACATCACATGCATTTAACGTACATTTACAGGACATTCCATCCAAAAACAGCAGAATATACGTACTTCTTAAAGCACATGAAACATTTCCAGGATAGATCATATGTTATGCTATAAAACAAGTTTTATTAGGTTTAAGAAGATTGAAATCATGTCAACCATGTTTTCCGACCACAGTGGTTTGAAACAAAACAATTACAGGAAGGAAGGAAACTGGAAAATTCACAAATAGATGGAGATTTAAAAAACATGCTCCTGAACAACCAGCGGATCAAAAAAGATGTCAAAAGAGAAATAAAAAATACCTTGAGACAAATAAAAATGGAAAACCACATACCAGAACTAATATGAAGCAGCAAAAGCAGTTCTAAGAGGGAAGTTCATAGTGTTAAATGCCTACATTAAGGAAAAAGAAAGAAAGATACCAAATGAACAACCTAACTTTACACCTCAAAGAATCATGTAAAGAAGAACAAATTAATCCCAAAGTTAGTAGAAGAAAGGAAATAATAAAAATTAGTTGGGAAATGTATGATACAGATTGAAAAGACAATAGAAAAGATTAGTGGAAATGATTAATGGTTTTTTGAAAAGCTAAACAAAATAGACAAACCTTTACCTAGATATAACAAAAAAGATAAAAGTCTCAAATAAAATTAGAAATAAGAAGGGAGTCATTACAACTGATATCACATAAATACAAAGGATCATGATAGACTACTATGAACAATTATACACCAACAAATTGGACAACCTAGAAGAAATGGATAAGTCCTAGAAACATTCAACCTACCAAGACTGAATCAAGATGAAATAAAAAATCTGAACAGACAAACTACTAGTAAGGAGATTGAATCAGTAATCAAAAACCTCACAGCAAAGAAAAGTCTCGGAACAGGTGGTTTCACTATTTAATTCTGTTTCATTTTCAATGATGAATTAATGCCAATATTTCTCAAACTCTTTCAAAAAATAGAAGAGAACACCTCCAAACTCAACACCTCCAAACTCATTTTACATGTCCAGTATTACCCTGATACCAAAACCAGACGAGGACACTTCAAGAAAAGAAAATTACAGACCAATATCCTTAAAGAACATGGACACAAAAATCCTCAATAAAGTGTTGGCAAACCAAGTTCAACAATATATTAAAAGGATTATATACCATGATCAATTGGGATTGATTCTAGGGATGCAAGGATTGTTCACCTTCCACAAATCAGTCAACATGATACATCATATTAACAAAATGGAGAAAAAAATCATATGGTCATTTCAATAGATGCAGAAAATGCTTTGACAAATATCCGCATCCACTCATGAAAAAAATTTCAACTGTGTGTTAAGGGAATGTACCACAACATAATAAAGGCCACAGAGCACAAGCCCACAGCTGATACCTTACTCAACAGTGAAAAGGTCAACGCTTTTCCTGTAATATCAGGAACAACAAGGATGCCACTCGTGTCACTTTTATTTAACATAGTACTGAAAATCCAAGCCAGAGTAATTAGGCGAGAAAGAGAAATAAAAGGCATCCACATATCGGAATTAAAACTTGTTCACAGATGACATGATATTATACAGGAAAACCTAAAGACTCACCAAAAAACCGTTAGAAGTAATAAATGAATTCAGCAAAGGATACAAAAATCAGTATAGGCATACTTCATTTTATTAAGCTTTGCTTCATTGTGCTTTGCAAATATTGTGCATTTTTGTTTGTTTGTTTTACAAATTGAAGGTTTGTGGCAACCCTGTGTTTCTATGCCATTTTTCTAATAGCATTATTTTAAAATTAAGGTATGTACATTTTTTAAGACATAGTTGTACACTTAGTAGAGTACAGTATACTGTAAACATAATTTTTATATATACAGGGAAACCAAAAAGTTGATGTGATTTGCTTTATTGTGATATTAAATTTATTGTGGTGGTCTGGAACTGAATCCCCAATATCTCTGTATACAAAAATCAGATGCATTTCTATATGCTAACCACAAACCTATCCAAAGTAGAAATTAAGAAAACAATCCTGTTTACAGTTGCATCAAAAAGCATTAAAATACCTGGGAATAAAGGTAAAAAATATCTCTACACTTAAAATTATGCGACATTGATGAAAAAAATTGAGGAAGACAAAAGTAAATGGAAAGGTATCCTGTGCTTATGGATTGAAAGAATTAATATGGTTAAAATGTCCATATTACCCAAAGCCATCTACAGATTGAATGCAATCCCTATCAAAATTCCAGTGGCATTTTTCACAGATATAGAACAAACAATCCTGAAATATATGTGGATCCACAAAGACCCCGAATAGCCAAAGCAATCTTGAGAAAGAAGAACAAAGCTAGAGGCATCACACTTCCTGATTTCAAACTATATTACAAAGCAGTAGTAATCGAAAGAGTATGGTATTGGTATAAAACACACATACTTCAATGGAACATAATAGAGAGTCCAGAAGTAAACCTGTGCATATATAGTCAATTAACTTACAACAATGGAGGCGCAAATATACTATGGGTAGATGATAGTCTCTTCGATAAATAGTGTTGGGAAAATTGTACAGCCACATGCAAAAGAATGAAACTGGACCCCTATCTTACACCACACACAAAAACAACTCAAAATATATTAGACTTTAATGGACGACCTGAAAACATAAAAGTCTTAGATGAAAACATGGGTGGTAATCTCCTTAACCTTGGTCCTGGTGATGAATTTTTGGGATTTAACACCAAAAGCAAAGGCAACAAAAGCAAAAATAAACAAATGGAACTACATCAAACTAAAAGGCTTCTGCACAGCAAAGGAAACCGTCACCAAAATGAAAAAGGCAGCCTACAGAATGGAAGAGACTATCTGCAGCTCATATCTGATGAGGTTAATATCCAAAACACAATGAACTCACACAACTCAATAGCAAAAATATCAAAGTCTGATTTTAAACATGAGCAGAAGAACTGAATAGACATTTTTCCGAAGAAGACATCCAAGTGACCAACAGGTATGTGAAAAGGTGTTCAACATCAGTAATAATCACGGAAATGCAAGTCAAAACTCATTGAGATACCACCTCACGTCTGTCAGAATGGGTATCATTAAAAAGACAAGAGATGACAAGTGTTGACCAGGATGTAGAGAAAAGGGAACGCTTGTGTGCTGTTGGTGGGAGTGTAAAATTGCTGCAGCTACTATGGAAAGCAGTACAGAGGTCCTAAGAAAATTAAAAATAGATCTGCCATACTATCCAGCAATCCCACTTCTGGGAATATATTCATACAAAAGGGGTGCAAACTTGTAGTCATAGAGTGAATAAGTTAGGAGGATCTAATGTACACATGGGGTGATGTTTATTCAGAACACTACCTGTACAACTGAAATTTGCTGAGAGTAGAATTTAAATGTTTACATGAAAAATAAAAAGATAAATATGTGAGGAGGTGGATCTGTCAATTGAGTAAATGGGGGGGGTCCTTTAACATGCACGCATGTATCCAATCTCCCCAGTGTACGCTGTAAATGCTTACAGATTTATTTGTCAAATATATCTCAATAAAATTGAAAAGAAAAAGAAAACAGAAAAAGAGTTAATTTGCATGTATTGTAGCAGAGCCTTCTTGAACCTTTTTTTTTTTTTTTTAATGTACGAGAGGTTTTTTACTAGAATTATGATTGTTGACTAGAGGTCATGGTGTTTCCATTCCTAAGTCTGGTGCACCAGCTCAGAATTCCCTGCAGGTATTCTTGGAGCAGAGGTATCCTGTGACCCTATGACTAAAACCAAGGTGGAAATGCAGATTCTCTATTACGGTTTCAGATGCTCCCGCCTGTGGAGAACTCTTCTGCCTTCATTTTTACTCTTGCTTTCTATCTGTGAGATTCTAGGGCTTGGCATTAACTATATACTTCTTTCAGATTGTATTTTGTCTTTTTTTTTTCTTCTCTCTAAAGAAATCTCATAAGATTGAAAACCAACATTTGGCAAATAATTATCTAAACCATAGTTCAAAGAACACAGTGTTTTGCTTTTTTTCTTGTGTTTATTATAATGGGTTGGCCAAAAAGTTCGTTCAGGGTTAGGATTAGTTCTTTAAGTAGTAAGTATTCTTTTTTTTTTTGCAAACAAACTTTCATTATTCTAGTTCAGTCTTTCACAAACATACTATACAGAGTCTTATATGGTATAAAACAAAGGGAAACATCTCTGTCTATTCAATGTAACACAACACCAAAATAAAGCAATTAAGACTTGGGGGAATTAAGTAGTAAGTATTTTTCAAGAGGCAGTAGGTACATCATGAGATCATGAGTCTAAGCTTGTGATCTCTGGGGCCAGACTGCGTGGCATGCATCCAGCTGTGCCCTCAGCAGATGTCTCACCTGCAGTGCTGCACACTCAGTGTCTCTGTTCATCATCTGTAAAATAAAGATGACAGTAGTACCTTCTTTTGTGGTGTTGTTTAGAGGGGGTGTATAAATGAGTTACTTCCTGTAAACAGAATGATAAGAAGGGCTTGCATATATATAAAGTAGAGATTCTTTGGCATATATGTGATTATGATAATTTTTTAAAAATTGCTGTTATATATATTGCTTGCACACACACGTATTCAGAAATAATTACTGCCTGTAGAAAAACAGCTACCTATAGGAAAACAAAGTAGTTGGTAGTGACAATATATATATAATATGTTTTAAAGTAAGATCCTTCAATCATTGTGGAAAGAGCATAGGGTGCAAGTAAAAATCTAACAGAATCAGTAACACCAGTGACTAACATTTTTTGAAGATTTACTAAATGCCATACACTGTGCTCAGTTCTTTCTGATTTCGAGAATGTTTCCTCATCTGGCTAGTTATACAATATTGGAGAACTTTCTTAACCTCTCTCTAAGCTCTGATTTTATAATGTATGAGGTGGATATTGATGTCTGTTCTTTCTACCTCAAAGGGATATTATTAGAATAAAACGAGATAATGTAGTGAAATGATCAGTGAACATAATTTTATGAGATAATACATTGATAAATTATATAACATGTAGTCATAATGGTGATTAACAGCTGATCTTGATTTCTCTTAAGATCACAGATGTGTTAGGAGCTGCTGACTTCTGAGTATAGGTAGTCTACGAATTTAAAAAAATGTGTGTTTATATGAATTTATAATTTACCTACCTATCTATCTATCTATCTGTCTAGTCATTGATAGGTCAGGGCTCTTGTTAAGTGCCTGTATGTCCATTGTTATGAATTGTCTTCCTGTCATACATGGAAGTTTTCTTCTTTGTATAATGTTGGTATCCTTGCTGTATGTTTATGATTAATACTCAATTATCTCTGTGGGCCAAGTAATGAGCCCATACCCAAATCCTTCTTTGAGTGTTCTACCTATCAGCAGTGTACAGGTTTTATTCTTGACTACAACTCTGAACCCATTTTACAATTATCTGTTTGCCCGTCTGCTGATCAGATTGTAAGGCCCACCGTGACATGGCTTATTGCCTTCTTTGTACCCTTGGCACCTGGTGCTTGGCTAGGTAGAGTAGGAAACATGTAATCAGGACATATATATGGAATAAGTAAACTAAGAAAGGATAGTCAGGAAGTCATACTGATCTCAGAGGAGCCCGTATTTCTAAGAATCAGAAAACTGATCTTCCGAGAAATCTTTAAAAAGGAGATTACTAACCTAGAAGGATTTGGCCTCTAGGAAGAGAATGTATTGCCAAACAAGTTAAAATTTGAATGCTTTATTTGTCCCTGATTGGAGGGTATAAAATATAAATGTACCAACTATTCTGAAGCTTTTCTTTTAACTAAGCTTAATACATTATAATTTGTTGAACAGAGGCGGGCTAGCAGAAAGACTAAATGGACTGCAGAATCGAGAGAGATCTGCCGTTTCTTTGTGGAGACATCAGTATCTTTCTTACCAAAGGACACTTTCAGGTAAGGCTTGCACTGGCATCTGTGAGTAAAGAAAATGCCAGTTAAAAGTATTTTTACATTAAAATATATGAAGTTGATCATCACTATTTTTACACCTTTTTCTCTAGGTGTCCAAAGATCTGAGTGGGAGGGTTCTGTATTATACCTTTTTCTTGCTCTGTCCCAGTAGCTTTCAGACTTTTGTGGCTGTGACCCACAGTAAACAGTACATCTTACAGCATCTCCCAATACACACACGACATTCACACATATCACTCACACACACACACACACACCCCTGAAACAAACATTTAATAAACAACACTAAGCTCAGTGATGTACCAAAATCCTAGGCTCACTGAATTGGTGCAGGACCCTTCTAATGAGTTGCAACATTACAGTGAATGAAGCAAATTGTCAAGCACAGAGCTGAGAGAGTGTCTTCTGGAGGCTGGACTAGAAAAATACCAAGACAAACTAGTGTGCCTGGACCGAAGGGAAAAGATGACCTTTTGTTTGGCTCATCGGCACCAAATAGCTTATTTGGAATGTTCCTTATGTTTTCTCTTCTTTAATTTGGGAATAGAGGGTATTCGTGGTATTTAATTATACCATGAGTAAAAGACAAAAGCAAAATAAAACAAAAAACCAGAGCCAAAAATTAATCCGTGAATTTGAAAATATGAATGTGACCATCTCTAATAGATTTTTCTGTTAGAAGTCTCTATATTTAGGAACTTGGGTTTTGTTTGTCTCTTAGATGAATTTATTTTTCAGATCTGTGAATCCTCCCCTTGATGTCTTGTAATAAGTTGTGTCTTTTTCTTTACTTTTGATATAACTCATTATAAACATATATTAGGAGGAACATTTCACTATTTGATGTTTTGTTTCCTGTGTGGCCTGGCAGGAGAAGTTTCTTCTTTTAACATAAGAAAAGTTTTTTCTCATTTCTATATGTGTATAGCAACTGAATAAATGAGAGAAAAATTCGAAAATATTAAGTAGAGGTAACTCTCTGTCTCCCCAATCCCAAGAACTAAAATTTAGTAAACAGCTGAAATTCAGCGGTGGATTTGTTAAAATATCTCTGTAATTAAACTCTCTAATCCTCTTAATTTCCCTGTCAAAAATGCGTATAACTGTAGACCCTGGCCTTATGAACTGTGCTAATAATAAATCAAACTGCATGGGAAGGATGTGCAGCTCTAGGATGGCCCTGGGACTTGATAGACTGTGGAAACACAGAAGCATTGTCATTCTGAGGTTGGTTTCACTGCTGCCAGATCTGGAAGTTCAGAAGCAACCGAGAGCAGCAGCTTCTCCTCCCCCTTAGGGTGTGGGTGTACCTTTGGGTTTGCACAGTACCGCAGTCAGAATCCCGTCTTCTTCTGTTCAGACTCAAGAGCGTTACTGAGATTTGGTTAATTTTGAATGACCAGGGCACTGTGTCGGGCTTGATTTTTCCTTCTTCTGATGGGTTTGAGAAATCTAGGAGTTAGTAGTAATTTATGAACCACATCTTGGTTTTTGTTCTGAATATTAAGTATAGTATATCTCACTGAGTCTACCTTTATATCCCTCAGATATGAGAAATTATGGTTTACAAAATTAATCTGTAATTGTAATAATTTAGCCTGAGGCCTTTCTTCCCAAGTTTCCTATATTTGAGGAGTATTATTTAATTATTCCACAGTTGAGAGGGACATGGAGCCTGCTTACGAACTCGAAATATTTGAGTAGATGTCTTCAACACATCTTTCTGCCTTTGTTTTTTTTTTTATTGCGGTACGTGGGCCTCCCACTGCCACGGCCTCTCCCGTAGCGGAGCACAGGTTCCGGGACGCACAGGCTCAGCGGCCATGGCTCACGGGTCCAGCCGCTCTGCGGCATGTGGGATCTTCCCGGACCGGGGCACGAACCCGCGTCCCCCACATCGGCAGGCGGACTCCCAATCACTGAGCCACCCGGGAAGCCCTTTCTGCCTTTTAAAAAAAAACTTTTCATTTGGAGATAATTGTAGATTCACATTAAACTAATGCCATTCTAAGAAATAACACAGTGGCTTCTTGTGCCCCTCACCTCGTTCCACCAAGGCTGATGTTTTTCCTATGTCTAGTACGCTGGCACAACCAGGAATTGATCCAGATACAATTCACCAACCTTATTCAGGTTTTACCAGCTTATATGCACTCGTGTGTGTGTGTTTTGTTCATGTAATTTTATCACCTGGGTAGATTCATGTGCCCATTACCACAGTCAAGATACAGGACACTCATCATCAGGATCCCGCGGACTCCCTTTTAGCCACCTCTTCCCACCTAAAGCCTCGCAACCACCAGTGTGTTCACCATTTCCATACTATTGTCATCTCAGAAATGTTCCATAAATGAAATAATATGGTATGTAACCTTTGGGGAATTGACTTCTTTTCACTCAACACCATTCCCTTGAGATTTATCCAAGTTTGTGTGTATATCAGCAGTTAGTTCCTCTTACTCTGTGATATGGATGTACCACACTTTGTGCACCTGTGGAGGGACATTTGGACCTTACAAATAAAGGTGCTGTGAACAGGATTTTGAGTGAACATAGGTGTTTAATTTTCTGGTATAAATGATCAAGGGTGCCGTTGCTGGGTGTTGTAGTAAGTGCTTGTCTAGTTTTATAAGACGTTGCATATTAATATCAAATATTTCAGTGAGTATCTATAACACATGTTTCTGGCTTTAAGAAAAAATTTTTTTAAACACCTTTAGTTTGTGGATTTCAACTCTTCTTTTCTTCCCTCATGGATAGCTTACTTTTCTGGGCTGTTTTATAACTCTTACTTATACCATTTAATAATCAGTTTTGTTTACCTTGTTAGTACCTTCTAGTACATTTCAATATAAAAGACATACATCTCAAGGTTCTTAAAAGTTGAGTAAATTTTTATGTGTGCCTATTTTCTTGGTTTTTGTTGTAGTTGTTTTTTGATACACTCAGGAGAGATTGAGCTTTGCTGTTGAAAGAACAGGGAGAAGCATGTGCACTGCACATGAAGGCCAATATAGATGGGTGTGTTGGATGAAACACAGAAGAGAAGGCAGAGGGTAGACCACTCAGGGCTTGGAGGCCACTCTTGGATTTTATTGCAATGTGATGCCTTGCAAATATGCAATTTAAAATATGGCTGTAGAATAGAGAATTGTGATTATAGAAACAAGAGAAAAATATTTCCTAGATTTCTTTTCAGGAACCATTTTATTTCTCTTCTTCCTATTTGAGGGGAAACAGTTTTCCAACACTAGTTTGCCATTTACCTGGATGGCAATGGTCAGTTTTTATTAAGTGATATTCAGAGTATTTCACATGTTTATCATCTCATTTAATCCTCACAGCCGACCTTCCAGTTAGGTTCTCTGATCCTATTTTAGAGACAGAGAGAATCTGGACAGGCAGGGTCCTGTGTCCTGGCTAGCAGGTGGCAGAGTCAGATTTATATCAAACAGTCTCCCTTGCTGGCCCGTGATCGTGGCCCATCTTGTTCTGGGTAGATTGCTGGGAAGGCAGATCCAGGCCCTGAGGACATGAGCCCATATTGTGCCCGACTTCTGTAGATGTGAGTGTAATGATTCCTTTGTCTGACCTCTGTTTAGTAACAGTGCAACAGATATTTTCACAATATGTTTGATATCTATGTTTTTAAGACTAATAATAGTTACAGATATTCTTGGATGAAAAAGAAACTGAACTTCTTATACTGTTCAGGAAGAGTGTAAAGAGAAAAAAAAGAAGAAAGAAGAAGTGCAACAAAAAAAATGATGGGTTTGAGATAAATTATTTTTCACAAGATTTTTGTTCGTAGAAGTTCCCTCTAAACTTCAGAAAGAAGAAGGGGGTGGATAAGAAAGGAGGGAAATCAGTGAAGTGCAGTAGCAGTTACTGTCGTCCAAAGCAGAATTCTCTCTGGATTTCCTTGTTCGTCACCTTGCTGCCATTGAACGTGTTGGCAGTGCTCGCTGAGGGCGTGTGTGTGAGCACTGGCCTGTGAGGACAGATGTACTTTAGGTTTCTGTGCATGTGTATGTGTTTCAAAAGCAGTAAATGTGTCACCTCGAATTTAGATTGGTGGTATCAGAGCAAAGCATGAACCTAGTTATTCACATTGACATTAGCATTTAATAGCTTTTGGATTTAAAAGATTTTAATTTTTTTTTTTACCGTTTTGCCACTGAGTTGTGGTCAGCTGAAACTTTGTAAAGTGTAGGCCACAAAATACTGTAAATACCTCTGTCCGTGCCTTTTGCCAGCATTGCTCACCAGCATCCTGATACAACCACATGGGAAATCTTGCGTCCACATACAGTGCTAACCAGCCCTTGGGTGTCCCATATAGTTGGCAAACAGCCCCTGTGGGCTCACCTAGATGAAATACTGAGTTTCCTTAAAATATCAGTAAATTCACACAAGGCTGCCTATCTGCCAGAGAATAATTATTTCCTTATTTTTCCCACCGTGGTTTTTTCAAAATTACATTCACTACCTTACTGTTTTCCAGTGCCACATTTTATTACACACTCCACTGCCAGAGCTTTTGTTGTTGTTTTGTGGGGTGTTTGCTTTTTATTTGTTGTTGTTTCCTCCTCCAGAGAACAATCTCTAAATTCAGGGGAGGGGAGAATTTGCTGTTCATAATTTCTCCTTGGATTTCTGGATGCCAGACTTGAAAGTTTTTCAGAGATGATGCAAGTAGGTGAGACACTGGAGTTTAGACTGATGTAGATAATACAAGTGATGGCTCCCACTGAATGCGCCTCCTGCCAGGCCCTGAGTGAGGAGTGCACACAGCTCTCAGAGCAACCCTGTGGAGCTGCACTATGCCTTCCAAATCCTAAAAGTATCCAGACATTTTATTTTCTAGTCCCTAGAGTCAGAGATTATTTGTTAAGTGAAGAAAGCTGATTTGGAGGCAGGAGACAGGGCCTTACTCTTTAAATGTTAAGTTTTTCACTGCCTATTCTTGATAAACAAAGGCTTTTTTTTGGGGGGGGGGGTTGTTTAAGGTCACTTCAATTAGCTAATTAAAAAACACTGATTCTGCTCTAAATTGTATTGTAGAAGGTAAGCAACCAAGCAGTTTCAGTGTCTTTTTCTGTGAAATTGTCACGTACATCACTTGTGCAGAGGGACATTTTTTATGTGCCCATATTTCTGTGCTAATTTTAGTTATATGAAATAAATGTTATTCTCCCTCACTGCTAATTTTCTGGTGCTTAGAATCTGGTGGTGGAGATGGGATGGTGGCAAGAGACAGGCACAGGCAAGGAACTGGACACTTCATCTTTCGTTTATTCCTTCCACAGGTGTTTATTGAGAGCCTGCTGTGTCCCAGACAATATACACCATTGTCACTACACTCATGGAACTTTCATTGTGTTGAGTGAGATAGATGATAAGCAAAGGAAAAATATAGGTACAGGTTGGCACAGTGCGGGATCTGCGAGGCGTTGTGGAGGGGCGCTGTGCTGGACAGGCCGCGGAGGAGAGCTTCACATTTACAGTGGGTGCCTCCAGTCTCTGTCTAGTTTCCAGGCCAGAATATCAAAGAAATGTGGCTAAAGAGTTATGGAATAGTGGTTTTGTTACTTATTAATTTTTGCAAGAAAAATCATAGTTTAACTGAGATTTTGAATAGCCCATATTTTTCTTGTTTCTGTCTTTTTTCAGTTTTATCGAGATACAATTTATTGAGAGATATTTTTCAGTTTTATTGAGGTATAATCACTATAAGTGCAAGGTATAAAGCATAATGATTTGATATACATATATGTATCATCACAAGTTTAATTAATATCCATCATCTCATATGCATACAAAAGAAAAGAGGAAGAAAAAATACACTTTTTCCCTTGTGATGAGAACTCTCAGGATCTATTAACAACTTCCCTACGTACCACACAGCAGCATTAACTTAGTCACCGTGCTGTACATCACATCCCTAGTACTTACTTATCTTAGAACTGGAAGTTTGTGCCTTTTGACCACCTTCCTCCAATTACCCCTTCCTCCAACCCTGCTTCTAGTGACCGCAAATCTGATCTCTTTTTCTATCAGTTTGGTTTGTTGGTTTTTTTGTTTTTGTATGTGTGTTTTTTTAGATTAAAGTGAGATCTCATATAAGTGAGGTCATACTGTATTTGTCTTTCTCTGACTTAGCATAATGACTTCAGGGTCAATCCGTATTGTTGGAAATGGCAGAACTTTCTTCTCTTTTATGCCTGAACAATAACATTCCAGTGTGTGTGTGTGTGTGTGTGTGTGTGTGTGTGTGTGTGTGTGTGTG
>NW_021703770.1:76246249-76297190 GCF_005190385.1 Monodon monoceros | reverse complement strand
GTGTGTGTGTGTGTGTGTGTGTGTGTGTGTGTGTGTGTGTGTGTGTGATGTATACACACTGGGATATTTTATATATATGTAGTATATAAATATATATGTATATCTCTCTCACACTTTCTTTATCCATTCATCCATTGATAGATACTTCGGTTATTTCCATATCTTGGCTATTGTCAACAATGCTGCAGTGAACATGAGGGTGCAGCTATCTCTTTGACATCGTGTTTTCATTTCTTTCTGATGTGTTCCCAGAACTAGAATTGCTGGATCATATGGTAGTTCTAAGTTTTTGAGTATCCTCCATACTGTTTTCCACAGTGGCTGCACCAGTTTACATTCCCACCAACAGTGCACAAGGGTTCCTTTTTCTCCACATCCTAACCAGCATTTATCTGTCTTCTTGATGATAGCCATTCTGACAGGTATGGAGTGATAGCCCATTGTGGTTTTGATTTGCATTTCTGTAATGATTAATGATGTCGAGTATCTTTTCATGTACTCATTGACCTGAATAGCCCATATTTTTTTTGTTTTTGTTTTTGTTTTGTTTTGCGGTACGCAGGCCTCTCACTGCTGTGGCCTCTCCCGCTGCGGAGCACAGGCTCCAGATGCTGAATAGCCCATCTTTTAAATATTTTTCCACTTGCACAAAATCATTATAATTGAAAGGTTTTTTTTAAAAGGTTATTATTGAAATTCAATAGGGAGCAGTTTATTTGGTATACATTTTATTCAAGCAGAGAAATACAAAAGTACAATTTAAAGCTTTTGAAAATCTGGGATGCAACAGATTTTTTATTTTGAAGAACCTTTACCTTGTGAATATTTGCTCTTCTTAAATTATTATTTTGTGTTGAAATATATCACAAAGAAGATAATATAGAAAACGTAGATATATACCGTAACAAGTACTTGTAAAGCAAGTATCCCTATAACCATCGCTACTCAATAGAAATAGAGGTTTTCTGTTAATTTCAGGGTTTTTAGTTACTAGCGAAATACAGTGTATTGGTGCCTCATCTCTTTGTTTTTTCATGACAGGTGGCCTTAATATTTTAACTTGTGTGTATTTGTTTTACTTTGTCTCTTATTTCTTTCATTCAAACTTTTATTAAGCAGCAAATGTGGGTTCATCACTGACAGATCTGACTCTGTCATAATCTTATAATTAATTTTTTCTTGCTTCCTTATTTAAAATTACTATTAAAGATTTATTCTTTAGAAGGAAACAAAACAGTATTTTACACTTGAAGATGTTTTAATAATGTCTATAAAATTTTACTTATTGAAGCACATTTTGGAAAATCAGACAAAAGAAACAAAGCCAAAGGGAATAAGGGTTACTCCGTCAAGCTCTAAAGGAGGGTAACTGCAGTGAGTACTCCTGAAGAATGTTGTATTTATACAGTTTCAAGAAAAATTAAAAGATATCATGTACCATTCCTTATTCTGATGATTATAATAAAATCTTCAGGATAGTGCTCCTGGGTACTTCTAATGCTTTTAGATTTTCTTCACATTATATAATAGTTTGGAAGTCTTAGTAAATACTATAAAATAAGTTGTACAAAAATGTTAACAAAGGTTATCATTGGAAAAGGTGTTGGGACAGGGTTTTAAAAAAATGTTCCTCTTATAAAAGAAGAAATTTGTTAAAGTCAAATGTATTATTTTCACAATTAGAGAAGGGAGGAGAATGTGAAATGGTAGAGAGTTCCACCCTGACTTTTCCTCAAGAAGTAGTAAAATTTATACTTTTGTGTCAGGATGTGAAAAGTTCAATAACGAGGCTGATTTTTCCAGTGAGACAGTTTTCACAAGGCAGAGTGTTAGTTGGCCCTTGCCCTCTAGCATAGTTAGCTCTAAGCACTCAGAAGCTTGGTTTCCGTCTCCAAGGCCACAGCGGGTCCCTAGGCACTGTTCCTTCTCTCCCTGCATGAACCTTACGTGGGCATCGCTGTGCCCCTGACACACAGGAAGCTTCTAACCTCCAGTGTAGTGGCGCCCGTGGAGCGGGGCTCACTCGGACTTGCTGGGAATTCGAAGCCAGAAATCTGGCCCCTGCCTCTTCCTCACTGCTTTGCAGGGGCTCCTCTGAGGCCACGGAGCCCCCTGAAATGGGGTCATGTTCCAGACTCCCCACTTGAGTGGTCAGGAGAGGAAGCAGGAACAGCAGGGCAGCCTTTCCTGTACAGCGACAGCAGTGGAGCAGGAAGAGCCAGGACTTCGTGGAGACGCGCTGTGTCTCCTTCCCAGTCACCTAGTTTCTTAATCTCTTTGATGCGGTACTTTCTCATAATGGAAGAGTGTCTTGGGTTAGGAAACGTTAGGCTGATTCTTTCTACCAAAGCAAGTTAGTTGGTAAACTAAGATCCCTCAATTACTTGAAAAATAATTGTTAAAAAGATATATGATTTAGTCTAAGTCTTCTAATGGTCAGTGTTTAAAGCTAGGACATGAAGCATGTGGTTAGCTGTTCATTTAATTTGGCTGACTTTTGTCAATATTTTATGCCTTTTAAATCTTTAGTTTCTGTGGGGACATGGGATTTTTTTTTGACATCTTTATTGGAGTATAATTGCTCCACAATAGTGTGTTAGTTGCTGCTTTATAACAAAGTGAATCAGCTATACATATACATATGTTCCCATATCGCTTCCCTCTTGCGTCTCCCTCCCTCCCACCCTCCCTATCCCACCCCTCTAGGTGGTCACAAAGCACTGAACTGATCTCCCTGTGCTATGTGGCTGCTTCCCACTAGCTATCTATTTTACGTTTGGTAGTGTATGTAAAGGACGTGGGATTTTTGACATAATATGACAAGTTTAAAAACAATGCATGTTTGTTTAGATTTATGAAATGAGAATGACATGAAGCGGGTTGTATTTTTTAGTTCAGAGTCTTAGAAAACTCATTTAAAATGTTTTCTTAAACTCCTTGATCTACCTTACTTAACCACCCTTTGCTTCAAGTGAAGGGACACTGCTTGTGACCTACTCAGTGTGGGTCAGCCCCAGGTTGCTGGAGAGGTTTCACGCAGTTCCTTTTCTTAACTTCCCCTTTCCTCTGGGTCAAGGGAGCTGCCTCTGGATTGTCTCCAGCTCCCCTCTGACCAATAAAACCAGAAAGCCAATTAGGGTCTAAGCTCTATTTTCCCCCCTTTTTTATATCCAGACCCACATTTCGGTACAGCAGTGGTATTTAATATTGTTCTTTGTAGTCATGGGCAGGAGGAATTCACATTAATACTCTTGAGTTATTTAAGTCAGGAAACAAAGTATGATACTAGTTTGCCCACAGTTAGAGATGTGATGTCATGTCCCAAATGACTATAATTTCCAGTGATCATTTTAAGTATAAGTTAACAGAAGAATAAAGAATTCATATGTGAATGAATTTCATAATATCAAGTTATTTCATAATTATGTTAAAAATAATGATGGGACCTGAGGAACAGAGGAAGGGATACTAATACCAAACTCAACTCTCCAGCTAACGTATCTGTCACCCCTTGGCTGCTTCTGCCACATCCATTTTTTTGTTTGTTTGTTTTTGTTTTTGTTTTTGTGGTACGCGGGCCTCTCACTGCTGTGGCCTCTCCCGTTGTGGAGCACAGGCTCCGGACACGCAGGCTCAGCGGCCATGGCTCACGGGCCCAGCCGCTGCGCGGCATGTGGGATCTTCCCGGACAGGGGCACGAACCCGCACCCCCTGCATCGGCAGGCGGACTCTCAACCACTGCACCACCAGGCAAGCCCTGTCACATCCATTTTTAATTCTTATGAGTTTTTCTACCTAAAAGTATATAAAATGAGGTTTGGTGATACAGCAGAATTAAATGATGCTTTCAGGTTCCCTCTAAATTTATTTAATCTGTGCTTTCTCCATTTCTTTTTACATGAAAAGAAAAATAGTAATTCTACAGATCGTTTTCTGATAGATCTGAGCTTTAAAAGAATCTTCATTTCTGTTTTCTGTTGTAAATGATCCAAAAATAAGACTGCACCGTTAGCCCATTCTAAATGAATTATATAGTGGGTAAAACATGGTTCCCGTTGAATTCCACATGTGGTTCAATGAATAAAAATTCATTCATAGAGTTAAATTGGGACCTCATTAATGACAAAAATTATCTATATGTTCAAAATTCTGGTTTTAACCTGTAGAAAAGTGTTGATATTGGCAAGGCAGGCTTTTCTCTGGCTCGCTCAACCAGTTGTCATTTTTATCCTCCAGCCTAGTTCAGTATCGCACTGGCCTTTGTCCATGCTGTGAAATCTTGTGTGTGTCATCTTAACCTTTTCACCAGTCTAGTTTTCCACACTCCTTCAGCTCATTTTTACTTTCAAAGGGGTTATAATTTCCACTTGGGACGCTGGTGCCTGAAGGATGGCTGGCGTCAACAGGTGTTCCTCAGACTTGTCTTGGCCCTCTTCTCGTCCTGTGTCCCCTTCCTGGGTAATCTGGGGTCTCCATGCCACCTCCGCCAGGACTGCTAGGCGGTCTGGTAAGTCTGTCCTGTGGCCTTTCCTGGCCCAGCCTCAGCACCGCCTGCACCTAAGCGTCCTGCAGACCCAGCAGACTCAGCGTGCCCCAGCACCTGCCTGCCCGGGCGCATGAACTGCGCAGCCTTACATTGGGCTTTCTTGTACATTTTTTCAATCCATCCAGTCCCTAGGTGCTAGTGATTCTACCTTAGAACTGTCTCTCAAGTCAGTCTCTCCATCGATCCCATCAACCACTAGTTCAGGCCCCTGTTCCCTTGGGCCTGAATTACTGTGTCAGTCTCCATCTGGTCTCCCTGCCACTGCCCTTTCCTCATTTTCATACTATCAGAGTCATCATCCTGAGAGGCAAATCTGATATCACTTGTCTGCCTTAAAGATTTCCATCGACTGCCTCTTCTGTCAGGGTGAATATCCATCACCGTTAAAGTCTCTGGTGAGCATTCTTGGTCAGGGTCCCAGCCTACCTGACTGGTTATCTCTCACAACCCAACCCCTTGCTGTGCCACCTTGCACCCGTCACAGCGCTACATACCTCCTTCCTGTATCACCTGTGTCTTTCATGACATATACTTGACCACTAGGCCTAGTATACTTTTCTTTGTTTGTAGTTATACTTCTGGTATCCTATTGTACTGTAATTATATAAAGTATAGGTAAATCCTAACTCTGCAAAGTGCTACAAGGAAGTGTAGGGCTGACCTAGCAACCTGAGCCATGCCTGGTGACTCAGGATGTGTTTATGTAGTAAATAAATGGTGTCAGTGGTAAATTTTAAAATTCCACGTGACACCAGAGTGCAGAAATGGTCCCAACTCTGCCGGAAGTGAAGGCCCATGCAGGTCACTTGATCTGTGCCTGTTTCTTTACTGAGAAAATTTGACTTTGTCAACCCTTAGGTGATTTCTACTTTGGGATTCTGTGTTGCTCTTTTACCTGTCCCTGTCCAGTGTTCCCGTGTAAAGTCATTCTCAGAGTGCTTCCCCCTCCGGGTCCCTGAGTATTTTCACTTGTGATTGCACTCTCTGGTCTCTCCCTGCACGCCCTTTGAGAGATGATAACTTTTATGATATCATCTCATTTTCATCCGTGAGTTAATCTCTCTTCTTTTCCCTCTCCTCCCTGTTAGTGTTTGTTACAGTGTCCTTGGGAGGAGATAGCACCCAAGACCAAAATACCTGCTTTTCTTTAGTAGTTGTGAACTCACTGTACTCCTCCTGGGACGTGTACTGCTCTGCCTAATTGTAGGTTTTGCGTATTTTGACCTAATTTAAATGGACTTAACTGATGAATTAGAAGTTCTTCACTGGAATACCCTTTATTAATAGTTCTTAGAGAGTGAGAGGGGGTTGAGGGTTGATAGTGGAGGAAGTATCAAGAATAACACGGCAGGACTCCCCTGGAGGTGCAGTGGTTAAGAATCCGCCTGGCAACGCAGGGGTCACAGGTTCAAGCCCCGGTCTAGGAAGATCCCACATGCCACAAAGCAACTAAGCCCGTGCGCCACAACTACTGAGCCCGCGGGCCACAGCTGCTGAAGCCTGCACGCCTAGAGCCTGTGCTCCACAGCAAGAGAAGCCACCACAATGAGAAGCCCGCGCATCTCACAACAAAGAGTAGCGCCTGTTTGCCGCAACTAGAGAAAGCCCGTGCGCAGCAACTAAGACCCAACACAGCCAAAATATAAACAAATAGATAGGTAGATAGATAAATAAATAAATAAAAAAGAATAACATGGCAGTAGGGACACCCTGGATTCTGTCAGCACATCAGTAAGTGTATCTACAAGGTTTACAGTGTGTTGGCCTGGCAGTGGGTATGCTCTTCTCTACAGATGCATATACAATTCTGCCCTTCTTCAGGATTGCTTAGAGGAGGGTGGGTATGAGTTCCAAATTCTAGAGGGCTCTACTAACAACCCCCAATTAGTAATTTGCTATTTTGTAATTGGGTTCTTAAAATTTTTCTCATCGCATTTATTTACTTTTCAGCTGATGTTTAAATTTAGAGAGATATTTAACAGCCATATGACCTTTTTTAAGGTACTTCGGGGGTTTTTTTGGGCTGCGTTGGGTCCTCGTCGCTGCGTGTGGGCTTTCTCTAGTTGCAGTGAGCGGGGGCTACTCTTCATTGTGGTGCACAGGCTTCTCATTGCGGTGGCTTCTTTCATTGCAGAGCACGGGCTCTAGGCGCGGAGGCGTCAGTAGTTGCGGCGTGTGGGCTCAGTAGTTGCAGTGTGCAGGTTCTAGGGAACGTGGGCTTCAGTAGTTGCGGTTCACAAGCTCTAGAGCGCAGGTTCAGTAGTTGTGGCACACGGGCTTAGTTTCTCCGTGGCATGTGGGATCATCCTGGACCAGGGATCGAACTCGTGTCCCCTGCATTGACAGGCAAATTCTTAACCACTGTGCCACCAGGGAAGTCCCATGTGACCTTTTAAAAGTTGTTTTCAGTGTGATTTTTGGACACCATTTTAATCCTGTTTTCTGAGCCAAAAATATTACCTGCAGTACTATGAAATAAGGTTTTTAAATATGGAAGAGAAGACCTTTCTTTATACTCAGAGTGGAAGGGGTCAGTTTGCACACTAGGTGGTCCCATACACACCACACCTTGGAAAAAAACTTTTTTTTTCTTTCTCTGTATAGCACAGGGAACTTTATTTACTTGCATCTTTATTGGGGTATAATTGCTTTACAATGGTGTGTTAGTTTCTGCTGTATAGCAAAGTGAATCAGCTATACGTATACATATATCCCCATATCCCCTCCCTCTTGCATCTCCCTCCCACCCTCCCTATCCCACCCCGCTAGGAGGTCACAAAGCACCGAGCTGATCTCCCTGTGCTATGCGGCTGCTTCCCACTAGCTATCTATTTTACATTTACACCTTGGGAAATTTAACGTGTTATAAGCCCCTGTCTCAGCTTGGGCAGCCATAACAAAGTACCACAGACTGGGCGGCTTAAACAGCAGACATTATTGCTTACAGGTCTAGAGGCTGGAATTCTGAGATCAGGGTGCCTGCATGATCTGGTCCTGGTGAGGGCTCTCTTTCTGGCTTGTAGGCAGCTGCCATCTGGCTGTGTGCTCATGCAGAGAGAGAGAGAGAGGAAGAGAGAGAAATCCAGCTCTCTGGTTTCTCTTCTCATAGGGACACTAATTCTATCGAATCAGTGCCCCTGTCCTTACGACCTCATTTAACTTTAGTTTCTTCCTTAGAGGCCCCTTCTCTAACTATAGGTACACTGGGGGGTTGCGGGGGGGGGGCTTCAGCATACGAATTTTGAGGGCCGAAAACATTCAGTCTATAACATTCTGCCCTTGGCCTTCCATAATTCATGTCCTCTCACATTCAAAATACATTCATTCTACCCCAACAGCCCCCAGAGTCTTACTCATTCCAGCATCAACTGTACAGTCCAAAGTTTCATCTAAATATCATCTAAATCAGATATGGGTTCATCTAAATATCATCTAAATCAGATATGGGTGAGACTTGAGGTCTGATTCATCCTGAGGCAAAATTCCACAACAACTGTGAGCCTGTGAAACCCAAGTTATGTGCTTCCAAATACAATGCTGGGTCAGGTACAGAGTAGACAATCCCGTTCCAAAAAGAAGAAATAGGAAGGAAGAAAGGGGTGATATGTCCCAAGCAAGTCCAAAAACTACCAAGGGAAGTTCTAGTAGATTTTAAGGCTCAAAGACAGTGCTCTTTGGTTCCGTGCTCTGGCCTCCAGGTCCACTGGAGGGCAGTGTCGCCCCAGCTCTCTTGGGCCTCACCCAGGGCTCTCTGCAGAGGTGCCACCCCGAGGCAGGGAGGGGCGGCCTCGCCCGCCCAAACCCTAGAGGCAGCCCTACCCTTTGAAACCCAGGAGAACATATCAGCCCTGCCCTGGGCCTGTGGTGAGAGTGCCAGCCCTTATGATCTCTGGATTGCCTTTAGGGTCATCCTTCCCTTTTTTGAAGGATGATGCACATTAGCAGAATGGTTCTTTTGCCCTGTTGGAAGTGTAACAGCCTTTCTTCATTTCCTCTGGTTTCTGTCTCCTTCAGTTCAAACTGGCAGTGTTTCTGCTCCTATAATCACATAATCTCTTTATTGAGTGATAGTTTAGCTACACCTTTGGCATCCTCTTCCAAACATGCTCTTTCATTTTTTTGCAATATGGACAGGCTGAGAATTTTACAAATCTTCCTTTTTGCAGAACAATTCCTTCTTCAGTCCATCTGTTTTCTCTTGCATTTTATTGTAAGAAGTCAGGAGGACTCAGGCCGTACCTTTAACATTTGCTTAGAAATCTCTTATAACTATCTAATCTCACGGCTCACATGTTTCATCATCCATACGACACTAAAAAAAATTCAGTCAAGCTCTTTGCCATTTTATAATAAAAATTGCTGTCTTAGTTTGGGCTGCTGTAATAAAAGTACCATAGACTGGGTGACTTAAACAACAGACATTTATTTCTAATAGCTCTGGGGGCTGGGAAGTCCAAATCCAAGGTACCAGCTGATTTGGTTCCTGGTGAGAGCCTCTTCCTAATTTGTAGATGGCTGCCTTCTGCTGTGTCCTCACATGCTAAGAGAGAGATCCTCTCTCTTGTGTCTCTTCTTATAAGGGCACTAACCCCATTCATGAGGGCACCACCTTCTTGGCCTAATTATCTCCAAACGGCCCCACCTCCAAACACAGTCAAATTAGAGATTAGGGTCTCAATATATAGATTTGGGGGGGACATAAACATTCAGTCCATAGCAATCACCTTTCCTCCAGTATCCAATAACTTGTTCCTCATTTCCGTTTGATACCTCACCAGAATCATCTTTAACATCCATATTTCTAGCAAGCACCCCAGACTCCTCCAGCCTCTGCCCATTACCCAGTTACAAAGCTGTTTCCACATTTTCAGGTATTTATTATAGCAGCATCCCACTTCATGGTACCAAAATCTGTCTTATTCGGCTTGGGCTGCCATAACAAATTACCATAGATGTGGGGCTTAAACAACAGACATTTATTTTCTCACAGTTCTAGAGGCTGGAAGTTCAAGATTGAGGTGCCACCATGGTCAGTTTCTAGTGAGAGCCCTCTTCCTGGCTTTTAGGTAGCAGCCATCTGGATGTGTGCTCACATGGCCTTTCTTCTGTGCTCAGCAGAGAGATATAGGGAATCTCTTGGTGTCTCTTCTTCTAAGGATACTCACTAATCCTGTCAGGTCAGGGCCCCACCCTGGTGACCTCATTCAGCCTTAATTACTTTCTTGGAGGCTCCATCTCCAAATACAGCCACACTGTGGTGATAGGGGTTCAACATATGGATTTAGGGGGGACACAAACATTCGGTCCAGAGTACTCCCTCTTCTCTGGTTTTGTATGAACTTTGCTTAGGGATCTATTGCCTTCCTGGAGCCTTTGTATGCTTTTTCCTTACTTGGGTTTCTTAAAAAATGGGACCTTCTATTGCCCATTCACCCTCTACAGAACAATACAGGCTACCCCTGTAGAACAAGTCATGGTGACATGCCTGGTGATAGCACTGTGACACTGTGATCCCAGGTGGCTGGTGTGCTCTGCTAAATTCTGTTTGTTCTCATTGCTAGGGACTCTGATGAACATTACAGCCTCCTGGTTAGTATTATCTAGTCTTTTTTTTTTTTAAGAGTTGGGTTTCGGATTTCTGTTTCATGCTTAGAATTATTGTGGCTTTTGGCAGAGAATATTTTAAACTGGGTGAAAAGGCCAAAAAAAAAAATGTAGAATCAAGAAGTGAAAGCACAATTGTTTACAGTTCAGTAAGCAGTTGTGGTTAAGAAATGTGTCTGTTCATCATTGCCAGATGACTTAAAATTTTATGGGGGAGCATAAATTTTAAACAAAAAAGTGCTTTTACAGGGTAAAGATGTAAATTTCTTCAGAATTTAGTTTTTAGGTATTATAATCTAGACCTCCTGCTTAGAGCTTTATGAATTTTATTGTGAAATTATCTGTGAAATGAATCTCCTGGCAGCTTACAGCATTTACTCAGAAACTAAAATTTTGATGTACCAAGCATTAATAATAATATAATAATGCAGTTAATTAGAGAGTCACTAACTGAATACTCACAGGCACATAATATTGCTGGGTGTTTGGGATCATTGGTAAAATTAAGCATAGTTGTAACCTTTCAAAAGAAAAGATAGTATAATTGTGTACAAATAAGTACAATTCAACTTTCAGTGCATAGTAATGAAAAAAAAGCAGTGGTACAATACAGTGAATAGAAAAACCATCATTTGGATTTGATTTTGGACTGTATTGTTTATTTTTCTTTTTGGAGCATCACTTGAATTACAGTTTAATTTGCATCCTTTGGGTAAATATCAAAACCAATTGAGGTGAGGGAGGTAGGTCAAAACCATCTTGGTTGGCAGTGAAATCAAGAACAGAAAAATAGTCCCCAAAATTCTTTACATCAGTTTGTATTATTCGAGTTCATTCAGCTCTTATATATTTTATTGGTATTTATCCAAGTACAGCACAGAGTTCATGATTTAATAGACTAAATTATTCATTTCATGTGTTAAAATCTTGGTACAGTGGTACAGTGATGACATAAAGGACAATGATCAACCCTGCTGAATGGAAAAGCAGAACTGTGGTTAGAGAATTCACCTGGGAGATGGTGGTGAAATGCTTTCTTAAAGTATGGGTATAGAAACAATTTAAAGATACTTGAGTAGAGTTGTGGAATTTGAGGGTAGAGCAGTGAGAAGTAACTGGTAACAAAGGTGTCTCTAAACAGTGGACGGTTGTCTGGATTACTCAGTGGTTGGCGCCTGAAGGATTCAAGAACAGAGGTGGCTGTCGTTAAATTTACACGTACCAGAGGGCCACTCTGGAGGGCCTTGTGTTAGGGCAGAGTAGTCAGGTACCAGACTGCGGAGGTCAGTTAGGGCCAGGCTGTAATAACTAAGAGGTATCTCAGCCTTAATAGATCCAACACTGATATCATGACACCACTGTTACCCCTGTCCCTTGCCCCTAACACACACACACACACACACACACACACAGAGAGAGAGAGAGAGAGAGAGAGAGAAACCTGCTCCTCTGTCTGCACAGGAAGCAGGTGTACTTTAAACTCCCCTGATCTCCATCCCTGACCCTTGCTGTGCTGTCTTGCCCTCCTACCCCAGTCTGTGTGTGTGTATGTGTGTGTGTACATGATGGGTGAGGACTGAGGAAAAAAGTAATGGTGGGCACCTGTTGATGATTTGGCCTGAAGAAGAGAAAAAGTACCAGTTTCAGAGAATAGTAGGACATATATTTTAAATCAAGACGCTTTATGGATTAGCCTGTTAGAATATCTATGAAGATAAAGAGAGTAATCATACAGGGAGGATCCCAAATTACTCTGCAGTCATCTTGTGGATAATGAAGTGGAACAGCTTAAAGTTAGTGCAACAATTATATTATGAAAAGTATTTCATGATAAAAAATTACAGATGTTTCTGTCTCTGTAGGAGGATGATTTCAGTATTTCTCCCCCCGTACTAACTTGCTTCACCTGGTACTTTCTTTTATAGTTTTTGTTAATTTCTTGTATAGTATATTTTGTATAAGTATTCATGAATGTTTTCCTCACAATATATATTAATTCATCAGCATAACCCACTGAGGAGGATTGGAATTAACATGCATATAAATGGACCCTAGCCACCTGTGTATTTCAAATAAGTCATTTAAGCCAGGAATCAAAAATATATTTTGTTCTTATATTACTTGCTCGATTCTTTTGTGGCCTCTTGCTCATTTAAAATCAAAGACTTTTTTTTTAGAGTAGTTTGCTGATAAAATAAATCACTCACTCATTCATGCATTCATTCATCAAATGTTAGCCTTTAAGTTAACTATTTGCCATTTTAACTACAGAGTGTTTCATCTGCTCGGCATATGTATGGATAGAAATTACTAGATCCTGTGGTGTATTTCCTCTGTGAATCGTCTGTTCCTGTGTCTTAACCACTTTCGTGCTGTGTTGATATCTGTGCTTTCCATTTGGTCTTCGGGGCACTTCTTCCTCAGCGTTTGGTTTCTGTCAAATTATACTCTTCCTTTTCAGTGTTGAAATCCTGACTGTGCCCAACCAGCGAGAAGCCTCACTTGAGTCCATTTCTCAACCTGGTGTGCTTTTTCTTTTTCTTTTTTTTTAAACATTTAAACAAGTCCGACGTTTGAGCATAATAAAATAGAGAAAAAAAGCATCCTCAGTTTCCTGTCTTTAACTGCCATTTACCCTCGAGACACTGCAAGTATAGGACTTGTGAGAATACTCAGTTTTGAGCATAAAATCTGCCAGTAATCCTCTCTGACCTTAAGAAAGTCATATGAGCAACTAACTTGTTCAGTTTTCTTATTTGTCAAAAAGGGAGATTAATATCTTCCTTACCTATTGCATAGGGCTGTTGTGGGTCAAGTACCGTAATAGATTTGAAAATGCCTTGAAAAGTTGACATTGTGACAGTGACTGATGACAGTGGCGGCCATTATTGTATGGGTGACAGACCAGGCCCTGCACTGTAGGCTTTCTGTTCTCTCTCTCTCAATGTTTGCAGTGTTCTTGACTATAGCTGATACTATCTCCATTTAAAAAGGAGGATACTTGTAAGTGTAGATAAGGTATTTGAGGATTTCAGAGGGAAGGAACAGTTGCCTCTGGCTGAGATTCCGGAGACACTTCCTTGACAACATGAAACTTTGGCTGAGTCTCACAGCATTTATGGAAAACTTGCCCCACTGTCACAGAATGGCCTTTTATGTTTCCTCTTCTTCGTTTGTAAAACCAGCATCTCTTGTGCTCAGATTGAAAGCTTGCATCGAATGCATAACTTGTCTTGGGTTGTCCCAGGCTTCTTCTCCCTCAGAGGAAGAGGACATTACGCTGCTTACTTTGTGCAGGGAAGGCAGACCACTGGCTTCTCCTCAGGCCTGTGTGGGAGCACATCCTGTGGGAGGGACTTCACGGTGCTTGGTGGGGAAGTGCTGTTCGCAGCCCTGTGTGCATCCAAGATAGCACTCCCAAACCTGTTTAGTCACCAAGCATGCTGTGGTGATGGTCAAATCAGGGTTCATAGTTATTAGATATTGTCAGGAGTTCTCATAAAAATCTTCAAAGAAACTGCAGTCAGTAGCAGTGTGACTCATCATAGATATATAGGTATTTCTGCTGTAATACTATTTATGTGTTTCTGTAGTGTCTTGCCTTTTGTAAAATCTGTCAGGGTCTATGTGGACTGTAGGGTTGGGGGCAGATCGCTGAAAACCTATATCGCTTTTTAATCAGCCGCACATGCCAGTAATTGGTTACCCGAAGGGAGAACGGTGCTGCCCGGGCACCACTGGCCGCTTGAACTCCAGCAGGACAGTGGGTGCTGGAGAGCACGGGCCATGGGGCTCTGGACAGCGGCCGCTGCTGGTGGCCGAGGATAGTGTTGGGGGTAACCCCTGAGCACAGGTAAAAGTTTTAAAAACTCCTAAAGTATGTCCAGAAATTTGCCTGTGGCTAGTGCAGTCCCTACCACTAGGGCTTTTCCCTTTGCTGCCAGTGAGCTGAACTCTACCCACTGCATTGCTGCCCTGCCCAGGAAAAACGGTGTGCTCACCGCAGTGACCCCCACATATCCTGACTTCTTTTCCTGTTCACCAGCTGAGGTGAGCTGCTTTTTATTAAAAAGATACCTGTCGCGGCAGAGCAGGCTGAGTCTTCACTTCCTAGGCAGCACCGTTCTTTCCAGTGTGTTTTACTCTCCATAGTGACCAGCCCAGCTGAGCCAGCACAGCTTAGGATGTGCTTGGTCACATCCTTCCCCCTTCTGTTTCCTTCTTACCTTGAGAAACAGTCTCACGATAGACACATACTTAGAAATCATAGTTCCAGATAGTGCTCTGGGGAGATGCCATGACCTTGCTTCATACATGAACGCTTGCTGAAGGCACTCAGAGAGAGCAGGGCGTGGAAAACTTGGGGTCCAGGGGAAAATGACTAGAGAAAAGTGAAAGGGAGAAAGAAATGGAAACGAAATTAAACTATATAACTAAGGCGCTGGTACTGTTTAAATGTTAATTTTTATACTCACTGTTAACCAGTTAGCTAAAGTGGTAATGAAAGTCATATTGGTGTCTGTTATTAGCAAGGCACTGTGCCAGACACTTCGGTTTTATCTCATCTAATTCATTTATTTTTTTAACTAAAAAGCAGACAGTAATAAAAAAAGTGTATTTACTACCTAGAATTAGTAACACATATTAATCTTTTATAACAAACAATACGGCAGATAAGTTTGAAATCCCCTGGGTTCCCTTCCTGAGTCACACTCCTCTTTCTCGCATGATTCAACAGTTACAACGAGTTTTCTTTGTGTCCTGCTAGTCCATATTTATGTACCTGTATGACATATGTACCTGTAACAATATTTTATTAGTCTTTGTGTTCAAGAAAAATAACATTATGAGTGTTAGGCTGTACATATCTGTTTACCCCTCTTGTATTTGAGATCTCTCCAAGCTGATATGTACAGATCAGGTCCATTCACATAAGCTTCTGTAGAGTGTCTCTTCCATGAACCCACCACAGTTTACCCATTGGCTATGGACTGATGCTGGGTTTCCTCCTCTTACAAACAACACTGAGATGTGCAGCCTTGTCTAGATCTCCTGGTGCATGTGACAGAGTTCCTGGGTACATAGCTGGGATTATAGGCTATGCACACTCTCAACTTTATCTATCTTATTTAATTCTTAAAAATGTTAATCGAGGCAGGTGGCATGATCCCCAGTTTACACATGAGAAAAATGAGGTGTTTAAATGCTGTGTAACTTGGCCAACTTAATTAATAAGAGACCCAGTGATTGAATCCAGATCGAATTCCACCCATTTAAATTTAGAGCCCTAACTCCCATCAGTCCACAGAAATCCTCAACTTTGAACGTCCACGATCGTTAGAATACTTGCAGCCGGCCAGTCATACTGTGTCATTTCAAAGTAGACAATCAGAGCAGGTAATGAGGTGGAGAGGACCCGGTCATACTCCTTTTGTTGTGATTTTTGAAAGGGTTCAAGTTTTGGAGTGAAAACATGCTTTGTGAAGTGATGGATCTGAGTTTTCCGTATGTGCAAGACTGTTTCTTTATGATAGAAAACTGTTTCTTATGTTGCTTAAAATGTACATATTAAATGCAACATGCAGGATATATTGATTAAAAAAAAAGATGTTACCATGAGCATGTTAGAGTCTGTATTTTACTTTTCAAAGTATCAATATATAGACCATTTTCTCCAGGTGAAGAAGGCTATCTGAAAGTGATTCTCTTTTTCATGATAATTTTATTCACACTTGGACCATATGTCTTTTAGACTTCATTTTTGCTTTTGTTCTTTTCTTCACCTTCTAGGTATAAAATCTGGTATATTAACTGTGAAAATTCTAGAGCTTCATGAGGAATGCACCATCCAAGTTGCAATGTGTGAGCAGTTATCGGGGCTGCAGGCTGACAGCTCTTCTCAGGGTGGGGCCCCTGGGACTGGCCTGAGGGTTCTCTTCGCCAAGGAGACTGCACGCTGCCTCCGGGGACTTCCACAAGACATCATCCGTATCTACCCTCCCTGGTGAGTGCAGAGAACTGATCCCCACAGTCCTCAACTGTGAGTTTGTCTCAAAAGACCTTTTTATCAGGAACATTTTTGTCACTGTATTATACAGTAATGCCAGGGGATGGAGCCAGGATTCGACATAGATTTTATGTAACAGAAGCTCTGAACTGTCTCTGACGGCTCGTTTGTATTTCTGGGAGCAAATTTTTGATAATTTGGCGGGGGTGGTGAGGTGGTGAGGGAGAAACAAGCACATCAAGATTCCTGCTTAAGTGGTGTGTTGTTATGAAATCTGGCTGTTTTTGTTTTTATCTTTCTTAGAAATATAATTTTCGTGAGAGTGATTATGTGACAATAGGATAATACACATTAATTTAATACTTCTTTGCTAATTACTTTAGGGGGATAAAAATCACGAATTAAGACATAATAGGGTTTGATCTTCAGGGGCATAAGTGGTCATTAGTGGATCAGAAATTATTTTTGAGGATACCATGTTTGTTTTCTTCTGCATAGGGTATTAATTTTTACCACCAAAAGAAGAGGGAAGGTTTGAGCAGACTTGTTTTAAGGGTTGTTAATTTTATTGACAGTTTTTAAGTTTCATTCATCTGTTAAATTCTTAGGTTTGAATTCAACTTAAAGATCTTTAAGTTAAACTTCTTCCCCAGAGGAGGGATCTTTTCATTGTGTCCATAGTGCATGATCATCAGTCTCTAATTAAATTCTTCCACAGACAGGCTGAGGATATCAGAGGGTAACTTGCATTACTTTATTTTATTTAAATTTCTGATACATTTTTAAATTGAACAATATAATATACAATATAGAATCGTACACAGATTATAAGTATACGTTTCATCAAGTAATCACAAAGTGAATACATTTCTGTCCAGTCCAAGAAGTAGAATGCAGTCCATACCTGAGACTGCAACACTCTCCCCTTTCCTTCCTCTTCCTCCTGCTCCGGGTGACCATGATCCTGACTTCTGATGCAGTAGACACCTTTGAATGTGGGTTTTGTGCTTCTCAATATATTGTTACCATAATAACTTGTAAAGCTTATAGCTGTTTCCACTGCTGACAGTTTCTCAGCAGTCACGTCAATACCACCGTCAACATTTTCATGACTGCACATTATAATTTCTTTACTCTTTCCATATTCTCAGCATATAGTATATATCCATTGTTTTGCTAACATAAATAACTCTTTAATAGATATTCATATATATGTATTTACATATTTCGGGTTATTTCTCAGTAGATTTTAGGAACTGTTTTAGTGGATTAAAGGATATACCTTTTTTTTTTGCTTTTAATTAATTTTTATTGGAGTATAGTTGCTTTACAATGTTGTGTTAGTTTCTACTGCACAGCAGAATGAATCAGCTATACATATACATATATCCCCTCTTTTTTGGATTTCCTTCCCATTTAGGTCACCACAGTGCAGTAAGTAGAGTTCCCTGTGCTATATAGTATATTCTCATTAGTTGTCTATTTTATACATAGCATCAGTAGTGTATATGGGTCAATCCCAAAAGGGTATACATTTTGTTGTTGCTGTTACTGCTGTGATTTCTTGATACAGTTAAGTAAACTGTAAACCTCATAGTAGAGTACCTGCTGCTGAATACTCAAACTGAATACTTTCTCTTATATTTATTTACTGATGACAGCTTCTCTTTTGCAAATTGTTTTTCTTAACCTTTACTCATATATTCACTGGGGCCCGGGGGATATTCTTATCAATTCATATGTCTGTTTTGTATAGTAAAACTTTTCTATTTATACAATTATGTTACTTATGATAACAATTTTGTTTTTTCCTTCCTAATGCTTTTGCTTCTTTACCTGTTTCATGTCTTGTTGCATTGGCTAGAACTTCCAAATCAAAACTTTTTCACTACTGTATTCCTAGTGACTAGAATAATGCTTGGCCTGTGGTAGACATTCAATAACTATATGATTAATGTTGAGTATTAGATAATCATCAAGATGTTGCCAGTCTTGTTATGTTCCCTGTTTGAATGAGAGGATGTATCAATGTATTTCATTGATTCGTACATTCGCTAAGAAGCATTTTTTGATGTTTACTTACTGTATAATAAGCCTTGTGCTAAATAATGGGTAAACAGTATTCAAAATGAATGACAAATCATCTCTGCCCTTAAGGGACTCACTTTATGGTGGAAGAGAAAGGTAAAATAAACATGTGATAAAGACTCTAGGAAGTATAATAATAGAGGTCTGTACAAAGGATGTGAGAGCAGTGAAGAGGTAAGCATGACTGATAGGTCGGTAGGGGGGAGAGAGAGAGAGAGAGAGAGAGAGAGAGAGAGAGAGAGAGAGAGAGTGTGTGTGTGTGTGTGTGTGTGTGTGTGTGTGTGTGTGTGTGTACGTGTACTGGGGAGAGAGCAGATTGAGGTAGCTTCCTGGAGTTGCTGATTATCTATCTAAGTTACGAAGGCTAAGTTGGAAAGAACCAAAGAAGGGGCTGTGAGGGCATTTGCAATAGAGGAGGCTGAATTAGCAAAGAAAAAGAGGCCAGAGTGGCATGGTGTATGCAGGAATATACATAGCTCATATGGATGAAGGGGAATTCTGCAGCAGGAGTGGCAGCAAGTGAGGATGGAGAACGTGTACAATGTTAAAGAGCTGGTGTGTTGAATCCTCCCTGCTGTCTAGGAAAGGAAGGATGTGATCTTACTCACAGTTTGAAATTTGTGCAGGATAACTTAGAAGGAGGCCAGAGTAAAGGCATCCAGGAGACTTTGGGAGTAGCTCAAGTGTGCGGGAAGATGATAACTTGGACTAGGATGGTAAACAGTAGATTCAGTACGTATCTCAGAGTTGGCAGCAACAGGATGTGCTGATGGATTTGATGTGGTTTGTGAAGGAGAGACACGAAACAAGATTCCTCTGAGTTTCTGGCTTGAGGAAACAAGTGAGTTAGGGCACCATGTAGTAAAATGGGGAGACTTGGGGCAGATTTTGATGGCACAGTCAGCAGTACCTTCTTGACACCAGCAATACCTAAAGCCGTGAGTAAACACAAGAGAGACTGTGATGCCCAAAGAGAAACTGTCAGCTGGTCTGGTTTTCAGTGTAAGCCATGTGTGGTAACTGCTGAGGTAGAGCCCTCAGGCTTGTTCACAGCTGCTTTTGTTCCTGCTCCATCTTTGCCACCTGGGATTCTGTGAGATGAAGAAATTGCTAGGAGTAAAGCAATGATGAAGGTGGAAGGTTTGTTTATAGGGTGAGATTATCTTCCTGTTATGACAGCCAGTCTTTTCCCACCAAAATTACAGAGTGTCTTCAGAGGAAATAAATAGAAAAGAAAACTACTGCAGTGTGAAAATGAAAAAATGAGCACCATGACAGTAATCTGGATAATCTGAAAAACTAGAGGGAAGAAGAGAAGGAAATCTGTCACTCATGCTTACATGAGAAAGAACGAGAAGCAGGTGTCAGCTCTTGCTCCATGGGGCACTTTTCCATAGGGCCTTCATAGGAATATGACCAGAAGGCCTTGTGCTTAAATAACTTCGGGAAAGGCTGGTTAAATGTGTACTAGTTACTGTATTACAGGAGTGCTCAGAGTATCTAATATGAAAATGTGCATTATGATTCATAGTAGAGGGAAGCAGAAGAAGAGGGGAGCATACAAACAAGTGACCACTGTCTTCCTAGTCTAAGAAAGTGGATTAGGAGGGCAACTAAGGAGAGTGGTGTCTCAGAACATAGAGCAGGGAGTTCCAGGAACCCACACCTCCACCTAAACAGCTGCTGCACGGGCAGGAACCATGTGAAGTATGACTTCAGAATTCTATAGAGTTGAACATTTGTGGTCGAGGGAAGATTTTGGTAAAGAATACAGGGAGGGGGAAGGGTAAGCTGGGACGAAGTGAGAGAGTGGCATGGACATATACACACTACCAAATGTAAAATAGATAGCTAGTGGGAAGCAGCCGCATAGCACAGGGAGATCAGCTCGGTGCTTTGTGACCACTAAAGGGGTGGGATAGGGAGGGTGGGAGGGAGGGAGACGCAAGAGGGAGGGGATATGGGGACATATGTATACATATAGCTGATTCACTTTGTTATAAAGCAGAAACTAACACACCATTGTAAAGCAATTATACTCCAATAAAGATGTTAAAAAAAAATGGGGAATTTCAGCTGCTGGTAGCAGCTACTGTCCCACATCACCCATCTCCACAATCCTGGTGCAGAATGCTAGAGCCAGGGTGGGCAGTATATCAGGGTTTGTACTGATTGCTGAATGAAGCTTTGATCACTGAGGCACTGGCACAGAGGCTAGTGGACATTTTTCCAGCCCCTTCACAGGCTGAAGTGGTTTCCAGGAGAGTTAAAGAGACAGTACATGTCTACCTCCCTGCTGTTTGGAACCAAACATTTAAGTGAATCTTTGTCAGGTCTAGCTGATGACAGAGACAATGAAACAAAAATACCACTTTGCTACACAAGACAAGGAGCACACAACTTACAAAATAGTATGGAAAATTCATAAATGGATGAATCCAGCTCTCAGTAAGTTAAGCTTCAGCAGCCCCTGTGGAATGGAAGAATTAAATTCCCCGAGTTACGCCAAAATAATACTGAAATGTCCAATTTTCAACAAAAATTACAAAATATACAAAGAAACAGGGAAGAATTGGTGCATTCACAGGAAAAAAAATTGACATCGCTGAGGAAGCCCAGACATTGGAATTATTAGTCAGGTATGTGAAATCAACTGTCTTAAATATTTCCAGTGAGTTAAAGGTTTACTATATATTAAAAACTAAAGGAAATCAGGAAAGTAATATGTGAGCAAAATGAAAATATAAGTAAAGATAGAAAAATTATAAAAAGCAAAGAGAAATTCTGGAGCTGAAGAGTATTGGGTTGGCCAAAAAGTTTGTTCAGTTTTTTCCATAAGATGGCTCTGGTAGCGCTTGTCTTTTAACTTCATTCGAAACAATTTTGTTAGACTGTATGGTGATAGCTGTCATATCGGTGCATTTAAAAAAAACCTTACCAAAATGGGTGAGTTTTTGTGTAGCCATTTTAATATTGAAGATGGAGAAAAAAAGCAACATTTTTGGCATATTATGCTTTATCATTTCAAGAAAGGTAAAAATGCAAAAAAAGGTTTGTGCAGTGTATGGAGAAGGTGCTGTGACTGATTGAACATGTCAAAGGTGGTTTGCGAAGTTTTGTGTTGGAGATTTCTCTCTGGATGATGCTCCGTGGTTGAGTAGACCAGTTGAAGTTGACAGTGATCAAATCAAGACATCAGTTGAGAACAATCAAAGTTATACCACGCGGGAGACAGCCAACATACTCAAAATATCCAAATCAAGTGTTGAAAATCATTTGTACCAGCTTGGTTATGTTAGTCACTTTGATGTTTGGGTTCCACATAAGTTAAACGAAATAAAACATTCTTGACCGTATTTCCACATGCGATTCTCTACTGAAACGTAAGGAAAACGTTCCATCTTTAAAACAAATAGTGACAGGCAAAGAAAAGTGGATACTGTACAGTAATGTGGAACGGAAGAGATAGTGGGCCAAGTGAAATGAACCACCACCAGCCACGCCAAAGCCTGGTCTTCATCCAAAGAAGGTGGTTTTGCATATATGGTGGGATTGGAAGGGAGTCCTCTATTATGAGCTCCTTCCGGAAAACCAAACAATTAATTCCAACGAGTACTGCTCCCAGTGAGACCAATTGAAAGCAGCACTCGACAAAAAGTGTCTGGAATTAGTCAACAGAAAATGCATAATCTTCCATCAGGATAACGCAAAACCTCATGTTTCTTTGATGACCAGGCAAAAACTGTTACAGCTTGGCTGGGAAGTTCTGATTCATCCACTGTATCCCCCAGACATTGCACCTTCGGATTTCCATTTATTTTAGTCTTCACAAAATTCTCTTAATGGAAGAAGTTTCGATTCCCTGGAAGACTGTAAAAGGCGCCTGGAACAGTTCTTTGCTCAAAAAGATAAAAAGTTTTGGGAGGATGGAATTTGAAGTTGCCTAAAAAACGGCAGAAGGTAGTGGAACAAAACGGTGAATACATTGTTAAATAAAGTTCTTGGTGAAAATGAAAAAATGTATCTTTTATTTTTACTTAAAAACCAAAGGAACTTTTTGGCCAACCCAAATACAATAACTTAAATTTTAAAACTCACTAGAGAGGTTCTACAACAGATTTAAACAAGTGAAACAAAAGATAAGTGAACTTGAAGATAAGACAATTGAACTTATATAGTCTAAGGAACAGAAAGAAAAATGAAAAGACCCTGAGAGACCTGTGGGATATGTCTTATCAAATAGAGAAACATGTGCATTATAGGAGTACTAGAAGAAGAGAGGAAACATCAGAAAAAGTATTTGAAGAAATAATGGGTGAACCCCCCCGCCGGCCCAGATCTGATGAAAGACATAACATATCCAGGGAGGTAAGTGATCTCCAAACACAATAAAATCAAAGAGATCGACACCAAGACATATTGTAGTGAAATTGTCAAAATCTAAAGACAAAAACTTTTGAAAGCAGAAATATGAAAGAAACTTGTCATGTCCAAGGGATCCTCAATAATATTAAGAGCTGATATCTCATTGAAAACTGTGGGGTCATGGATGCGACTAGAGATTATCATACTAAGTAAGGTTAAGTCAGAAAGACATACCATATGATATCACTTACATGTGGAATCTAGAATACAGCACAAATGAACCTATTTACAAAACAAGCAAACTCACAGACATAGAGAACAGACTTGTGGTTACCAAGGGGGAGGCAGGGTGGGGGAGGGGTGGACTGGGAGTTTGGGGTTAGTAGGTGCAAACTGTTACATACAGAATGGATAAACAGGGTCGTACTTTTTAGCACAGGGAACTGTATTCAATATCCTGTGATAAACCATAATGGAAAAGAATATAAAAAAGAATGTATATATGCGTATAACTGAGTCACTTTGTTGTACAGCAGAAATTAACACAGCATTGTAAGTCAACTAGACTTCAATAAAAAAGTAAGTAAAAAGTCTCATTTTAAATGGCATTTTGTTGATGACTACTAATGCTGAGCCTATGCATACTGTGTTTTTGTATATCATCTTTGAGAATTCCTGGAATAATGCCCACTTATAGGTAATGTATATCATTTTTATGTATTGTTGGAATTAATCTCCTAATATCTAGTTTAGAATTTTTGCATCGTATGCATGAGAGAAATTGGCCTACACTGTCCTTTCTTGTAATGTCCCTATTGGTTTCAAAATTATTAGGGCCTTATAAAATAAATTGGGACATGTTTAAAACAAACAAAAAAAACCCTGTGGGGTCAGAAAGCAGTTGATGACATATTTAAAACCAGAAAGGAAAAAAAAAAAACAAAACCTGTCAACCAAGAATTATCTCTCTGGTAAAACTACCCTTCAAGAATGAAAGAGAAATTAAGACATTTCCAGATATCAATAGCTGAACGGCATTTATTACCAGTAGACCTACCTTAGGAGAAATACTAAAGGGAGTCCTTCAGGCTGAAACGAAAGGATACTAAACAGCAACTTGAGGACTTCCCTGGTGGTCCAGTGGTTAAGACTTTACCTGCCAATGCAGGGGGTGCAAGTTTGATCCCTGGTCGGAGAGCTACGATCCCACATGCCTTGCAGCCAAAAACCAAAACATAAAACAGAAGCAATATTGTAACAAATTCAGTAAAGACTTAAAAAAATTAAATGGTCCACATCAAAAAAATTCTAAAAAAAAAAAAAGAGGCAACTTGAACCCAAGAAAAAATGAAGAACATTGGGAAAAGTAACTACAAAGGTAAATATAAAAGGCAATGTTATTGTATTTTTGGTATTGTTTGTAATGTTCTCTTTCTCCTGTATGATTTAAGAGAAATATTCATATACTTTATAAATCTGTGTTAATGAGAATACAAAGTATATAGATGTTCATCTTGGTATTTTCCAAAATAGGTTGTTACACTTTGTAATTCTAAGGTAAAAGTTAAGAAAATAACTCAAAAATGTAGACAAAGGGAAGAAATAATTAAAATAGCACAATACCAAAAAAAAAAACCCCACCTAAGTTAAAAAAAGAAAAGCAGTTATGAAGAAACTGAAGAACAAAAAGTAAAACATATAAGGCATACAGAAAACAATAGCTAAATGGTAGAAATAAAACCTTCCTTATCAGTAATCACATTAAATGTAAAACGATGAAACCGAACTATTAAAAGTTAGAGCCTAGCAGATTGGATTTACAAAAACAAAACAACAACAACAAAAAAAACAGGTTTTATCTATGTGCTGTCTACAAGAAACTCAATTTGGATATAGGTCACAAAGTGGTTGAAAGTAAAACAAACAAATATATATCTCATACAAATAGTAACTAAAAGAGAACCTGGGCGGATGTATTATTGTCAGGAAAAATAGATTTTAAATTAAAAAAAAAGGTTATGAGAAATGAAGGATATTATATATTGGTAAAAGATTCAATATAAGATGTAACAATTCTAAACATACATGTACCTAACAAAGGAGCCCCAAAAATATATGAAGCAAAGATTGAAAGAATTGAAAATAGTCAAATCTACAGTAAATAGTTGGAGACTTCAGTATCCCACTTTCAATGATGAACAGAACGAACAGAAGGTCAATAAGGAAACAGAAGACTTGAATGACACAATAAACCAATTAGACCTAACAAGTATGTAGAGAGCACTCTTATCTCAAAACAGCAAAATATATATTCTTCCTAACTGTGCATAGAAGGTTCTCCAACTAAACCCAGATGTTAGGCCACAAAAGTTGTTACAGACTGAATTGTGTTCCCTTTAAATTCATATACTGAAGTTCTAACCCCCACTATACCTCACATTGTGACTATACAGCAAGTCCCCTACATATGACGCGTTCGTAAGTCCAGTTTGCTCGTAAGTCCAACAGAGTTAGCCTAGGTATCCAAGTAACACAATCTGCTATATAGTACTGTACTTTAATAGGTTTATAATAGTTTTCACACAAATAACACATTAAAAAATGCAAAAAAACACCTTTTTAATCTTCCAGTACAGTACCTTAAAAAGTACAGTAGTCCAGTACAACAGCTGGTATCCAGGGGCTGGCATCGAGTGAACAGGCAGGAAGAGTTACTGACTGGAGGAGGGAGAGGTGGTGAGAGATGGTAGAGCTGAAGGATCGTCAGCAATAGCAGACGGAGGGCAAGCTGCAATTTCATTCACGCCTGACACTGATGGCACAGGTTCTGGTTCCTTGCTGGATTCAATTCTGTCTACCCCATTGAAAAAGCAGTCCAGTGATGTCTGGGGAGTAGCTCTTTTTTTCTCGTCATAGATGACATGGTAGCACTGGATTGCATTCTGAATGGCTGCTGTGATCTTTGTGTACCGTTCTACGTTCGGGTCCTGTGCCTCAAAAACTAACAGTGCTTCCTCAAATAAAGAAAATCCCCTTGCTGTTTCCTGCGTTGCAGATCTCTTCTTAGCACTACCAGCTGCATCACCGCTGCTTTTACTCTTGCTTCCGGACATCCTGGGCTTGAAATAAAGATAGTATACCCTATATAGTACTGTACAGTAAGGTATGCAAAACCGCAACCACTTGTAGAGGATGCGCCCATATGACAGTGTACACCAGACACGTGAACTAACTTATGTGATTGGACGGACATGCAAATGCACGTTCGCATCTTTGAAAGTTCGCAAACTTGAAGGTTCATACGTAGGGCACTTACTGTACTAATTCCTTGCCCCTTTAGCTCTGTGATGTAGGCTAATTGTAAGTCCAGCCTTCAGGCAGCAACTGGAAAAGTCAGGATATTAGATATGCAGGGGCAAGCTCTTTGATTGCCATGATCCTCCTTTTCCACAGGTGTGACAGAGCATTAATAGCTATCTCATTGGCTTTTTCAAGGAGATTATGAAAGTGTCATGTGTAAGCACCCAGAAGGCTGCCAGTAAGTAGTAGCAGCTCAAGAAATGGTATCTGAGGTTGAACTGTAATGATTAAGTTGGAAACACCAGTCAGTGGCATCTGAGTTCCCCACTCGTTGCCTTCTGTTTCTCCTCTCTGTTAGGCACCTCACCCCTCACTTATCTTAACTGCCCATCCCTGGACAATCGCCTCTACCCCAGTACTTCTGATTCTTCACGTACCTAAGTCAGCAGTTCACATTTATTTGTTTATGTATTCTGTCTTGTCCAAAATGGATTTTAAGTGGCCTTAAAAGTATAAGGTTTCAATGAATATGGAAATCTACATGCAAGAGAATCAAGCAAGCAGTGGTAAAGGAGGAGACTCACTTAACACTGAGGCTCAAGGCTCTGCATGCAGAGTGACCCAGTACACATAAAAAGTACTGCCACGTCTGGCAGTGATCCCTTAGAAAAGTGTTCTTAAAAGGAAAAGGACACAGCTGTAATATAGAAATAAAACTAGAAATTATAGCAAATATAATAACCAGTTGAGTGGGGATTCTTTATCTTAACATCTCTTTGTGCAAGCTGCCAGCATAAGAGCTCAGTGCTATTCAGTGAGATTGTGGATTGTATAGTGTTTATCGGCTCTCTTATCTTGGGAATGTTTTGAGCATCCGTGAGCATAGTACCTAAATGAGTGAAATGGAGATAAAGATACCTCAAGGGGTATGTTAAACTTAATGAAACAGTGTGTCTGTTACTAGTGTCAGTAGGGTAGTTGCTCAGTGAATTTTATCTATTTATTCACATTAATTGCTAGAGCTTTCTACAACACAGATGATTTTTTAAAAATCTGTTAGTGATATACTTAATGCAGGAGTACTTTTTAGGATATCTAGAGGAAAGCATAAAAGAAGAATAATTTTAAGCTAATCCTTGTTAACATTATTTCTTTTTGGCTGTCTCTTGATAAGTATTAGGTCGCAATGAGTTTAAAGTTATGCTGCTGACATATTTGCATTCTTTGTTTCACTCAGCAGATATTTTTAGAGTGGCCAGTGCTGGGGGTGCAATCATGTCAGTACCATAACGGAGTTGCCACTGCAGTAGCGGTGACAGTCCTGTAAGCAGCCAGCCACAGCGTGGTGGGTGGGAGAATGTGCAGAGTCACAATCAGGAGCTCAGGAAGGCAGAGGGAGCCGAGACAGGCAGCCTCAGGACAGTAGAGCTGCGCAGAGGTCTGAAGCGTGAGCAGGAGGGTCCATCTAACTAGGATTGGGGGCAGTAACTCGCTCGAGGAGCCTGTGGAGGAGGCTGATTGTAGAGAGGAAGGGGTGTGGCGGTGGATGAAGCTAGCAGCATCTGGGCCCTGAAGGGCTTGTACTGCGTGCCAGGTACAGACTTAGTCCGCAAATTAAAGGAGGTAGCAGAGCACTTAATTAGGTCTGCATTTAGAAAATTCACCAGAAATACTGTGAAGAATTAGTTGGAGCAGGGGTGGGGCACTGTGGCTACTGACATGCACACTTCTGAGGAGGTTCTTGCAGTGAGAAGGTGAAGGGCAGTGAAAGGGCTAGCCAGTCCAGACAGCAGTCGTGAGGAGAAGCAACTGGGCCCTGAGAGTAGTACCAGGAGGATGAGTGGAGGGGAGGCAACTCTCTTAGCCTGAAAATTTGGGTTTTCTAATCTCACAGACGGTAGCACCTGCACAAAGAGAATAGGTGGGACAGACTCAGGATCGTCTCCGCTTCTGGTTAACAGAAATCAGCCAACTGCGTTAAGGTCAGCTGAGCTGAGGTTGATGCAAGTGGGGAGCCTAAGAGAGATGTGTGCCTGAACCGAGTGCCCACTCAGTCTGCTGTAACAAGTTACCGTAGACTGGGTGGCTAACGAACAACAGAAATACCTATTTCAAGAGTTCTGGGGGCTGGAAGTCCAGGTCAGGGCCTGGCAGATTCAGTGTCTGGTTAGGACTGTTCCCTGGTTCATCGATGGCCATCTTCTCTCTGTATCCTCACATGGCAGAAGGGGCTGGGGAGCTCTCTGGGGTCTCTTTAACAGGGCACTAATCTTGTTTATGAGGGGTCCACTCTCATGACCTAATCACCTTTCAAAGATCTCACCTCCATCACTTTGGGCATTAGGAGGCAATGTGTAAATTTGGGAACCATACAAACATTCAGCCTACAGCGGCACCACAGGCATACCTGCAGCAGAACCACGATTGCCCCAGAAAAGACATTCTGGGTGTACTCTCAACACACAGTCACTGTGGATGAAGTCCTTGAGGTTCCACCTGATAAAGTAGTAACATTTCTGAGTGTTACCAAGCATGTAATCCTCCATTAAAAAAGTGATCACAAAAAAAAAAAAAAAAAAAAGTGATCACAAAAAATACTCATAAAGTGGGATTGCAGTGTGGCATCAGATGGACCCACCAAGATAAACTCTCTATAAAATGTACAGCTGAATGATTTACCTAAGGTTATCAGCTGTAAACCTGTTGAGTATAGGGAAATATTTACCAAATAAGACAACTTTGGTTTTTCAATAATTGATCTGAAGCCATTTTTAATTAGCAGAGGCAGTAGCTCATCAAGGTCATTCCTAGCTTATGGTAATAAAATAATATGTAATTTGCTTTTGAATAGTTATTTCTATTTATTTTCGTTAGTGCAACATTCATCTCATCCCAAAGTGGTATAAAGTCAGTGAGATAAAATCTTTAAAAGGATGTGGAACACAGTTTTGTTTTACCTTGCTAGAATGATCTGATCTGTTAGGAGACTGGTTTCTCCTGGCTTTGATGGCCACGTGGGTACAGCTTCTGTCACTGTGTCATAGACAGGTGTCTTTAATGAGTTCTGCAGCACATACCACAACTGACTGAGAGGAGGAAAAGCAATGAGAGCTGCAGTTGATGCTCTTGCTGAGATTTCTCCTCCAGGTGGTACAATTCCTGTGCTGAACAGTGACTAGGAAACAGCCTGAAACTGCCCTGCTCTTCCAGAGCAGGAATGTGAGGGGCCTAGGGCAGTTTGTCAGGAAGGAATTTGGTAAAAATTGTAGCCGGAATTTTTAATAAGCTAATAGAATGTAACGTAGGGGAAGTAAGGTTTACCAATTTAAAAAATTGCGCTCAAGAACTGAGCAGCATGTTTATTCCTAGGTATTTTATTCTTTTTGTTGCAATGGTAAATGGGAGTGTTTCCTTAATTTCACTTTCAGATTTTTCATCATTAGTTTGTAGGAATGCAAGAGATTTCTGTGCATTAATTTTATATCCTGCAACTTTACCAAATTCATTGGTTAGCTCTAGTAGTTTTCTGGTGGCATCTTTAGGATTCTCTATGTATAGTATCATGTCATCTGCAAACAGTGACAGTTTTACTTCTTTTCCAATTTGTATTCCTTTTATTTCTTTTTCTTCTCTGATTGCCATGGCTAGGACTTCCAAAACGATGTTGAATAATAGTGGTGAGAGTGGACATCCTTGTCTTGTTCCTGACCTTAGAGGAAATGCTTTCAGTTTTTCACCATTGAGAATGATGTTTGCTGTGGGTTTGTCGTATATGGCCTTTATTTTGTTGAGGTAGGTTCCCTCTATGCCCACTTTCTGGAGAGTTTTTTTTTTTTATCGTAAATGGGTGTTGAATTTTGTCAAAAGCTTTTTCTGCATCTATTGAGATGATCATATGGTTTTTCTTCTTCAATTTGTTAATATGGTGTATCACATTGATTGATTTGCGTATATTGAAGAATCCTTGCATCCCTGGGATAAATCCCACTTGATCGTGGTGTATGATCCTTTTAATGTGTTGTTGGATTCTGTTTGCTAGTATTTTGTTGAGGATTTTTGCATCCATATTCATCAGTGATATTGGTCTGTAATTTTCTTTTTTTGTAGTATCTTTGTCTGGTTTTGGTATCAGGGTGATGGTGGCCTCATAAAATGAGTTTGGGAGTGTTCCTTCCTCTGCACTTTTTTGGAAGAGTTTGAGATGGATGGGTGTTAGCTCTTCTCTAAATGTTTGATAGAATTCACCTGTGAAGCCATCTGGTCCTGAGCTTTTGTTTGTTGGAAGATTTTTTTTTTTTTAAACATCTTTATTGGGGTATAATTGCTTTACAATGGTGTGTTAGTTTCTGCTTTATAACAAAGTGAATCAGTTATACATATACATATGTTCCCATATGTCTTCCCTCTTGCGTCTCCCTCCCTCCCACTCTCCCTATCCCACCCCTCCAGGCTGTCACAAAGCACCGAGCTAATATCCCTGTGCCTTGCGGCTGCTTCCCCCTAGCTATCTACCTTACTACGTTTGTTAGTGTGTATATGTCCATGACTCTCTCTCGCCCTGTCAAAGCTCACCCTTCCCCCTCCCCATATCCTCAAGTCCGTTCTCCAGTAGGTCTGCGTCTTTATTCCTGTCTTACCCCTAGGTTCTTCATGACATTTTTTTTTCCTTAAATTCCGTATATATGTGTTAGCATACGGTATTTGTCTTTTTCTTTCTGACTTACTTCACTCTGTATGACAGACTCTAGGTCTATCCATCTCATTACAAATAGCTCAATTTCATTTCTTTTTAAGGCTGAGTAATATTCCATTGTATATATGTGCCACATCTTCTTTATCCATTCATCCGATGATGGGCACTTAGGTTGTTTCCATCTCCGGGCTATTGTAAATAGAGCTGCAATGAACATTTTGGTACATGACTCTTTTTGAATTTTGGTTTTCTCAGGGTATATGCCCAGTAGTGGGATTGCTGGGTCATATGGTAATTCTATTTGTAGTTTTTTAAGGAACCTCCATATTGTTCTCCATAGTGCCTGAACCAATTCACATTCCCACCAGCAGTGCAAGAGTGTTCCCTTTTCTCCACACCCTCTCCAGCATTTATTGTTTCTAGATTTTTTGATGATGGCCATTCTGACTGGTGTGAGATGATATCTCATTGTAGTTTTGATTTGCATTTCTCTAATGATTAATGATGTTGAGCATTCTTTCATGTGTTTGTTGGCATTCTGTATATCTTCTTTGGAGAAATGTCTATTTAGGTCTTCTGCCCATTTTTGGATTGGGTTGTTTGTTTTTTTGTTATTGAGCTGCATGAGCTGCTTGTAAATTTTGGAGATTAATCCTTTGTCAGTTGCTTCATTTGCAAATATTCTCTCCCATTCTGAGGGTTGTCTTTTGGTCTTGATTATGGTTTCCTTTGCTGTGCAAAAGCTTTGAAGTTTCATTAGGTCCCATTTGTTTATTTTTGTTTTTATTTCCATTACTCTAGGAGGTGGATCAGAAAGGATCTTGCTGTGATTTATGTCATAGAGTGTTCTGCCTATGTTTTCCTCTAAGAGTTTGATAGTTTCTGGCCTTACATTTAGGTCTTTAATCCATTTTGAGCTTATTTTTGTGTATGGTGTTAGGGAGTGTTCTAATTTCATTCTTTTACATGTAGCTGTCCAGTTTTCCCAGCACCATTTATTGAAGAGGCTGTCCTTTCTCCACTGTACATTCCTGCCACCTTTATCAAAGATAAGGTGTCCATATGTGCGTGGGTTTATCTCTGGGCTTTCTATCCTGTTCCATTGATCTATCTTTCTGTTTTTGTGCCAGTACCATACTGTCTTGATTACTGTAGCTTTGTAGTATAGTCTGAAGTCAGGGAGCCTGATTCCTCCAGCTCCTTTTTTCGTTCTCAAGATTGCTTTGGCTATTCGGGGTCTTTTGTGTTTCCATACAAATTGCGAAATTTTTTGTTCTAGTTCTGTGAAAAATGCCAGTAGTAGTTTGATAGGGATTGCATTGAATCTGTAGATTGCTTTGGGTAGTAGAGTCATTTTCACAATGTTGATTCTTCCCATCCAAGAACATGGTATATCTCTCCATCTATTTGTATCATCTTTAATTTCTTTCATCAGTGTCTTATAATTTTCTGCATACAGGTCTTTTGTCTCCTTAGGTAGGTTTATTCCTAGATATTTTATTCTTTTTGTTGCAATGGTAAATGGGAGTGTTTTCTTGATTTCACTTTCAGATTTTTCATCATTAGTATATAGGAATGCCAGAGATTTCTGTGCATTAACTTTTGTATCCTGCTACTTTACCAAATTCATTGATTAGCTCTAGTCGTTTTCTGGTGGCATCTTTAGGATTCTCTATGTATAGTATCATGTCATCTGCAAACAGTGACAGCTTTACTTCTTCTTTTCCGATTTGGATTCCTTTTATTTCCTTTTCTTCTCTGATTGCTGTGGCTAAAACTTCCAAAACTATGTTGAATAAGAGTGGTGAGAGTGGGCAACCTTGTCTTGTTCCTGATCTTAGTGGAAATGCTTTCAGTTTTTCACCATTGAGGACGATGTTGGCTGTGGGTTTGTCATATATGGCCTTTATTATGTTGAGGAAAGTTCCCTCTATGCCTACTTTCTGCAGGGTTTTTATCATAAATGGGTGTTGAATTTTGTCGAAAGCTTTCTCTGCATCTATTGAGATGATCATATGGTTTTTCTCCTTCAATTTGTTAATATGGTTTATCACATTGATAGATTTGCGTATATTGAAGAATCCTTGCATTCCTGGAATAAACCCCACTTCATCATGGTGTATGATCCTTTTAATGTGCTGTTGGATTCTGTTTGCTAGTATTTTGTTGAGGATTTTTGCATCTATGTTCATCAGTGATATTGGCCTGTAGTTTTCTTTCTTTGTGACATCCTTGTCTGGTTTTGGTATCAAGGTGATGGTGGCCTCGTAGAAGGAATTTGGGAGTGCTCCTCCCTCTGCTATATTTTGGAAGAGTTGGAGAAGGATAGGTGTTAGCTCTTCTCTAAACGTTTGATAGAATTCACCTGTGAAGCCATCTGGTCCTGAAGGATAGGTGTTAGCTCTTCTCTAAACGTTTGATAGAATTCACCTGTGAAGCCATCTGGTCCTGGGCTTTTGTTTGTTGGAAGATTTTTAATCACAGTTTCAATTTCAGTGCTTGTGATTGGTCTGTTCATATTTTCTATTTCTTCCTGATTCAGTCTTGGCAGGTTGTGCATTTCTAAGAATTTGTCCATTTCTTCCAGATTGTCCATTTTATTGGCATAGAGTTGCTTGTAGTAATCTCTCATGATTTTTTTTTATTTCTGCAGTGTCAGTTGTTACTTCTCCTTTTTCATTTCTAATTCTATTGATTTGAGTCTTCTCCCTTTTTTTCTTGATGAGTCTGGCTAGTGGTTTATCTATTTTGTTTATCTTCTCAAAGAACCAGCTTTTAGTTTTATTGATCTTTGCTATCGTTTCCTTCATTTCTTTTTCATTTATTTCTGATCTGATTTTTATGATTTCTTTCCTTCTGCTAGCTTTGGGGTTTTTTTGTTCTTCTTTCTCTAATTGTTTGAGGTGCAAGGTTAGGTTGTTTATTCGAGATGTTTCCTGCTTCTTAAGGTGGGCTTGTATTGCTATAAACTTCCCCCTTAGAACTGCTTTTGCTGCATCCCATAGGTTTTGGGTCGTTGTGTCTCCACTGTCATTTGTTTCTAGGTATTTTTTTATTTCCTCTTTGATTTCTTCAGTGATCACTTCATTATTAAGTAGTGTATTGTTTAGCCTCCATGTGTTTGTATTTTTTACAGATCTTTTCCTGTAACTGATATCTAGTCTCATGGCGTTGTGGTCAGAAAAGATACTTGATACAATTTCAATTTTCTTAAATTTACCAAGGCTTGATTTGTGACCCAAGATATGATCTATCCTGGAGAATGTTCCATGAGCACTTGAGAAAAATGTGTATTCTGTTGTTTTTGGATGGAGTGTCCTATAAATGTCAATTAAGTCCATCTTGTTTAATGTATCATTTAAAGCTTGTGTTTCCTTATTTATTTTCATTTTGGATGATCTGTCCACGGGTGAAAGTGGGGTGTTAAAGTCCCCTACTATGAATGTGTTACTGTCGATCTCCCCTTTTATGGCTGTTAGTATTTGCCTTATGTATTGAGGTGCTCCTATGTTGGGTGCATAAATATTTACAATTGTTATATCTTCTTCTTGGATCGATCCCTTGATCATTATGTAGTGTCCTTTTTTGTCTCTTTTAATAGTCCTTATTTTAAAGTCTATTTTGTCTGATATGAGAATTGCTACTCCAGCTTTCTTTTGGTTTCCATTTGCATGGAATATCTTTTTCCATCCCCTTACTTTCAGTCTGTATGTGTCTCTAGGTCTGAAGTGGGTCTCTTGTAGACAGCATATATAAGGGTCTTGTTTTTGTATCCATTCAGCCAATCTGTGTCTTTTGGTGGGAGCATTTAGTCCATTTACATTTAAGGTAATTATCGATATGTATGTTCCTATTCCCATTTTCTATATTGTTTTGGGTTCGCTATTATAGGTCTTTTCCTTCTCTTGTGTTTCTTGTCTAGAGAAGTTCCTTTAGCATTTGTTGTAAAGCTGGTTTGGTGATGCTGAACTCTCTCAGCTTTTGCTTGTCTGTAAAGGTTTTAATTTCTCCATCAAATCTGAATGAGATCCTTGCTGGGTAGAGTAGTCTTGGTTGCAGGTTTTTCTCCTTCATCACTTTCAGTATGTCCTGCCACTCCCTTCTGGCTTGTAGGGTTTCTGCTGAGAGATCAGCTGTTAACCTTATGGGGATTCCCTTGTGTGTTATTTGTTGTTTTTCCCTTGCTGCTTTTAATATGCTTTCTTTGTATTTAATTTTTGACAGTTTGATTAATATGTGTCTTGGCATATTTCTCCTTGTATTTATCCTGTATGGGACTCTCCATGCTTCCTGGACTTGATTAACTATTTCCTTTCCCATATTAGGGAAGTTTTCAACTATAATCTCTTCAGATATTTTCTCAGTCCCTTTCTTTTTCTCTTCTTCTTCTGGAACCCCTATAATTCGAATGTTGGTGCGTTTAATGTTGTCCCAGAGGTCTCTGAGACTGTCCTCAGTTCTTTTCATTCTTTTTTCTTTATTCTGCTCTGCAGTAGTTATTTCCACTATTTTATCTTCCAGGTCACTTATCCGTTCTTCTGCCTCAGTTATTCTGCTAGTGATCCCATCTAGAGTACTTTTAATTTCATTTATTGCGTTGTTCATCATTGCTTGTTTCATCTTTATTTCTTCTAGGTCCTTGTTAACTGTTTCTTGCATTTTGTCCATTCTACTTCCAAGATTTCGGATCATCCTTACTATGATTATTCTGAATTCTTTTTCAGGTAGACTGCCTATTTCCTCTTCATTTGTTAGGTCTGGTGCATTTTTATCTTGCTCCTTCATCTGCTGTGTGTTTTTCTGTCTTCTCATTTTGCTTATCTTACTGTGTTTGGGGTCTCCTTTTTGCAGGCTGCACGTTCGTAGTTCCCGTTGTTTTTGATGTCTGTCTCCAGTGGCTAAGGTTGTTTCAGTGGGTTGTGTAGGCTTCCTGGTGGAGGGGACTAGTGCCTGTGTTGTGGTGGATGAGGCTGGATCTTGTCTCTCTAGTGGGCAGGTTCACGTCTGGTGGTGTGTTTTGGGGTGTCTGTGGCCTTATTATGATTTTAGGCAGCCTCTCTGCTAGTGGGTGGGGTTGTGTTCCTGTTTTGCTAGTTGTTTGGCATAGGTTGTCCAGCACTGTGGCTTGCTGGTCGTTGAGTGAAGCTGGGTGCTGGTGTTAAGATGGAGGTCTCTGGGAGATTTCCACCGTTTAATATTATGTGGAGCTGGGAGGTCTCTTGTTGACCAGTGTCCTGAAGTTGGCTCTCCTACCTCAGAGGCAGAGCCCTGACTCCTGGCTGGAGCACCAAGAGCCTTTCATCCACACGGCTCAGAATAAAAGGGAGAAAAAGTAGAGAGAATTAGTAGAAGTATGAGGAAAGAAAGAAGGAAAGGAGGAAAGGAAGGAAGGAAGAAAGCAGCAAAGAAGGAAAGAAAGGAGGGAGGGAGGGAGGGAGGAAGGAAGGAAGGAAGGAAGGAGGGAAAGAAGGAAAAAAGACAGAAAGAAAGAAGATACAGTAAAAATAAAATAAAGTATAGTTATTGAATTAAAAAATATTTAGAAAAAAAAAAAAGGGACGGATAGAACCTTAGGACAAATGTTGGAAGCAAAGCTATACAGAGAAAATCTTACACAGAAGCATACACATACACCTTCACAAAAAGAGGTAAAGGGGGAAAAATCATAAATCTTGCTCTCAGAGACCACCTCCTCAATTTGGGGTGATTCGTTGTCTAAAGGAGGGAAGGAAGGAAGGAAAGAAAGAAAGAACGAAGGTAAAGTATAATAAAGTTATTACAATTAAAATTAATTATTAAGAAAAAAACATAAAAAAAAATAACCATGGACGGATAGAGCCCTAGGACAAATGGTGGAAGCAAGACTATACAGACAAGATCTCACACAGAAGCATACACGTACACATTCACAAAAAGAGGAAAAGGGAAAAAAATCATAGATCTCGCTCCTAAAGTCCACATCTTCAATTTGGGATCATTCCTTGTCTATTCAGGTATTCCACAGAAGCAGGGTATATCAAGTTGATTGTGGAGCTTTAATCCGCTGCTTCTGAGGCTGCTGGGAGAGATTTCCCTTTCTCTTCTTTGTTCTCACAGCTCACGGGAGCTCAGCTTTGGATTTGGCCCTGCCTCTGCGTGTAGGTCGCTGGAGGGCGTCTGTTTTTTGCTCAGACAGGACGGGGTTAAAGGAGCCGCTGATTCGGGGGCTCCGGCTCACTCAGGCCGGGGGTGGGGGGGAGGAAGGAGGGGCACTGCGTGCGGGGCGGGCCTGCAGCGTCAGAGGCGGCGTGACGTTGCACCAGGCTGAGGCCCGCCGTGCGTTCTCCCGGGGAAGTTGTCCCTGGATCCCAGGAACCTGGCAGTGGCGGGCTGTACAGGCTCCGCGGAAGAGGGGTGTGGAGAGTGACCTGTGCTCGCACACAGGCCCCTTGGTGGCGGCAGCAGCAGCCTTAGCGTCTCCCGCCCGTCTCTGGGGTTCGCGCTTTTAGCCGCGGCTCGCGCCCGTCTCTGGAGTTCCTTTAAGCAGCGCTCTTATACCCCTCTCCTCGCGCACCAGGAAACAAAGAGGGAAGAAAAAGTCTCTTGCCTCTTAGGCAGGTGCAGGCTTTTCCCCGAACTCCCTCCCGGCTAGTCATGGTGCACTAACCCCTTCAGGCTTTGTTCAAGCCGCCAACCCCAGTCTTCTCCCTGCGCTCCGTCCAAAACCGAAACCCGAGCCTCAGCTCGCAGCCCCGCCCGCCCTGGCAGGTGAGCAGACAAGCCTCTCGAGCTGGTGAGTGCCGGTCGGCACCGATCCTCTGTGCGGGAATCTCCCCGCTTTGCCCTCCGCACCCGTCGCTGTGCACTACTCCGCGGTGCCGAAGCTCCCCCCTCCGCCTCCCGCAGTCTCCGCCCGCGGAGGGGCTTCCTAGTGTGTGGAAACTTTTCCTCCTTCACAGCTCCCTCCCACTGGTGCAGGTGCCGTCCTTATTCTTTTGTCTCTGTTTTTTCTTTTTTTCTTTTGCCCTACCCAGGTACGTGGGGAGTTTCTTGCCTTTTGGGAGGTCTGAGGTCTTCTGCCGGCCTTCAGTAGGTGTTCTGTAGGAGTTGTTCCACGTGTAGATGTATTTCTGGTGTATCCGTGGGGAGGAAGGCGATCTCCGCGTCTTACTCTTCCGCCATCTTCAAGGTCCCCCTGTTGGAAGATTTTTAATCACAGTTTCAGTTTCATTACTTGTGATTGGTCTGTTCATATTTTCTGTTTCCTCCTGGTTCAGTCTTGGAAGGTTATACCTTTCTAAGAATTTGTCCATTTCTTCCAGATTGTCCATTTATTGGCATAGAGTTGCTTGTAGTAGTCTCTTAGGATGCTTTGTATTTCTGTGGTGTCTGTTGTAATTTCTCCTTTTTCATTTCTAATTTTATTGATTTGAGTCCTCTCTTTTTCTTGATGAGTCTGGCTAATGGTTTATCAATTTTGTTTATCTTCTCAAAGAACCAGCTTTTAGTTTTATTGATCTTTGCTATTGTTTTCTTTGTTTCTATTTCATTTATTTCTGCTCTGATCTTTATGACTTCTTTCCTTCTGCTAACTTTGGGTTTTGTTTGTTCTTCTTTCTCTTGTTCCTTTAGGTGTAAGGTTAGATTGTTTATTTGAGATTTTTCTTGTTTCTTGAGGTAGGCTTGTATAGCTATAAACTTCCCTCTTAGAGTTGCTTTTCTGCATCCCATAGGTTTTGGATTGTCGTGTTTTCATTGTCATTTGTCTCTAGGTATTTTTTGATTTCCTCTTTGATTTCTTCAGTGATCTCTTGGTTATTTAGTAACGTATTGTTTAGCCTCCATGTGTTTGTGTTTTTTATGTTTTTTTCCCTGTAATTCATTTCTGATCTCATAGCGTTGTGGTCAGAAAAGATGTCTGATAATGATTTCAGATTTCTTAAACTTACTGATGAAAGAAATTAAAGATGGTACCAATAGATGGAGAGATATACCATGTTCTTGCATTGGAAGAATCAATATTGTGAAAATGACTATACTACCCAAAGCAATCTACAGATTCAGTGCAATCCCTATCAAATTACCAATGGCATTTTTTGTGGAACTAGAACAAAAAAGATCTTAAAATTTGTATGGAGACACAAAAGACCCCGTATAGCCAAAGCAGTCAAGGGAAAAAACAGAGCTGGAGGAATCAGACTCCCTGACTTCAGACTATACCACAAAGCTACAATAATCAAGACAATATGGTACTGGCACAAAAACAGAAATACAGATCAATGGAACAAGATAGAAAGCCCAGAGATAAACCCACACACCTGTGGTCAACTAATCTGTGACAAAGGAGGCAAGGATATACAATGGAGAAAAGACAGTCTCTTCAACAAGTGGTGCTGGGAAAACTGGACAGCTACATGTAAAAGAATGAATTAGAACACTCCCTAACACCATACACAAAAATAAACTCAAAATGGATTAGAGACCTAAATGTAAGACCAGACACTATAAAACCCTTAGAGGAAAACATACGAAGAACACTCTTTGACATAAATCACAGCAAGATCTTTTTTGACATACCTCCTAGAGAAATGGAAATAAAAACAAAAATAAACAAATGGGACCTAATGAAACTTCAAATCTTTTGCACAGCAAAGGAAACCATAAACAAGACGAAAAGACAACCCTCAGAATGGAAGAAAATATTTGCAAACGAATCAACGGACAAAGGATTAATCTCCAAAATATATACACAGCTCATGCAGCTCAATATTAAAAAAACAAACAACCCAATCCAAAAATGGGCAGAAGACCTCAATAGACATTTCTCCAAAGAAGACACACAGATGGCCAAGAGGCACAGGAAAAGCTGCTCAGCATCACTAATTATGAGAGAAATGCAAATCAAAACTACAATGAGGTATCACCTCATACCAGTTAGAATGGGCATCATCAGAAAATCTACAAACAGCAAATGCTGGAGAGGGTGTGGAGAAAAGGGAACCCTCTTGCACTGTTGGTGGGAATGTAAATTGATACAGCCACCATGAAGAGCAGTATGGAGGTTCCTTAAAAAACTAAATATAGAATTACCATATGATCCAGCAATCCCACTACTGGGCATATACCCAGAGAAAACCATAATTCAAAAAGACTGCACCCCAGTGTTCATTGCAGCACTATTTAAAATAGCCAGGTCATGGAAGCAACCTAAATGCCCATTGACAGACGAATGGATAAAGAAGATGTACATATATACAATGGAATATTACTCAGCCATAAAAAGGAATGAAATTGGGTCATTTGTTGAGATGTGGTTGGATCTAGAGACTGTCATACAGAGTGAAGTAAGTCAGAAAGAGAAAAACAAATATCGTATATTAACGCATATATGTGGAACCTAGAAAAATGGTACAGATGAACCGGTTTACAGGGCAGAAATTGAGACACAGATATAGAGAACAAACCTATGGACCCCAGTGGGGGAAAGCGGCGGGGGGCTGGGGGTAGTGTGATGAATTGGGCGATTGAGATTGACATGTATACACTGATGTGTATAAAATTGATGACTAATAAAAATCTGCTGTATAAAAATTAAATTAAAAAAATTCAAAACTTCAAAAAAAAATTAAATTAAAAAAAGAAACAACCGAGCAGCATTTGGGAAAAGGGTGAAGTCTGTGTAGAGCCCTCTGAGAACTGTGTTAGTTTCTTTAGTGTTTGCCATCTAGTTTCTCTTAGTTTGGTTTTTGTTTTTAATGATGTGTGTTGGTCACCTGGCTTTATTCCAAGGCAGAAAGCTTAGGGTATTTCAAATTCCAAAGCATTGTGTCCCACTATGCTTTGAACTTTAAAATGAATCGGAGTAAAAAGAGAAGGTGGCCATCAGCTTAAACAGGTGAATTCATTTTCATTTGAGGCTCAGGATGGAAGAAGAAGTAAAATAATACCTTGGAGAATTTCTCCCCTTGTTTTACCAGTATTTGCGTTTTGAATCTACCTAATGAATTAAAATACATCCATTCACTATTAATGGGAGCTGCTTGGTGCCAGATATTGTGCTAGGCAGTGAGGATTCAGAGGTCGAATATAAAGAAAGAGAAGTTGGATTTAGTATACAAAGTAGAAGATTAAGAAGAAAGTGATTTAAGCAGTTATTTTCTTTAAAATGTTATCAAACAGTGTTCATAGAATTGCTTAAATTCTATATCTAGATACAAACATGATTGTCTCTTAGTGTGAAAGTTAAATATTTGATTAGATGAGTACGTCCTAATTTAATAATTCAAGGGGGAAATGTCTAAAATCCCTAGATGTAATAGCATGTGTCATTTTATTAACATGTAAGACTTGTACTTGAAACTCTCCAGTTTTTACAAAGAGGAAATTCTAAGCATTCTGTGCAGTAGTGTTAGTTGTGAGCTGGTGGATGATGTCAAATGTTAAATGGTCAACAGCTTCGTTCACATATTCCTTATTCTTCCTTCTTTTTTTTAATTGAAATATATTTGATGTATAACATTGTATAAACTTAAGATATACAACATGTTGATTTGATACACTTATATATTGCAGTATGATTGCCATTGTAGCAATAGTTAGCACCTCTGTCACTTCACATAATTATTCTTTCTTTTTAGTGGTAGGAATAATTAAGTTCAAGTCTCTTAGAAAGTTTGATGATTATAATACCATGTGGTTGTCTGTAATCGCTGTACTGTGCATGACATCTCTAGGATTTATTTACTACTCATTGTAAGTTTGTACCCTTAAACAGCGTCTGTCCCACCTACCCATTGTCCCCTGGTAACCACCATTTTACTGTCTGTTTTATGAGTTTGGCTTATTAGATTCCACATATAACTGATATCATACAGTATTTGTCTTTGTTTGACTTATTTCACTTAGCATAATGTCTTCAAGTTTCGTCCACGTTGTCACAAATGGCAGGATGTTCTTCTTTCTCACAGCTGAATAATATTCCATTGTGTGTGTGTATGTGTATATATGTGTATGTACCCACCACATCTTCCTTATCCATTCATCTGTTGATGGGCACCTGGGTTGTTTCCACGTATTGGCTTTTGTAAATAATGCTGCAGTAAATATGGGCGTGCATATATTTCTTCAATATCATGTTTTAATTTCTTTGGGGTATATACCCAGAAGTGAAATTGCTGGATCATATGGTAGTTCTGTCTTTAAGTTTTTGAGGAACCTCCATACTGTTCTCCATAGTGCCTGCACCAATTTACATTCCCACAAACAGTGCAGGAGGGTTCGCTTTTCTCCACACCTTCTCCAGCATTTGTTATTTGTAGACTTTTTTTTTTGTGGTACGCGGGCCTATCACTGTTGTGGCCTCTCCCGTTGCAGAGCACAGGCTCTGGACGTGCAGGCTCAGTGGCCATGGCTCACAGGCCCTGCCGCTCCGTGGCATGTGGGATCTTCCCAGACCGGGGCACGAACCCGTGTCCCCTGCATCGGCAGGCGGACTCTCAACCACTGCACCACCAGGGAAGCCCTATTTGTAGACTTTTTAATGATGGCCATTCTGACTGGTGTGACGTGGTACCTCATTGTAGTTTTGATTTGCATTTCTCTAATAATTATCATTGATGAGCATCTTTTCAGGTGCCTATTGGCCCATCTGTATGTCTTCTTTGGAGAAATCTCTATTTAGGCCTTCTGCCCATTTTTTGATTAAGTTTGTTTTTTTGATATTGAGTTGTATGAGCTGTTGTATATTTTGGAAATCATGGGCTTGTCTGATTTTTTTTTTTAAGATGTTGGGGTAGGAGTTTATTAATTTATTTATTTTTGCTGTGTTGGGTCTTCGTTTCTGTGCGAGGGCTTTCTCTAGTTGTGGCAAGCGGGGGCCTCTCTTGTTGTGGAGCATAGGCTCCAGACGCGCAGGCTCAGTAGTTGTGGCTCATGGGCCTAGCTGCTCCGCGGCATGTGGGATCCTCCCAGACCAGGGCTCGAACCCGTGTCCCCTGCATTAGCAGGCAGATTCTCAAGCACTGCACCACCAGGGAAGCCCCAGGCTTGTCTGATTTTTGAACCAATTTTTAAATGATGTCTTTAGATCTTTGGTCAGTTATTTCCTTTAAAGTAAGCCTTATTATGTGTTGTTTTACCTGTTAGAAATTCTTATATCATCTAGCATATATTAACTTTACCCCTTTTATCTCCTACTGTTCAACAGATTTAACAGAAAATGGCAGCATAAAAGATAACCTGTGAAGCCAGTCCACACCCCAGACAGGGCAGGGTAATTGCTTCTCCTGATTCAATAATCCCTGAGTAATACTCCCTGTAGTACCAAGTAGTTCCCCTCTGCCGACCCTCAGCTCCCTGTAGCTGCCATCCTGAAAGCAATCCGCCTAGAGGAAGAGATAGACCATTTAGGATAAGTGGTCACACAAATTATTCCCCAAGGAGGTGAGCAAGAAGCTGAACTCTAAAGACAAGGCAAGGGAGTTGATAGACAATATACCATTGTTTTGTCTCTACAGAAGAAATTACGTGAGATGTATGTGTGTGCTCCTTTTTCTAAGGAGAGGATCCCTTTACATCCAGTTGTCATGATGGTCTGTGACCCAAAATAAAATCAACAATTGCTGCTGTAAGGCCATTGAGGCATGTTATAATCATGATCTAAAACCCTTGCTCTCCTTCCGATCAGTCCAGTGGCTCATGTACATTCTTAGAAGAAGTTAGGAGGCTGGTGGGGTAGAGTTGGAGTTTTACCTAGAAAAAGCTGTCAAACCTTGACCCCCCCGAATTTGAACCTGGTAAATTACCAAATAGAGCCTCCCACTAAAAATGTTGTTGCTTCTTTACCAAGTTATCAAACTATTTCTGTGATTGTCATTTCCAGAATAATTTGATTCAACTGGTTTTCAAGAATGAATTTATGTGGTTGGAAGTACAGGAGTTTGCCACAAAGGGAAGACGGACTGAATGCCTGGCACATGACCTGACACAAAGAAATCATTAGATAAAAGCGTGGAGAAGTTGTTCCGCTTTCTTTTCACCAAAGTCAGGAGCTGGATAGAAACAGTCGTAGTAGTGATAACAGTAACTTTTGGTGAGAGCTTACTTGTCTTGTAAGTTCTTTATATACATTAACACTTTGAGGGAAAAGGATACGTTCCCCCTGTAGCACTCAGTCTGTGGGGTGGGGTGATGGATGTTTGCTTACTGCTCTCTGGAGCTGCTGTGATTGGTTGGTAAGGTTTAAACAAGGTGGCCCATGTCACCTACGGTGAGCTCAGCTGCTCTTGTGTGTTGTGCCCCCATCACTGGTGCTGCCTCCACCCAGAGCAGAACACGGTAGGAGGGGCCATGACCCTGGCCCGTTTGTCCTCCTTTGCCTCCTGCTGTTGAGTCACTCAAGGCTTGATTGCCTCAGACTGGTGTGGCTGGGAGAGAGAGTCTTACAGTTCTAGACATACAGAAGCCAAGGAGTCAAAACTAGGGGTCAGAAAACTGGTACTAGACACAGTTGTGATCCTTTATTAGGAAAGATTTGCTCTACTGGACAACGGTAGAAATTTGAATATGGACAACATTTTAGATTATAGTGTTGTAGCAATGTCTAATTTCCTTAATGTATTCATTGTTCTGTGGTTTTCCAAAGGAATGACCTTGTTCTTAGGAATGAATACATGCAGTGGTATTTGAAATTAAACGACCATTCAACAAGCTGATTTGAAAGTTTATGTAGAGAGGCAAAAGACCCAGAATAGCCAACACAGTATTGAAGGAGGAGAACAAGGTTGGAGGACTGACACTGCCTGACATCAAGACTTACTTGAAGAACAAAACCTACAGTAATCAAGACAGTGTGGTATTGCTGAAAGAGTAGACAGATACATCAATGGAATGGAATAAAGAGCCCGGAAATAGACCCACTGATATATAGTCTAGTGATCTTTGACAGAGGAGAAAAGACAATACAGTGGAGCAAAGATAATCTCATCAACAAATGGTACTGGAACAACTGGAGATACATATGCAAAAAAAAATAAATGTAGACACGTGGTTTACATCCTTCATGAACGTTAACTAAAAATGGAATATAGACTTAGGTAAAATGTACACACCTCCTAGAAGATGACATAGGAGAAAACGTTGATGACCTTGATGTGGCAGTGACTTTTTAGATGCAACATCAGAGGTACGATCCATGAAAGAAAAAATGGATAAACTGGACATAATTAAAATTAAAAACTTTTGCTCTGTGAGAAACAATATCAAGAGAATGAGAAGATAGGCCACAGATTGGGAGAGAATATTTGCAAGTGACACATCTGATAAAGGACTGTTATCTAAAATTCCAAAGAACTCTTAAAACTCAACAATAAAAAAAAAACAACAACCTAACTTAAAAATGGGCCAAAGAACTTAAAAGACACCTCACCAGAGAAAATATATACACAGCTGGCAAATAAATACATGAAAAGATGCTCTACATCATGTCGTCAGGGAAATGCAGATTCAAACAGCAGTGAGACACCACGACACACCTGTTAGACTGGCCAAAGCCAACACACTGACAGCACCAGACGCTGGTGGGGATGCAGAATGGTGCAGAGCCCCTGTGGCCAGTTTGGCAGTTTCTTACAAAATTAAACATAGCTTGGGCTTCCCTGTTGGCGCAGTGGTTAAGAATCCGCCTGTCAATGCAGGGGACATGGGTTCGAGCCCTGGTCCGGGAAGATGCCACATGCCGCGGAGCAACTAACCCCTGTGCCACGACTACTGAGCCTGTGCGCCACAACTACTGAAGCCCGCGAGCCACAACTGCTGAAGCCCGTGCGCCTAGAGCCCATGCTCTGCCACAAGAGAAGCCACTGCAGTGAGAAGCCCGTGCACCGCAACGAAGAGTAGCTCGCTGCAACGAAGAGTAGCTCGCCGCAACTAGAGAAAGCCCGCACGCAGCAACGAAGACCCAACACAGCCATAAATAAATAAATAAACAAATAAATACACCAATAAATAAATAAAATCTATTTTTAAAAAAAACTTCTTTAAAAAAAAATTAAACATAGTCTTACCATACAGTCCAGCAATCATGCTCCATAGTATTGATATTTACCCAAAGGAGTTGAAAACTTGTGTCCACATGAACACCTGCCCACGGATGTTCATAGCAGCTTTATTCATAATTACCAAAACTTGGAAACAACCAAGACTTCCTTCAGTAGGTGAATGGATACATAAACTCTGGCTCATCGAGAAAATAGAATATTACTTGACACTAAAAGAATATGAAGTATCAAGCCATGAACCTTATTGAGGAGGAACCTTAAATGCATATTACTAAGTGAAAGAAGCCAATTTAAAAAGGCTACAGACTGTATAATTCCAATTCTATGACATTCTGGAAAAGGCAGAAACTGTGGAGGCAGTAAAAAACTCATTGGTTGCCAGGTGTTATGGGAGAATAGGAGGAGCATGGAAAATTTTTAGGGCAGTAAAACTACACTATGTGGTGCTGTAATGATGGGTACATGTCATTCTTATACCTTTGTCTGAATCCATAGGATATGCAACACCAAGAGTGAACCATACTGTAAGGATTATGATGTGTCAATGTAGGTTGTAGCAAATGTACCACTTTTGCTGTAGCAAAAGTACCACTCTGTTGTAGCAGATGTACCACTCTGTTGGGGGCATGCTGATAATGGGGAAGCTATGCATGTGTAGGGGCAGTGGGTATATGGAATGCCTCCGAGCTTTCCCTTCAGTTTTGCTATGACCTAAAAGTGATCTAAAAAAATTAAGTCTTAATAAAAAAATTTTTTAATGACCATTATGTCTGTAGTTTACTCTCTGTGGTCGAGCAAAATAATTGTAATAGTAACTAACAACTGCAATGGTAGTAATGTGTATGTGCACATGTATTTGGAAATGGTGACAAAGCAGCTCTGGTGAAAGAAAGGTTCACTGTCCACAAATCTAGGTCAGGAATGCAAGGGTGTCTTGCATATTTTCTGTAAGTCTGAAAATATTTCAAAGGAAAATATTGAGGCAGAGAGGCTATCATAGAAAGCCACAAAACCTAGTTCCAGAGAGCAAAGAACGTAACTTAAATGGAAGTGTGGGAGACTGGGGGTAGCTGCTCAGAGCAGTTTTCTTTGCTGTTTGTCTTGGTTTTCCAGAAGGGCACAGGGCATGGGCTTACAGAGATTTAAAGTAATTTCATATCAAGGTCTCTGAGCATGCAACCACCTGCAGAGACATGGAAAGAAACTAGGCCACAGAAGACCAGGCAGTATGGGAGGGGGCAAGGCCTCTACCTTTAACCACTGTGACGCCACTCCTGGTTAGTTCCAAGGATTCTTCAAGCCCAGAAGCCTTTGCTCCCTAACCTGGAACACAAGTAACTACACCCCTGTGCATCAGAGTTGTCCCCTCCCCATGCCACATGTGCAGAAACAGGACATGATGTGTTACAAGTGGCCCATGCTGCCCACAGTGCTACTTGTATTCCTCCCAAGCTATAAAATCAACATCTTGCAAAACAGATGGGCTTCTCACCAAGGCTCTTTCCAAAATCTCAGCTCTTTCATCTCTGAGAAACGGGTCAGCCACAGTGCATTTTAGCCCTAATGAATTCACCTCTTGCACCTGATAAGTGGGGGGGGCAGTGGTTAGTATGGAGCCCCAAATCATAAGTGACAAGTGCCCGAGTCCTCACAGACTGTCTCTGCAGGATGGCTTTGTGATTCCCTTTCTTTTCAACCTTCACTTATTTTTTTACTCCCTGCCTGAGTTGTACAGAGACTTCCAGCTGGTTACCTGTTCACTTTGGGGTCCTTCTTCCTTCAAGCCATTTGTGTCCCACTGCTAGCGTTGCCACAGCCCTGAGATAAATTCTGGAAGCATAGCTTTGGCCATGCTGCCCATCTGCCCAGAAATCTCAGGTAGCTCCTTGAGGTGCACAGCAGTAGAGCCTGCCTCTCAGTGTACAGGTTATGATTCCCTCATTCACCTTTTCCAAGTGCATTTTCTGTTGCTCTGCTGCTTGTTCTGTGGCCCATTTAATGAACCAATTCAATATTCCTGGTATTTCCCCCCTCACTCTGCCTGGAGTGTCTTAACTCTTCATTGAAGACATGCTCATGAAGTTTGTTCTGACTCCTTCCAGCTGGATGGGCTCTTTCCAGTGATGAACCCTTGTGGTTTGTTTGTTTTTTAAAACTAGTGCCTTTCATACAAGATTCGTCACATTCTCCTTAATTTAAGAGCTGTTATATAGGTTTGTCCTGTCCTGCTACTTTACGGATTGCTAGTGCTTTCAGAGTGGGAATATGGATATGGCACAGTGCTATGCAGAAAACAGATCTTCATTTATAGAATTTGGAATGACATTGTAGAAAGACTCATTCCATTTAGGTTTACAGTTGTTTGTTACTTTTAAATCTATAACCAATAAGAAAATCAGAGTTTATGCCACACATACCACTATTAGCTCTTTTAAGATAGTATTTAAACAGATTTTTAAAATATATTTCCTGGAAAACATTTAAAAAAGAAAATTAATGCTATGGGACTCCAAAATTAGGTTGTTCTTTTAAGTTTTGTACTTTGTAAACACTTCAGGATCAAACAGGAAAATATTAAATGTGGCCATTTCTTAAGAGTAATTTTAAGAAACCTTGCCTTTCTCTTCCTGACATTTTTAAGGCCTATTTATTTTTCAGTATTACTGTAAAATAAAAGGTGAAAACTATGGTACTGGTCCTAGGAGCAGAGGCCTGGAGCCTGGTGAGAGGTCAGCAGGCCCAGTGGTCTGCCCAGTCAGTGTAGGAGTGACGAGGGTCCACTTACTATGCTGAAGATGGCAAAGAAATCCTATTGTTTTTTTCCTCATTGGATTTAAAAATGGTCCATCTAGTGACAATTCTTTAAGAATACCTTTTCATCCAGGAGTTGATATTTTAAGATTTTGGTCTTTTTTTATATTATTTTTGTGGTAAGATTTTCTTCCTTTAGTAGATAGATATTTACTATCTGGAGTTAAAAGCGAAAATCTTTTTTTTTTTCCAAGTTAACATAAAGCTTCATTCACTATTAAATAGAACATCCCTTTAAAACAATTTAATGTTCCCTTCAAGAAGCAGACTGGGGAGGAGTAAATTACAGAAGCATTCTTTAAAACTTCATCTTGGAAACAAATACATAAAGTGGAAAATCATTGTGTATGGTAATATATTGATACATGTGTGTCTTGTAGTCAGCTTTCAGGGTAATTCCTACTTAGCAGCATCTGCAACTTGGAGAATGATTTTTTCCAGGTTCTGTTAGGCTGGCTGTAATTTTGCTCTCTGCCTGGCTATTTCCCGCCTGCCCTGCGATTCCCCACTGAGGGAGGGCCCTCTGGGCCAAGCCTCATCCCTGCGCTGGAACCATGTCCCTCTCGTGGTCCCTCCTGGATGCCTCAGTGGTGGTGCTCTCCTTTGCCATTTTGCCACTTGTATGTAGTACCAGGTGGATTAGAAGAAGGTTCAGGACATGTGTGTCATGGCATCTCTGAGACCAACTGCTTGGGCTCTGTGGTTCATTTTTAGGTGGTATTTGCTGGTTGCATTGGCCATTCATTCATTTTCATTCATTCTCAGATGGCTCTGACTTCAGACATGACTTTTTTGCTACGTCTCTGTAGTTTCATTTTTTAGTGAAAAAAACTCTCCAAAAGGCTCCTGTGGGGGCGGGGAGAGGGGGGACGAATAATAAGGGATGAAGTATTTCTTTGCAGTTTTCCTAATTTTAGAGGGGGTTTTTTTAGTAAGAATTAATATTTTCTTTTTAAAGATGTCTTTTAGAATCAGTTGTTTAGTGAGAAGTCCATTTTTAAAAAACACACTTTATTTTTTAGAACAGTTGAGGGTCTATAGCAGAATTAAGCAGGAGATGCAGGGACTTCCCATTCACCACCTCCCCACACGCCCAGCCTCCCTCATGTCAGTTTTCCCCATCAGAGGGGTGCATTTCTTACAGCTGACAAACCTAGATGGATACACTATCGTCTCTCAACATCCACAGTTCATACTCGGGTTCGCTCTGGGTGTTGTACATTCTATAGATTTGAACAAATTTGAAAACTAACAAAATTTTGCAAATTTATATATATCCATATTTTTAGTGTAGTGTTTTCCAGAGATATAATAGACTCTAACCTGTTGTCAGAGTTATCAGAAAGTGTCTTGTTTTGATGTTTGGACTATTGGTGAAGGACTTATGACCTGACCTAACTTCCTGTTAGGTTTATATTCCATGCAAATTTTTTTTTTTTTTTTTTTTTTTTTTTGCGGTACGCGGGCCTCTCACTGTTGTGGCCTCTCCCGTTGCGGAGCACAGGCTCCGGACGCGCAGGCTCGGCGGCCATGGCTCATGGGCCCAGCCGCTCCGCGGCATGTGGGATCTTCCCGGACCGGGGCACGAGCCCGTGTCCCCTGCGTTGGCAGGCGGCCTCTCAACCACTGCACCACCAGGGAAGCCCTGGATGGGTTTTTGATGAGATTGTGTTGAATCTTTAGATCAATTTGGAGAGCATTGCTATCTTAACAATATTGTCTTCCAATTTATGAATATGAACTGTCTTTCCATTTACTTAAAAATTATTTAATTTCTCTGAACAGTCTTTTATAGTTTTCCAGGTATAAATTTTGCACTTTCTTTAATTTATCCCTAAATATTTTAATTTTTAATGCTATTGTAAAGGAAACTTTTGTTTTTCATTTCATTTTCACATTGTACATTAGTTTTGTGCAGAAGTATAATTTTTTTTGTTGACCTTGTATCCTGTAAGCTTGCTGAACTCATTTATTACTCTTAATAGTTTTGTAGAGGAGTCCTTAGAATATACAAGATTATGTCATCTTCAAATAGAGAGTTTTACTTCTTTCTTTCCAATCAGGATGTATTTCTTTTTTTTTTTCCTTCCCCACTTTCCTTGACTAGAGCCTCTACTATAGAGTTGAATAGAAGTGGCAAGAGCAGACATCTTTGTCCTTTTCTGGCTCTCAGGGTGAAACTCTTCACCATTCGATATGATGTAAGTCATAGGGTTTTTATAGACTCTGTTTATCAGATTGAGGAAGTTTTCCTCTTCCTCGTTTAATGAGTGTTTTTATTGTGAAAATGTGTTGGATTTTGTCAAATGCCTTTTCTCTGTCTTTTGAGATGATTGTATGGTTTTTGTCTTCTATCATTTTGATATGGTTGTTGTACATTAATTGATTTTCAGATGTTAAGCCAACCTAGCACTCCTGAGGTTAAGCCTACTTACCTATGGTATATAATTCTTTTACTGTATTGCTACCAACCTAGCACTCCTGAGGTTAAG
>NW_021703770.1:76224873-76246239 GCF_005190385.1 Monodon monoceros | reverse complement strand
TTTACTGTATTGCTACCAACCTAGCACTCCTGAAGTTAAGCCTGCTTACTATGGTATATAATTCTTTTACTGTATTGCTACCAACCTAGCACTCCTGAGGTTAAGCCTGCTTGCCTATGGTATATAATTCAACTCTTTTACTGTATTGCTGGGTTCACTTTGCTCATATTTTGCTGAGCAGCTTTGCATCTATATCCATAGGTGATATTGGTCTCTAGTTTTCTCTTCTTGAAATGGGTTTAATTTTGGTAGGAGGTTACCATGGCCCTCATGGCTTAGGAAACCCCCATGCCAGGCCCCCAGGCTCTGGGGGTAGGGGGAAGCAGATACCACCCCAGCCATCACCTGGAATGCCTCATCCTAGACCTCCGGTGGTCATGTTCCTCCCCTCCCAGGGCCTCCATTTGGTTCTCCCTTGGGTTACCCACATCCGTTGCCTCCACATAGTATTCGTAGATCTCTGCCACTGATGCCCCTCATAGATACTCTGGTCTTCCACGACCCCCACCCTATAGCTACCAGCGGCGGCCCTCCCTCTACCCAGACCCACTCCCTAGCCTCCACTTCCCCCGCATGGCCCTCTTCCAGGTCCTCTCCCTCAATAATGTCTCATTCTGTTTCCCCCTGTTATATCCTCCCAATATTTTTTTCAATTCTGTGGACCAATCAATGAATAAGCATTTAAATGACACTAGAGAAAATAATTTATGTTGTTGATTTATTGCTGCTATTCTTACAAAAGTGGAAGTATTGTAATCTAGCCTTTAGAGACAAAGAATAGCCTTAAATTTCCAAAAAGTGGAACATGAAAGTGGAAAAATATCATGAGAATCATTCATCTATAAAATTAAACATTTGGGATAAATTATGCCATCATTCAGATACAGGTTGAGGAAAATCAATGGAAATCGTAATGATTTCTTTTTACCTGGAATAAATGTGAACTCAAAAAAAAAAGAAGTTTTAATAAATATGGAGTGCCTACTGATTATCAAATTCACTTTTCACATAACTTGTGTAAATATAAGTATGTAGTTTCACAACATTTGAATCCAAAATGGCAAACAAATTTGACATAGAACAAATTAGAAAGTGAAAATATAGAAGTCATAGTCTGGGAAGCCTCATGCTAAACAAAATTATAAAATGTTGGTTATTAAGAACTAAGGTAATATTTCAGAATTTACTATATGCTGGGCAGTATTCTAAGTTCCTTTAAGGCATTTCATTTATTCAAGAATTCTATGACGTAAGTATATAAATTTAACTATTTTACAGGAGAGTAAATGTGGCAAGTAGATTTTAAATTTCTAATCTTAGTTCATTCAAGGAAAGATGAAATTTTGAAGCAAAATAGTGGATTAGGTTTTCTCACGTTTAGGGAGGTGGTTTTTGCTCTGACGAATGGCAAGTCTAGATTTCTGTAGGGTCACATTTAGGTGGCAGGCATCTACTGGCCTTATAGATTCAGTTGTAAAGTATTCCCTAATCACTTACTTTCTGGCAGCATTTGTAAAGGGTTGGTATTAACATTTGGTAGAATTTACCAGTGAATCCATCTGGGCCTGGGCTTTTGTTTGTAGGAAGTTTTAAAATTACTGACTCAATCTCCTTATTTGTTATAGCTATTCAAATTTTCTGTTTCTACCTGTAAGTTTTGGTAGTTTGTGACTTTCTGGGAATTTGTTCATATTATTTCATTTGTCTAGTTTATTGTTATAATTGTTCATACTATTCCCTTAGTGCATTCTGTATAATCCCTTTGCTTTCTGTAAAGTTGGTAGTGATTTCCCTGTTTCATTCCTGATTTTTGCCATTTGAGTCTTCTCTCATTTTTTCATGGTCAGTCTAGCTACTGATTTGTCAATTTGGTCAGTCTTTCCAAGGAACCATCTTTGGGTTTTGCCAATTTAGTTTATTGTTTTTCCATTCCCCATTTCACTTATTTGTGCCTAATCCTTGACATTTTCTTCCTTCTGATTGTTTTGGGTGTAGTTTGCTTTTATTTTTGTTTTTTTAAATGTGGAAGGTGGGGTTGATTTGTATTCTTTTTAATATAGTTATTCACAAGTATAAATATTCCTCTGAACACTGCTTTATTTACATTTCATAAGTTTTGCTGTGTTGTGCTTTCCATTTCATACCTTTCAAAATATTTTAAAATTTCCCTTGTGATTTCTTCATTGAACTGTTGGTTATTTAGGATTGTGTTGTGGAAAATTCACAAATATGTGGAAATTAAACAAGTCTTTGTGCTATTGATTTCTAATTTTATTTCATTGTGGTCAAAGAAGTTAGTTTGTATGATTTTGATCTTTTTAAGTTTACTGACCACATAGTTTGTCCTGGAGAATGTCTGTGTACACTTGTAAAGAATACATATTCTGTTGTGAAAGCTTTTTATAATTTTTTCATTTAGCATAATTAGAGATTTTAATGGCTTAATCTTTTGGTAAGGCTTACTAGGATTATTAGTTCTGCAAGTGTAAAGGCTGTAGTGTAAATAGACACTGTATGTAAATACAGTGTTTCATGGGGTATTGGAGTATCTTTCTTACAGTCAGTCTGGTCAACAGACACCTGTTGTTCAGGCATCATTCTGTGTCCTAGCTATTGTAAATAGTGCTGCAGTGAACCAGGCTAGTAAAGAAACTGCATAAGGCATAGTCTTCATTTGAAGAGCCTGTTCATTATGTTCTTAACAAAGCGAACTGTGGTAATTACATACAGCACTTCCTTGCTGAAAAAAGGCATACATTTGTACAGCACAATGATTTAGAGGTACCCAAAGGAGAGGGAGTAAGCAAGGTGGGTACTGTTTTCTTTTCTGAATTGACTGTAATGTCAAGAATTAACTGTGACTTTCAAGGTTGAAAGAATAAGGACAGATGTTATGTGTTTACTCATCAAGGCTTGAGGAAGGATTGCTTGCTGTCTCTGACAGTTACAGGCCAAAGGGAGGCGTATTGTTGGCCAGCTGATCTAACAGCTCTTCTGTATCATTCCACTAGTGAGGAACAAGCATAGTCATTGTCATGCGTTCCATCTTGAATAGTTGGGGTCAGCAGTTTCTTTATCAAAGCAACCTGGATTAAGTGCACTCATCTATGATTAACACATTGTAATATTCAAATTGTAATTTATAAAGGCAAACCAGAACATTATTGAAAGCTAGCTTTTTTTAAAAAACAGCAGTAATTCAAAACACTGCTTCAGCTGTGGGTTGCAATAAATACTTCCAGTGTTTATAAACCTTTCCGTACAGTGTCTAGGAAAATTCCCCATGTTCTGACTAATATAATAAGACCAGATTCCTTGACTATCACTGGAGGCGTATCCTAAACATTCTGTGCTGTGTTCTGGGCTCTTCCTCTGCTGCCTAAGGGAGAAAGTGTTATGTCGACCAGTGGAGGCGCGTCTGCCTAACCGATTTCACCTGTGTCGTGAGTGCTCATAGCGTGTGACCTACTCCTATCTGCTGTGAGAGGGACATAATGAGAATCATATCTTTTAAAAATATATTTATTTATTTTGGCTGCGTCAGGTCTTAGTTTGCAGCACGTGGCATCTTTCGCTGTGGTGTGTGGGCTCTCCAGTTGTGACACGCGGGCTTAGTTGCCCCGCGGCACGTGGGATCTTAGTTCCCCGACCTCGAACCGGCGTCCCCTGCATTGCAAGACGGATTCTTAACCACTGGACCACCAGGGAAGTCCCGAGAAGAATATCTTTTGTAGCTGTACTCGTATAATTGCTGTGCCCTTACCTAGCTGGTTCATTCAAGTCCCAAATTCAGTGTCTCTTTATTTAGCATTTTGATAGATTCCAGAATAAATAATTTCTCAGCGTGAACCTCATTTAGTGTATTAAAGAAAACACTTGTATTGACCAGTAGTAGATTTTTAGTTATCATTTAGAAGAGAAGACTTCCATTTTCCTTTAGTAACTTCCGGTATCAGAAATTCCAGCTATTTTATAAGACAAACAACCAAAAAAGCATTTATATGGAGTAGTGAGCACCTTGAAGCTATCTATCCAGGAGGTAATCAGAAAATGCCTGTTGTCTGATGGAAAATCATTTTCATAAGACTAAATACAGGAGATTTGCAGAGCACATGACACATCGTTTGTCTGATGCAGGTATTCGTTGACCCACAACAGTGATATGTCACTAAGGGCGGGAGCTCTTAAAAAGTTTGTGACTATTATATTTCTGGAAAATGGATTTATATCATCCATACGATAAGGTATATGTTTGCTTTAGAGCTGACTGAGAAAACGTCTTATAGTTTTAGGATTGCCTGTGAAACACTGTGCCACCCTGGGCCTGTTCTCACTCCTGGTGAGGACGCTCCAAAGCCTGTGGAGGCTCTAGAACCACTTCAGCTTACTTGCCGGCCGTCTGAACATACTTGGAGAGCAAACAAGCCACTGTTGGCTTCCCCACCACTGCGACTAGAAGAAATATCCATGTTACCCCAGAGGTGTATTTATGTGGCTTTTATCACCAGTTCTTTCCAGCCTGTCAATGGCTGATTTGACAGAGCTTGGGAAGAAAATAGCACTAATTAGCCAAGAAAACATACAGTGTTCTATGACGGTAGGCATTGCCCCAACTTTAGCCAACTGTGTGTGGTGCTTACCCAGGAGACTGAGAAAATGTAGCTGGGTCAATGAAAAAGTAAAACTTTTTTGGAAAAAGGAATCAAACCATTTGCACTAGTAGTGGAGAATTCAGAGAACATTATATAACACTGTTTCAAAAGCACGGACCTGCCATGACCTAAGTGAAAAAGAAGGTCTAGTGACAGAACTAGAATTATGGCCCGGGTTTCCCAGCTGAGAATATTAGCATTTATCCTCTCTGAACCTACAGCTCTTGGTGAATTCCTTTTTTTTTGGCCATACCGTGCAGCATGCGGGGTCTTACTTCCCCAACCAGGGATCGAACCTGTGCCCCCTGCAGTGGAAGTGCAGTGGAATCTATAATTCTGTAACTTGGAGTGAACTGCATGCTGATAGGCTAATATCACCAACACACCCTATTTAAAATACAGGAAAGGCAGAAGGAATATGATTTAACATGCATAAATATATAATGACACCCTGAGGAAAGAAGTATGCATAGGTATTAAGAGTTCTCACTTCCACAGTGGTTATGACGCACTCCATGGTCCATTTGCCCTGACAGCCCAAGTCTGGTACCTGGTGTGTTGAATATACTGCAGAGGTGCTGGCACAGCATGGCAGACGAGGAGGGCAAAACCAGTGCTGAGTGAATGCATTGTTACGCTTTCCTGACAGAAAGGGTTCCGTGTAATCACCCTGCTGCCCTGTGGCAGGTGATTCCTCAGAGTTGTTGTTGGACCTGGCAAGCAGGACTCTGACAGGGCAGTAGTGGTGTTGTAGCCTTTGCCACCACGATCCTGCTTGTGACCCACCAAACAAGCTCTGGATCTGGCTCTGTAAAGAATCAGACAAGCATTTTTTTTTTTATAAGTCTTTACTGAATTTGTTACAATATTGCTTCTGTTTTATGTTTTCGGTTTTCTGGCTGCAAGGCATGTGGGATCTCAGCTCCCCGACCAGGATTGAACCACGCCTCCTGCCGTGGAAAGCGAAGTCTTAAGCACTAGACCGCCAGGGAAGTCCCCAGACAAGTATTTATAGGTGATTTATCATGTTCTCCTGGTTTTTGAGAGTCTCCTCTTTTCCAGGAAGCATTCATCTGGGACACAGATATTCTCTGTCATTCTTTGTCCCCTAACCGTCTCTCTCGTTTTTTTTTAAATAAAATGTACAAATCTCTGTTATTTTAATTTTAATTTAATTTAATTTTTTTATTATTTTTGACTGTATTGGGTTTTCATTGCTGTGCGCGGGCTTTCTTTAGTTGTGGCGAGTGGAGGCTACTCTTTGTTGCGGTATGCAGGCTTCTCGTTGCGGTGGCTTCTCTTGTTACGGAGCACAGGCTCTAGGCGCGTGGGCTTCAGTAATTGCGACACGTGGGCCCTAGAGTGCGTGGGCTTCAGTAGTTGCGGCGCTTGGGCAAGTAGTTGTGGCTCGTGAGCTCAGTAGTTGTGGCTCACGGGCTCTAGAGCGCAGGCTTAGTAGTTGTGGCACATGGGCTTAGTTGCTCCACAACATGTGGGACTTTCCCAGACCAGGGATCGAACCTGTGTCCCCTGCATTGGCAGGCGCATCCTTAACCACTGTACCACCAGGGAAGTCCCCCAACGGTCTCTTTGTCAGCTCTTCCATCATCTCCCTTTCCCCTTTGTGATCATCCGTCTAATCTTTGGTTCTTCATCAAGCAGTTTGGCTTACACTATTACCTGTCTTTGCTCCTGGGTCAAATGGACGTTGAGATGTGCCCTCGAGGACTAGTCCCAACTACCCAGCTAAGCAGTCATGGCCACCCACGAGTCACTGTGAGCCATACCTCATGCCATCTCTGGGCACATTGGACCCAAGATGCACATGAAGCTCTGCTCATCTGTCAGGCCTTTTCTGAGGGGAGCTGCAAAGCTATAACACTCGTATTTCCAGCTGCTACCCCATGTCATATCAGCCCATCTGAAAACTAGGCTTGACTTTTTTCCCTTCAGATTACTTGTCATGCAGACTTTCCCATGAGGCCATAAGTGTGGGTTGAGGGAAAGATGGCAGGTATGGCAGGAGCAGGTAAAGTAAGCATGTGTTGCTTCCAGAATCCAACGGGCGATACTAAGATTTGTGCCCCTTTTTTGGTGGTAGTAGATGAAAAGTGCAACATTTTTTCACTTTGAAGGAAATACCTTAAAATGCCCCAGATCCTAGCACCACTGGAAATTTTACTCAGGGAGCAGCTCCTGAATTTTTCTAGTATTTTTCTTGTATCCACTGGTACACACTTGTATTACCAGCATGTCCTGAGGTACCTTTTATTTCGTGCTAACAGATCCTATCAGTATGGTGCCATCTTGTCCTGTGGGGCAGTGAGATGATAATGTTCCTGCAGACTGAGTTATGGTGCAGCACCAGAGTTGACATAGCACTAGGACAACAAGGTGGAAGTACCCTGCTGCCTGCCAGGTGAAAGCAAGTAGCTTTCTGTTTTCTCTGCTGGTTGGAATAGGAAGACACACATGCACATTCACATTTTTCTCTCAAATCGGTAGCTGGAAATCAGGTCAGGGAACGGGTTGATTTGCTCAAGTATTGATAGAATCCACAACTGGATGTGCAACAGCAGTGGGAATTGCTCCCTGATTAAGCTTGTGATAATCCACTGTCGTTCTCAAAGCTTGTCTGTCTTCTGCGGAGGCCCGATGCTCACAACAGGAGGTGTGATAGGAATCACCAGCCTGTATCTTTCAAGCCTCCAAGGGTGGTATTAATCTTTGTGATTCCTCAGAAGATGCAGTATTTCTTTCATTGTTATTTTGCAGGGAAGAGTTTTGGATTTCTTTCCAGCTCTTCTGATCACAGCAGTTCTCATTACATGAATCAAGGTGCAAAGGTGGAAGTTCTGCTGATTTCTGAGTATATGTTTCATCTACAAACTCAGAATCTGGGCAGATAATCATAAGAAAAACTCCATTTGTGTTTGTCACTCATAAAACCTTCAATTTAACCTGTAGAGCACAGAGGTATTAAGTCCTCAAGGATCAACATTAGATCAGGGACAGTGTCCAATAAATCCTGAAAGGTCTAGATTTCCCTTTCTACAATGCACAGTTGTCCCCAAAAGTTATACTTCAGGGAAGAGTAGTAAGAAGAGTTAAATGACATGATTATGGTATCAATGAAGGGTTCTTTCCTAAAGGACCCAGCCACTCTTTGAGTTAGGGGCTCTAGGACAGCTCCTGACTCAGGCTGTGACCCAGAAGAGAGGCTCTGGATATTGTCATGCTTGATCACACAGGACCTCTGTCACTTACCCTACAGATCAGATGGGAGCTTCTTAGGATTCTCAGCTCTTCTGGTCCTAGATATCTCTCATTAACTGTCTTCCACCAAATATCCCTATAGCTCAAATCATAACTTGGGTCCTTTTGGTTCTTACGTGTGCTCTGCCTCTGGATACTTAGCTCCGCTGCCTCAGCTTTTCCTTACCTCATTGAAATCAGGGAGCCTGTTTCAAGGGCAGCCTCTGCAGTACTGACCTTCCTCCCCAAGGCTCCCTGAGGGTAGAGTTAAGAGGTGGGTGAACAGGACTCATGACAGATCTCCTCAGTCTTCGTCTTTCTGCCCCTGAGACATTTCTGGCAACTAGATATTCTGATTTCTATTCTGGGCTATTGTTATGCCATGCAGAAGGCAGGAAGTTTGAGTTCCTTTGATTTAGGGCTTTTACGGGACAGTTCCCCTTACAGACAGACACTTGGGCAACTGTAATGAATTCCCAGTTTCATCCTTGGGATGCATTTATTAGTGACATATTACAGCACCTAATAGAAGCTAATCAAGTAACTTCCCTGAGTACTTTCTTGTCTGTTTTCTTATTTCCTCTTCAGATAACCTTTGTGGTATTAAGTAGGACTAGATTCTTACAGATGAGGAAACAGATTCAGAAAAGGTAATTAACTTTTCTGGAGGCAGAACTAGGACTAGAACTTACATCCCTTTACTTCTTACCTTGTGCTCTTTCTTTCCAACATGCACCTTAATGGGAGGTGGGTGAGTTCACACATATAATATGGCACACAGGCACACATGCGCCTCTATCCAGGAACTACAGTTTACAGTCATGCTAGATGTTGGTTGCTCCTAATAACAGCATGTATTATTAAGAATATATTTGCAAATACGTTAACAAATACACTTGACAAAAATCTAGGAAGTTACAAATGAAAATTGTAAGAAGGTTATATGTATGTTTTTTCTCTGTAATATTTACACCTTTCAGTTTCTATCTGTATACAATAATTCTCTCTAGAGAAAATGCATCTACTAATTTCTAAAGCATCCTTGAATGGGACTTTCATCTCTTTTTCCTGTGAGAGGGTTTGGAGACAGGTTGTGGGGTTAATTGAGGAAGGTCTGCTGGTTGAAGCCCAAACTATTTTGTCGTTCATCTTGCCCCATCTGCATACTAATGCCTAAGGTGATCGGTCTGCTGGTGATTGTTGTTAAATCACTTTTTCCTTGTTTCTTTCTCCCCAGAAACAAACAAACAAAAATTTTGAACATTAGTGGTAAATATACTTCATAAAGCCAGCTCAGTACCCCAATCCATCTTAACTATCCATCTTTAAAGCATAACATGGAGTTCTTAGTGTGATTTAGTGCAGGCCTCAGCTGTTATCTCATTTGAGGGGTTTTGCTGGAGGCTGGAGTTTCCCGACAGCCCTGACCGCAGAGAGGTGGAATGTGGGGCTGACGTCACAGCCGGTCCTGGGAATGTTTTGCATTCCTCTTCCTGGCAGTGGTCAGGTGGCTTCCAGCAAGAATGAAGGATAACAGCTTCCAAAGGAGAAAACGAGAGAGGAGGAAAAGAACAGTTTATAATCAGACTGTTGTGGGGGAGGCACTTTTATTCTGAGCCAAAACTGAAATTAGAAGCAGATGTCTTACATTCTGATGCTGCACGAATGTTAAATGCATTTTATTAATGACTGTAATAGCTGAGGTATTTGGCTTTTTATTGAACTAAAGTTTTGAAACTCTCTTTAAGAATTGTGGAAAAACAACTTCTCGTAGCTGACATTTTTAACTGCGAAAGCAGCTTTCTGACCGTAAAGGGGGAAAATGGCACACAGAGACAAGGGCGCTGTAGTCAATGGACAGGCTGTTTTAAAGTCTGTTAATCTAAAAAATAACTTCTGAAACATAAAATCTCTGTAACCTGTTAATGTATTTTGTGCTAATCAAATAATTTCGATCCACTAATTAGGGGAGAGAGATATTCTATTAAAATATCTGCTAGAAGTTTTTTCCCCCAGAATGTTTACACTTCCACTGTTATTTCTGTATAGTATGTTACTGGCCAAGTCAGATATTCAAAACAAAACTTAGCAGACCCTTAATATAATAAACACAGGTTTTCCAAAGTCGTGCAACTCTGCAGTAGTGTGTGCCACAGAAAATTGGACAGTAACTGAGTTCAGTTTTAAATTTAATTTGTGTTTTCCTGTCTTCTAGGTACTGAAGTGCCTTTGTTCAGATTGGTTGTACTGGATTAGCAAATCACGATTTGTCTATGTGTTTTAAAATAAAATACTTCATTCTTTTTTTTTTTTAACAATGCCTTTCAGTAGATTCTCACTTATTTTGAGGTAACAGCAGCTACATTAAAACAGTTCTCCAGTTTAGGTGAAATGTGTTTGAATACTTCCTGTTATACATTGAAATGGAAAGTTGGCTTCCTGTGTAGGTCATGTTGCTGGTGAGGAATTTCCAGAAATGTGGAGAAGTGCTGACTCATAGTGTACAATGGACTGATCCCACTGCAGTAAGGCTTGAGGGAGTTTTCTGAGCTCCTGGTTGAAGCAAGCAAAATATGCCTGTGTTAATGTGCTACTTTATTTTTAGATGTAGCAGTGGGGGTGGAGGAGAGGCTGTTGGTTGGGGTATGATCCTTGCTAATAGCTTTAAAATGACTAAAAGTTCTAGGGTTAGGTGTGTGTCTAAATGTGTTTTTCTGCAGTCTATTATTAGAGTTTGGAAAACAGGTTGTTTTTGTTATAGTTACCTTCCACTGTGCTCTGGGTGGGGGAGGTCTTGCCCCACACTTGAACCCCATGCCCTCAGGCTGGGATGGTGACTGGCTGTGGGCTCTATAAAATGTTAGTGATGGTGGTACCTGCATTGGGGGGATTGGTCCAGAAAGAGGTCTGTGGTATTGTGACCTTTATGTCTATGATCAGGAGTTCCTGAATCTAATGGTAACAGTTTCTTTAAAACTTTAAATATTAGCTGGCAGGAGTTAAGAGAAGAACTGGGATTTCTTGCGTTTACTGTGCCTGGCTCTGTCCTGGTGGTTTTTCATTTGTTAAATTGTCTAAATCTGAAGTTACTGGCTGAGATTTATTTTTCATTCATTTGGTATGGAGATGTCTGCTAGATTTGGGGGCGAGGGGCTTTCTATAACAAAAATTCCCTTCTAAACACAAATCTAATCTTATAAAGTTAATATATCCCAAATGTATTCATCCATCAATTCCACAGACACTCGCTGAGTAACTGCTCTGTGCCAGGCTGGTTCTGCTGGGTGCTGGGTGCTGAGTACTGGGTGCTGTGGAAAATGTGCTCCTTGTAAGGGGGGTGCTGCAGGCCCAGAGCAGGGAACACGTGTTCATGATTGTGTGCAGCATTCCTTTATGGCTGTTATGGTAGAATTCTGCAGGTATAGTGAGGCGCACAAGGAAGGGGGATACTCAGATCTGTGCCAAATTCTGTGGGGTTGGTTTCTTTTGATACGGTTCTGAGGATGTCAGAGTTGATGGTTGAAAGTAATTTGAGTAGGCAGTGCGGAGAAAACAATCTGATAAGGGAGGCAAGGGAAATACTAATGTATGTGTGACAGGTACTAAGACTGCTTAAAAGGAAATTTAATAAACATGAATGATATCCTGCAGATCATTTCCTTCGTATACATACATACAGCTCACACAACAGCATGACTGCCCTTTCTGTCTGAGGTCTGCCTTTCTCACACATTCCTAAAGAGTTGGAATGGCTGTTTGTTAACAAGTAATCATGGAATCATAGAACATGTCTTAAAACTGTTTCCTGTGATTTTGAGGTTGACAAAAGGAAGAACATGTGTTCTTCTTGTGAGCAGAGCCCCTGCCTTCAGGGAGGCATATGCGGCCCGCAGGCTCGGCCCTCAGGTAAGCCCCACTGAGCAGTTGTTCTGGGTAGCTCTCCTTGTCTCACCTGAACACCACCCAGTATCACCTTCTGCTAAACAATGCAAAAGGAGTCATTGACCTGTTTTGAGGGGTGCTTATGAGGAATTATGAACAGAATGAAATTCATATTTCAAAATGCAGGTATAGTCCTCTACCTTTCTAAGTGTGTGTTCTCTGATCACACGGCAGAGAAAACCCTTGCCAACCTCTGCTGGTGGTTGTGTGTGAGAATGGAGCGAGCACCAGCAGGTGCAGCCATCAGCTCTGATGCTGGAAGTGATGCAGGGGCACCTGGGGCCTGTCACACCATCCACACAGGATCCTCGGGTAATCTACAAAGCCCGGGGCCAGAATAATCACATATATAGGACTTCACATGTAATATGCTTTGTGTCCATTGTTCCCAATTACTCCCTGCAAGTCTAGGTACTAAATTGTGTAAACTACTTTTCTATGCATATCTCATAAGTGTGTAGAAATTTAATGTTTGTTGACTGAATAAATGAAGTTGCTCTACTTTAAGGCAAAAGTACATTTTTTACTCTGTAAACTCTCATGTATATACACACATAATCCATGATATGCTTTTTTTTAAAACTGTGGTAAAATATATGTAACATAAAATTTACCATTTTAATATTTTTAGGTATATTCACTGGTATTAAGTACATTCATAATGTGGTGCAAGCATCTCCAATATATGGAACTTTTTCATCATCTCAAACAGAAACTCAGGACCCATTAAACAATAATTCCACATTCTGTCTCCCCAGTCAACACCTCCCCCCACCCAGCTCCCGGTAACCTCTGTTATACCTTCTGTCTCTGTAAATTTGCCTATTCTAGGTGACTCATATAAGTGGAGTCATACCCTGTTTGTCCCTGTGTGCCTGGCTTGTCTCACTTAGCATAATATACTCAGAGTTCATCCATGTTGTAGCATGTCAACATTTCATTCCTTTCTAAGGTTGAATAATATGCCATTGTATGGATGGACCACGTTTTGTTTATTCGTTAACCTGTTGATGGACATTGGAGTTCTTTCCACCTTTCAGTTAGTGTGAATAATGCTGCTGTGAACATTGATGTACAACTGTGTTTCAGTCCCTGCTTTCAAGTCTTTTGAGTATATATCTAGGAGTGAAAATGGTAGACCATATGGTAATTCTATGTTTAATTTTTTGAGGAACTATCATAGTTTTGCACAGCAGCTATACCATGTTGCATTCCCACCAGCAATGCACAAGGGTTCCAGTTTCTTGACATCCTCACCAGTATTTGATATTTTCCTTTTTTTTAAAATAGCCATCCCAACAGGTGTGAGGTGGTGTTTCATCCTGGTTTTGATTCGCATTTCCTTAATGACTAGTGATGTTGAGCACATTATCCACTTTTAAATTCTGAAATAGCCCCAGTAAACAATTAAAAGTCTGCAGCAAAGATAAAGAGTTCCTCATTAGACGTTCTTTACTGCAATTGCAGCCTTCTCAGCCCACAAACACGGACTGAAGGCTGGGGCCACTGCTCTCAGGGCTCAGAAAAATAGAAAAGGTTCTTTTCCAAGCAGGTAACTGTTGGACAACATGTTCTTTTGCTGCATTTGTATCAAATTCATTAGGTATCCAAAATGATTATGTTCACTTTACACTGACTAGTTTTCTTAGAAAAACCAGGCCTTTAATTTAAAGCTATATGTAGGCATTAAATAATTGGGGAAAAAAAGGTCTGTGTAGTGAGGACATACTAAAATCATGAAATCAAAGAAATGTTTACTTCTCTAGTAATTTTATGGTTTCATTATTTATATTTAATGCTTTATACATTTATATTTAATACTTTAATGTATTTTGGTGTGTAGTATGAGGTAAAGATCAATTTTAATATTTTCCAAATAATTTTATCAGCTTCACTTCCTGAATAGTTTTCCTCTGCTGACTCTAAATGCTTCTCTTGTCACTCGTTATTTTCCTGTGTATCCTAGGACTTATTTCTCTGCTCTGTATTCTGTTGTGTTGTGTTGTGTTGTGTTGAGAGCCTGAAAACCTTGCCATAAATCAGTGCCTTGCTTCTGTGTGTGTGAATAATTTATAAATAGATATGCTTGATTGGGGGACAGAATGTTTTAAAATTTAAAAACAAGGTACACAATCGATTTCAAAGACGACAACCAAGCTAGTCCATGAACACAACATCCGGCAGATTTTTGAATTTTACTCCTGCCATTGCACTTGACTCTTGTACTTTCAGCAGCACAGATTTCATCCCACCCTGCAGGAGGTGTAGTTACTGAAGGACAACCTGACTTCATTGCAGATACATAGCCTCGTGCGTGGACTTCACTATGGAGGATCTATTGCTTGACACTCACTTTTCTTTGTTTCTCAGTTTTCTTGAGAAACTGTAAAAAGGAATTGTAGAGCAATATGCTTCTTGTAACATACAGGGAGACCTATTTCTTTTTTTCTTTTTTTTTAAAGTACTGTATTGATCACCTAGGTCTTTAAGGATCCGCTGGCTTGCTGATGATCTGTTTAACATGTGTAAGCGCCAAGGAAGGCAGGGCCCTGTTCAGGTCATATTTTTACTTCGTATTGAAACCGGCACACGTTCTTTTGTAATTTTTATTGGAGTATAGTTGATTTACAATGTTGTGTTAGTTTTTGCTGTACAGCAAAGTGAGTCAGCTATACATATATACTTATTTAGGTCGTTACAGAGTATTGCGAAGAGTTCCCTGTGCTATACACTACTATATATACTACTACATATGGTGTGTATGTGTCAGTCCCAGTCTCCCAATTTACCCCTCCCCCCATTCCCCCTGGTAACCATACGTTTGAAATTGGCACACATGCTAAGGGTTTGTTTGATATGAATGAAAGAAAACTTAAATTGTTGAATTTTGTGCTTCTGTCAAGCAAGCTGAAGAGCGGTTTGTTCATTGTAGAATTTATCTTGAGAATCTTTGCTCCTTGAGTTTTTAGGCTCAGGACTTGGTGCTGGTTCCCGCCTCTCCCAGTCTAACCTGTGGCAGCCCAGGACAGCGTGCAGCAGATGGCATGAAAATTCTTGTTCCTTTGAAGAGAAGCTAATCATATGTAATGCTTCATGTGGGTTATTTCCTTTAATCCCTAATAGAAGTGTCAGGGAGACATGACTATCTTAAATTTGCAGATGGGGAAGCTGAAGGCAGGGAGATGAGATCATTTGCTCAATGCCCAGCACTAGTGAGGCTTGCAGAGCTGTGTGACAGGGCAGGTCGGAGTCCAGAGTGGAATTCTGGTTACCTGGCTTCAGAAAGGAGCCCCATCTTTGTCTTAGATTTGCTTTAGTGTTGAGCACAAAGAGGTCCTAGAATGTCAAGTTTTCTTGAGCTTTTTGTAGTCTGTTGATGAGAAGGGAAAATGTTAATGACCTTGAGAAAATTTAAACAAACTGGATGAGGCTCAAAGAGTTTTCTAGGGATGTGGCTGCAGCTTTACCTTTTCCTGACAGGCTATGCAATTTCCATATTAATGTGGTCGTGGCCTTTTCAAGGCTTTGCTTTTTTAGGGGGAAAATGCATGGGTGGCATTTTGAGAATGACTCATGGATCCAAGTCATCTCCCAGCAGAGAGGCTCCTCAGAGTGAGTGTCAAATCAGAGGCAGAGCGGGTAGAATCCAGTAGAGGGCTGGCTCCAGGGACTCGTTGAGGGTGACCTCATTCAGTTCTGCTGTGGACATTGGATTAAGTTGCTTTGATGAATAAATAGTAATAGCTATCTTCCTTGCCTTACTGCTTTCTCCTTAAGAGCAAATAATTAAAACCAGATATTTCTGTCTTGGGTGCTGTGGAACGTGCATTGTTGTAAGTGAAGGAAATACAGAATCTGCGAGGAGGATTTTAGAAAAAATACCCAGACGTTTCTGTTGTTCTAACCGAGGGGAGATCCATTTTGTATTTGGAAGCATTCCAGTTAGTTTTTGTGGATAGAAATCTAATCGGCAAGATAGGGTAGCATTTTGTGTTAATGAAGGATGCGCCTAGATCTCAGAAATGTATGAGCAGGAGGAGAAGACTTCTAGCCCTAAGATGGTCGTGCTGTCCCCGCCTGCTCCTCGCTTAGATAAGCACACGCTTTGACTGGTCTGTGTGGCACTGTAACACGTGACTGTATGTACCTACGTGTGTTTACTTGCATGGTCTCTGTCCCCAGATTTGTGAGGAAAATAATAATTTAAAAATTCATTTATTTTCCACATCTGGTTGTCAGCAGCAGGAAGAGCCGCTGAAGGCTTGGTCAGAGCCAGCGTGGAAACGTGAGGGCCTGTGAGCTTCGGAGGGGGTGGGGGCGGGGGCTGTGCCCGGCTGCCAGAGTGGCCTTAGGCCGACCAGTCCCCCCTCCACTGTTTGCAGGACTGGCTGGGCTGCAGGTGTGTTCATGTCAGAAATCACAAACCACTGTGTTGTATGCACCATATTCTGTTGTTTTCTTTTTTTAAAAAAAGACAAAACTAGAAAGTATTTATTGAATTTTTAAAACATGATTTAAAAATCCATCTTTATATTATTATTTTTTAATCCTAAAAAGTGTTTTATTTACTGGATGTCCTTGTTTTTGGATAGTTTTTTTTTTTTTCTTCCCTCCAGGTAGTAATGTTCTGTTTCTGACAAAGCTCTTTATTACATATTATTTGTGAAATCTACAGTAACCTAATGATGTTTCTGCCACATTGTTTTAAAAGCAATATTTAAAATATAGAATCTTTTAAAGTTTTTTTGTTTTTGGTTTTTAAAATTAATTAATTAATTTATTTATTTATGGCTGCCTTGGGTCTTTGTTGCTGTGCACGGGCTTTCTCTAGTTGTGGCAAGCGGGGGCTACTCTTCGTTGCGGTGCGTGGGCTTCTCACTGCGGTGGCTTCTCTTGCTGCAGAGCACGGGCTCTAGGCATGCGGGCTTCCATAGTTGTGGCTCATGGGCCCTAGAGCGCAGGCTCAGTACTTGTGGCACACAGGCTTAGTTGCTCCACGGCATGTGGGATCTTCCCGGACCAGGGCTCGAACCCCTGTCCCCTGCATTCGCAGGGGGATTCTTAACCACTGTGCCCCAGGGAAGTCCCTCTTTTAAGGTTATAAGGCAATTTTTTCTTTCACAATTTGAACCTTGGTACTAGTTTAGCGTATTTTCACCTAAATTCCATTTTATGAGCTTCCTGGTATTTTATTGAAAACCTGTTTCATTTTATTTGACCCTAACCAGATCAGTAAGATGGAGGCATTGCACACAGCTGGTGTTTGGTAGGATTGTGGCCACAAATGTCAGTTGTGTGGCCTGAGAATCTGGCTTGGGAGTATGGAGGTTTGAAGACTGGGCTTAGGGGAAAAGACCTAGTGAACACAGAGACTTGGGAGCTGTGGCTTTAACACTTGAGCTGTTTCGACCCCCTTGGTTCAGCCGCCAGCCTCTGCTGGGGTTGCCAGTCCAGGGGCTGTTGTCCTTGGGCTTCCACTAACTCATGAACATGTTGGTTGGTGCTGCAGATGACTTTGATCCCTGGTGTGAATCAAATTGCAACCAGGTTTGCCACTGTTCTCTCTTTATTACGCCATGCTGTGAAGCCTAAAGATGCCTCTCGGTTTTTCTTGTGATAGTAATAACACCATAAGTCGACTCAATAAGTTCTGACTTCCTCAGGAATACAGGAGTGCGGTGTGTGGACACCATCCATAACCTAGTTTCCTGGGGGTTACGGTTTTACTCTTTGACACTATTATGAAGCCTTTGCCAGAATTGTGGGCTCTCTTGCTTTCCTGTAGTTGAGTAAAGAGATGGCATCTTGTCCCATGAGACAGCACAGTGAAGACTGGTGTTGGTCTGATTCACAATCCTGAATCCCAGCAATGAAAGTCATTTTAGGGATCAGTTCACTGGAATTGACGTCTGAGTAGGGTTACCAAATAAAATAGAGGGTACCCAGGTAAATGTGAATTTCAGGTAAACTACAGGGCATATTCACACTAAAAAATTACTCATCATTTCTCCGAAGTTCACATTTAACTAGCCGTCCTATATTGTATTTGGTAAATCTGGCAACTGTTCACCTGAGGCTGAATTATATAAAATATTAAGAATTCATGCAAAATAATGTCCTTGTGGGGATGAGAAACATTGCCCCCTTCTTAGTCCTCACTTACACCTTGAAGGTAGGGAAGCCTGTACTTTGTGTTATCCCTTCTACACCCCCCTCCTGTGCACTCAAGTTAAAATGTTTGTGAGGGGCCCTTGGCCCACTGTTTCACACGCCTGGCTTCTGTAGTCAACAGTGTCATGTAGGTAAGGCCCAGCCTTGGGCAGCAGGCTGAGGTCCTGCCCTCTCCTGACCCCTCCTGGAACCACAGACGCAGCCCTTGGGTTTGTCCCTGCTCAGGGGCTATCCCTGGCCAGCCAGAGGCACAAGAGACAGGCATGTAAACCTCCTGGCACATTTCAGGGGGTGCCTGGACCAAAGTAAGTGGGTGTCTTCCTTCCCTCAGGATCTGAGGGCCCGTATTAAGTTATTCTAGTGACGCAGAGAACGAGAGGGGGCTGATAAGATGTCAGAGGTGGGTCACAGGTTGGAAGGAGGTTGGCGGAAGTAAGTAATTATTACTACCTTCTAAGACTTTGATAATCATTATCCAAAGGGGGAAGAGAGAGCCCCCAGTCCCTACCGGGGGTGCTGTCTGTGGGAATGCAGATGTTCCGCACAGGGTTTCTAGTATCATGTGAGTAAAGTTTAGTCTTTTATATGGACCTTTTACAGAAGGAAACTTTTATTTCCAAAGGCTGTCATTAGAGGTGCAAAGGCCACACTGTGAGTTAAGGTGACGCGCCCTGTTTTGAACTGGATTTCCTGCTACTTCTGATCGCAGGCATTCTTCCCGGACTAGAGTGAATTCAGGTCCAGTGTGTGCTTGTAAAACTGAATCCAGTCATTGTGTTTGTAGTTTGGCTTTGTGCCTGCTATTAAAGTACAGAGCAAACTTCAGCTAGTTACTCCCTATGGTTCTGTGTTCTCCGCAAAGAGCAGGGAAAGGAAAGGGGAAAACCCAGAGGGTGACTGAGTTCATTTACATACAGAGCCAGAGGGCAGCCGTGTGCTGCCTCGTCATCACATGACTGTGGAGGATCCTGATATTCCGTTTACTGGAAGAGGAGACAGCCTGAAAAAACCCAGAACACAAAAACTTGTCTCTCTCTTTATGGTTCTCGGGTTAACATTAGCAGCTGAGTAACGCACTTCTACTGTGTAACAAATATAGGTGAAAAGAATAGAAGGTTTTGTATTTCTCCATCTTCTCAAAGTTTCGTGTATAAAGAAAGAACTGTAAGGGAGAGGTCACAAGGCAGGACGGTGGCACTGCTGGTTGGTCCAACCTGACTCTGCCCACTGAGCTGTCCTGGAGGGGCCCCAGGTCAGCAGGCTACCATCTGGATTTGTGGGTAAGATCTGCAGGGCTCACCCCTTCTACCTGGAATGACAGAAAATATGATTCAGTCCGTTCAGTGTAACTCCAAACAACCCATGATGACACTTGACAAAACTTGGCTGAGTGTGCATTAGAAAGGATTTTTCTTCATTAAATGTGAGGGGATCCAGAAGGACACAATGGCACCAGCCACCCTGGGTCCCCATAGGAATAAAGTATTGAGAGTCATTCCCCTGAGTTAAACTAAGAACCTCCTAATTTGGGGAAAGGACAGAAAGGAAGGATGGGCTGTTCAGCTGCTGCTCCAAACCTGCTCCCTCACTGAGGTGGCACCACATGGAGCTGAAATGAGGGGTGTGGAGATGATGCCCTGGGCGTGGTGACGCCATGCTGCCCTGGTGGCATTGCAACCTCTGTATCTCTTGCTGCCCTGATTTTATTTAATTCTGGTCTGGCCCATCGGGCTAGAGCCAGATTACCTTTTCCTTAGACTTACTTTTCTATAAATGGAAGAGATTTGAGTGTTTAATTGAATAAATATCAGTAAATTTTGAGTTTTTTATTAGCGAAGAGCAAAGAGCCCTGCTACCTTTCTGCTACTTTGCTAGGTGCTAAGAGAAAATCAGAACGTCAGAGACACAGATTTTGGCCACTGGGAGCCTATGGTCTTCTTTTGGATAGAAACCCAAAAACACAGCAAACTGTCAGCTAGCAGCAGAATGTGGACAAAAAGCAAAAAACCCAGCTTCCTGCTTGGATGTTTTATAGAGATGGTACATTAAGCCAGATGTGCAGAAAAGAAGAAAATGGTTGACAAATTTCCCAAAGCTACCATGGAGTGCCGTAGGGATGGTGCATCCGGATGCCCAGGAAGGATAACAAGATGAGTTTAAAAGGCCAAAATGAAGCAATCAAAAACAGGAATTCTGACTTCGTTTCTGGTCGGACATACAAGGAACTTGGAAGTCATCACTCCCACTTTCACAACAAGAAAAAAGCTGAAGAAACAAAATCAACAACTCTTAGATCCAACAGAGAATTGAAGTCATAGGGCATATACCACTGCCCCCAAAATTAGAGAGACAGACAGGAGGGTGTAGAGACTCGCAGAAGCCCAGGAGCAAAAACATCCACTGGAACCAGAGCTGGGGTAACTGTAGTAGACAGACAGACTGCTGTGGGGACTCAGTGCTTGCGAGTTAAAGACTCCAGGGCCCCTGCCGTGGGTGCAGTTTTGTGAGGTTACCTCCCGGAGTCCTGCCAGGTGCTCACAGTGAAGATCAGAGAAAATTCCCCTCAGGCCCCTGGCATGGAGGGGGAAAGAAACCATTTTGAAAGGTGCCGGGGCACTCTGTACTTCTTAACAATTCCTGCCCTCCGGAAACTATTTAACCAGAGCCTCGCCTGCTGGGGTCTTATCAGAGCCCAGCAGACCTGGTGGGGAAGGGAGATACCCAACTCCAGGTTCCTCCAGTCTTCCTGTCTCACCTGAGGGGGGCAGGGAAGCTGAGAAGCCGTTGTGAAGGTCACAGTCCAGAGGCTCAGGCTTACTAACAGGCTGAGCCCTAATCATAGGCTCTAGAACATTTTCCCTAACCCCACACCTCACTACTTACTACATCAGGGCTCCTGTACAATGTCAGAGGAATAAAACTGAAAGAGCCACACATCTCAGACCTCATTTAAGAAGAAGCCTCCGGACCTCCCTGGTGGTCCAGTGGTTGAGAATCTGCCTTCCAATGCAGGGGATGCAGGTTTGATCCCTGGTCGGGGAACTAAGATCCCACATGCCACGGGGCAACTAAGCCCACGTGCCACAACTGGAGAGCCCACGTGCTGCAACTACAGAGCCCACATGCTGTGGCGCCCACACGCCGCAACTACTGAGCCTGTGTGCTCTGGAGCCTGTGCACTGCAACTAGAGGGAAGCCCGCACACCACAACAAAGAGCCCACGGGCTGCAACAAAAGGTCCTGCCTGCCACAACTAAAACCCGACACAGCCATAATTGAATGGAGAATGAGTGAATGAATGTGTGTGTGTGTGTGTGTGTGTGTGTGTGTGTGTGTGTGTGTGTGT
>NW_021703770.1:76131002-76224863 GCF_005190385.1 Monodon monoceros | reverse complement strand
TGTGTGTGTGTGTGTGTGTGTGTGTGTGTGTGTGTGTGTGTGTGTGTGTATTAAAAAGAAGAAGAAGCCTCTAGGGAAATGCAAAGACAACAAGGCAGACAAAAACAGCGACACCAGAGAAGGTTTTTGCTTAAGACGACTACAGCTACAGCAAGCAGTAAAGATAGTGTAGCTCCTTATCAGGTAAGCTTAAAGTCTCACGCTGAAGGCCTGCAAACCTCAGTTCCTTTGACCCAGGACATCATATCTGGCTTTCAACAAAAAATTGCAGGGCATTCTAAAAGGCAAAAATCATAGTTTGAAGAAAAACAGAGCAAGCATTAGGACCAGACATAGATGTGGCAGAAATGTTGGAATTAATCAGACTAGGAATGTAAAACAGCTGTGATTAGTATGCTGGGGGCTGTAAAGGAGAAAGTGGGCAACATGCAAGAACAGATGGGTAGTGCAAGCCGAGAGATGGAAACTCGAAGAAAGAATCAAAAGGAGATGCTAGAAGTCAGAAGCACTGTAACAGAATGAAGCGTGCCTTTGGTGGGCTCATCAGCCAGCTGAAGGGGGCCAAGGAAGCAGCCCATGAGCTGGAAGCAACGCCGGCAGAACTTCCGAGACTGAAGTGCAAAGAGAAAAAGGAATGATAAAAAGGGAGTATAATATTCAAGAACTGTGGGACAATGACAAAAGGTGTTTAGGTACAGGTGATGAGAACACCAGAGAAGAAAGAAAGGAAAGAAAGATTTGAACCAATGTAATGACTGAGAGTTTTCCAAAATTAGGATAGGCAACCAACTACGGATCCAGGAAGCTCAGAGAACATCAAGCAGGATAAATAAAACGAAATCTATACCTAGGCATATCATATTCAAATGCAGAAAATCAAAGAAAAAAATCTTGAAAGAGTTCAAAGGGGTAAAAACACTTTACCTATAGAGAAGTAAGGATAAGAATTGCATCAGACTCCTTAGAAATTATGCAAGCAGGAAGAGGGTATAGTGAATTGTTTAAAGTATTGAAAGGAAAAAACACCAATTCCAAATTCTAATCTAACAAAAGTATCCTTCAAAAATAAGAAACAAATAAACACTAACTCAGACAAGCAAAATCTTAGGGAATTTGTTTACATTAGAGCTGCCTTGCCAGAAATGTTAGAAGAAATTCTTCAGAAAGAAGGAAAATGATATAGGTCAAATACTAGGATCTACATAAAGAAAGTAAGAGCATTAAACGTTCAATAAAATATATTTCTTAATTCATCTAACCGTTAACAGTTCAGAACAATAACAGAAAACACGTATTCAGTGATTTTAGCTTATACGTAGTGAAATGAATGACAGCAATGCTATAAAGGACAGGAGGGTGGAACTGGAAATACTTTGTTATAAGGTATGTGCACCACCCATAAACCAATACTGTGTTATTTGAAAGTAGGTTGAATGAGTTGGAAATGTATATTGCAGACTCCAGGGTAACCACTGAAGTTTAAAAAGGAAGTATAATTAATATGCTAAAAGAAGAGAAAAATGAAATACCCAATTAAAACCACAGAAGGCAGAAAGAGTGCAGACAGTAATAGGAACAAAGGACAAGAGCAGCAAATAGAAAACATAACAACTGTGGTAGATATTGATCCTATACAGTAGTCACTTCAAACATCAATGGGACTGCCCTGGTGGTCCAGTGGTTAAGACTTCGCCTTCCAATGCAGCGGGTGCGGGTTTGATCTCTGGTCGGGGAGCTAAGATCCCACATGCCTCACAGCCAAAAAACCGAAAGGTAAAACAAAAGCAGTGTTGTAACAAATTCAATAAAGACTTAAAAAAAAAAAGGTCCACATTAAAAAAAAAAAAATCTAAAACAACAAATCAGTGGTCTGAATTCACCAGTTAAAAGCCAGAGACTGACAGAGTGGGAAAAAAATAGAATATAAGTATATGTTGTCTATAAGAAACCCAGTTTAAATATAAAGACAGATTTAAAGTAAAAGGATGGCACTGTTGGTGGGAATGTAAATTGGTACAGCCACTATGGAAGCAGCATGGAGGCTCCTCAAAAAATTAAAGATAGAAATACCATGCAATCCAGCAGTCGTACTTCTGAAGAAAACAAAAACATTAATTTGAAAAGGTATGTGCACCCCAGTGTTCACTGTAGCATTATTTACAAAAGCTAAGACATGGAAGCAACATAAGTCACCATCAGTGGATGAATGGATAAAGAAGACAGGTTTGTGTGGGAGTGTGTGTGTGTGTGTGTGTTCCACACAAAATGGAATACTATTCAGCCATAAGAAAAAGAGGAAATCCTGCCATTTGTGAATACATGGGTGGACCTTTCAGATACTATGCTAAATCTGGTCAGACAAAGCAAGATAAATACCATATGATTTCACTTATATGTGGAATTTAAAAAGAACAACAAAACAAGCTCATAGAGAGAACAGATTGGTGGTTACCAGAGGCAGGAGGTGGGAATGGGAGAAAAGGATGGGGAGGGTTAAAATGTACAGACTTTCAGTTATAAAGTAAATGAGTCCTGGAGGTGTAATGTACTGGCATGGTGGCTACAGTTAATAACACTCTGCGCGTTTGAAAATTACTACAAGAGTAGATCATAAAGTTCTTGTCACAAGAAAAAAAATTCTGTAACTGTGTATGGTGACCAGTGTTAACTAGACTGATTGTGGTGATGATTTTGCAGTGTATATAAATATCTAATCAGATGCAACACACCTGAAGCTAACCTAATGTTATATGTCAATTATACCTCAATTTTCAAAAAAGTAAATGGATACAAAGAGCTAACACTTTTGAGTAGCTATGTTAATTTCAGACAAAACAGATTTCAAATTGAGGAAAGTGATCAGAGATAAAGAGGAGCATCACTGTAATTATAAAGAGATCAATTCTGCAAGAAGACATAACACTTCTTAAAAATCAAAATATGTAAGGCAAAAACTGACGGAACTGCAAGGGGAAAGAGAGGAATTCATTGTTACAGAGTTGCTGCAACTTAAATACCTGAGTGATACTCAAGAGAAAGCTCCAGGACCTTTGATGGGAGGGAGCATGGGCCAGTGACGGAGTGAGAAGGCCTGTGTTTCCAATGGGCAGTTCTGAAAGCAGCTTGAGGGATGAGCTAGAGGTGGGCAGAGACCGTTGGGAAGGCTGTTGTGTGGGACGCCTTGGGGCTGGTATTTAAAGTTGGCAGTACTCCATCAGGGTTGTTTGGATGAGGAAGAGGAAGGGGTCTAAGACAGTTCCCAGATTCTGCGTGGACAACTGCGTGTTGGTGGGACTGTTAAGCAAGATAGGTGATGCTGAGGCCAGAGAAGACTTCTCATTCCATTTTGACAGGTTGATTTGAAATCCACGTAGTCTAGGCAGTTGTTAGAGTCGAATGCACATGAAGTATCCACACTGGAGGTGCAAATCAGCAGGTCCGGCCGGAGCTGAGGGGCACGTGGGGGTGGCAGTTATGTGGAGTGAGGCTTGTGGGGAAACGTGCAGAGAGGGGAGAGGAAGGAATGAAGGACCTTCAGAGGTGCCAGAGCAGGCGATGGCCGTCCAGTAGCCACGGGAGAGAAAATGGTCAACAGAGAGAGGAAATAAGCAAGTGCCCCTTTAGTTAGGGGTCATTGTGACTGGAGGTGTTTCAGTGGATGCCTTGGGGGAAACTGTACTATTGAAGGTTGAGGCAAACAATTATTCTTTCAAGGAGCTTGGCAAAGAAGAGACCTAAGAAGTGGCTGGTGGCTAGCAGAAATCACAGTAAAAAAGGCTTTTTTCTTTCCTTTAACTGGGAGAACTGTGGACGTTTTTCCCCTGGAGGCAAGAAAACTTTGGATAGGAAGGGATTGAAGATAGAGAAGAGGCAGACTTACGAGAGAAGGTTGGAGACAGAGCCGCATTGAGGTGTTTAGTCTTGGACAAGTGTACCGTCCCTTTTCCAAGTCAGGAGGATGGGGGATAGGAGGCATGTACTTTCTGAGAACAGATGCCATATTTTACTGATCTTTGTATCTCCATCAGCTATGACAGTGCTTGGAACACGATTGGCGTAAAAGTAATATTTGCTTAATGAATGGGTGGATTGGTTGGGTCTGGGGTTTGTAAGTGTTGGAATTTAGAAACCTTGCTTCATCCCCCTGAGATTGTGTGCAGTGCTTTTGCTAAGAGAAGGGGCTTGAGGGAAACGGTAAAGCCCAATAGAGCCTGTGGGGGATTTGCGAAGGGAGCTGAGGAGACATAAAAGGAGGTAATTTTGCTACATTGTCTCACTGTGTGACTTTTCTCTAGCACAGTCCAGATGTAAGGACAGAAACGGTAACAAAGTTGAGGGCTGGGTGGGGACTTCGCAGGGAGGAGCAGGGGCTGAGGACACCCAGCAGAAGCGACCGCGGACTGCCGGAGTCCAGGCAAAGCGAGGAGAGGGAGGCACCGGAAGCAGGCGCTCTGGGCTGGGCGAGCCGCCTCGAGGGCTGGGGTGGGGGGCGGGGGCTGCAGAGGCGGGGCGGGAGCGCTGCGGCTGCGCCGTGGGCGCTTTGACAGCAGGCTTTTAGATGGTCATGCCCCTGGCAGTACTTGAGAATGAAAGACTGGATCAGGTGTAAGAACAAAGGTGGGAATCCTGGGCATATACCCTGAGAAAACCATCGTTCAAAACGAGTCATGTACCACGGTGTTCACTGCAGCTCTGTTTACAATCGCCAGGACGTGGGAGCAACCCAGGTGTCCATCGACAGACGAATGGATAAAGAAGATGTGGCACATACATACAATGGAATATTACCCAGCCATAGAAAGGAAAGAAACTGAGTTATTTGTAGTGAGGTGGATGGACCTAGAGTCTGTCAGACAGAGTGAAGTAAGTCAGAAAGAGAAAAACAAATACCATATGCTAACACACATATATGGAATCTAGAAAAAAAAAAAAGATTATGCAGAACCTAGGGGCAGGACAGGAATAAAGACGCAGATGTAGAGAGTGGACTTGAGGACACGGGGAGGGGGAAGGGTAAGCTGGGACGAAGTGAGAGTGGCAGGGACATACATACACTACCAAGCGTAAAATAGGTAGCTAGTGGGAAGCAGCCGCATAGCACAGGGAGATCAGCTAGGTGCTTTGTGACCACCTAGAGGGGTGGGATAGGGAGGGTGGGAGGGAGACGCAAGAGGGAGGGGATATGGGGATATACATATGCATATAGCTGATTCACTTTGTTAGTCAGCAGAAACTAACATACCACTGTAAAGCAATTGTACTACAATAAAGATGTTAAAAAAAAAAAAAAAGAATAAAGGTGGGAAAGTGATTGCAAGGCTGGAAAGATACCTGACCCCAGAGAAGATTGTGAAGTCCTTCCTCACCTCCCTCCGCCACGCTGTATGATATCTCACCCCACTTCACCCCTGTCACAGGACAAAGGGTCCGATAGTTGTTGAACTTGTCGATTGATTGAAGAAACTATATACACTGAGGCATTACCTCCACTGTATAGTCACCTTTTATAACCGCAAATTATGAAATGACTAATTATGAAATGCAAGAGCTGTGTTCTGGCTGAACGCCCTGCTTTTTAAAAAATGGATTTCTACAAGTCTTAAGGGTCAAAGTGCAAGGAGTTCATGGCAGCTCTTTGGAGATCATTCCGATTCCTGCCCTGCAGTCCAATGAAGTGGGGTTTGGTATTTTAACAGGCAGTAAGGGCCTTTGCTTTCCTCCTAAAGAATCCCTTTTTCCCAAGGGAAGCTGTCTGTTGGTGGTTTGATTGTTTATTCTCAGACCTTGAGCCCAGTTAGGACTGTCTGCCAGCAGCTGCATTTTCCCTCCAGGGTGGGGACCCTTCCCCTGCTAGTGCCCTAGACCAGCTTCCTCCTTCTCCTAATCCAGCTTCTAAAGGAAGCAGTTAAAAATTCTGTAGGCCTAAGACAGAGACTAAGAGGGAGAGGAGCACCCATGTTTTAGGGACGAGATAAGAAGAGAGTCAGAGGAATTGTGCAGAACGTAGCGCTCCAAACTGACTGCTTCATTCCCCTGGGTTAACGCTTGATAGCAGGTAAATAAACCCCGGAACTTGTTTGGCTCACTGAATGAGGGACTGTGCTGTGCTGAGATAAGGTTTGAATTTTAAACACTTTTATGGATAATATCATAAAAAGGTCATAAGGATAGCTTACGACCACAATTTTCTAATGAAACAGAGCCAGTAAAATCGTTCTCTAGGTTTCTCCTTTGAGAAAGCCAGCCTTCAGCAGAGGGGAAAGTAAATGTTGGCATTACCCAAAAACCGTTGTGCTGACTTTTTGTAGTCAAATAGGGAAAAGAAAACAGAGGAGTTATTTAAATTTATTTTTAAGTTTTACTTTAAAAAAGTATTCTTAGGGCTTCCCTGGTGGCGCAGTGGTTGAGAGTCCGCCTGCCGATGCAGGGGACATGGGTTCGTGCCCTGGGTCTGGGCGGATCCCACATGCCGCGGAGCGGCTGGGCCCGTGAGCCATGGCCGCTGAGCCTGCGCGTCCGGAGCCTGTGCTCCACACCAGGAGAGGCCACAACAGTGAGAGCCCCGCGTACCGCAAAAAATAAAAAAGTATTCTTAATTAGTACTTCTGTTACTACAGGATGATTTTTTTGAAAGCTCGCATTCCCAGAAAATGTGTTCAAACAGTGTCACAATCGTGAAGCTACAGGGAAGTCTTCTGAGCTCTGTTAGGCCCCAGCTCTCCCTGCCCCTGCAGCCGGGCGAGCGTCTGCTGCTTCCCACGGCTGAGGCCTGCCGCTGCCGCCGCCTCCGCATCAGGGTCTTCAGAACCAGAGCACCACTCCCAAGACACACCTCTCACCTGCATGGCTTACAGCCGCACCTGGACCACTTGCCATAGTCTATGGCAAGTTTCCTCTGGCCTGTCTTTCCCCTCAGGGTCCCTAGAAAGTAGGTACCTTCAGGTCAGGAACCATCTTAGGAAACTTTGTGTCTGGGAAACTGTAGGTATTCATGAAGTAGTTATTAGGTGAATTAACGGGTAATGGAAATTAATTCTGATGAAATTAAATTGACATTTAAATTAATGCTTTTGAAAGAAAATACTACAAACCTATATTTGTACTGAATTGCATGAATGATCTCATTTAATCTTCACAGTAACCCTATGAGTTAGAAACGGGCATTACCCCTTTCTAGTAAGAGAGGAGCTTGCTCAAGCTGGTGCTGCCAATAGGAGGCGACCTGGGCTTCTGTCACAGTACTGTTTTTGAAGCAGTTTTAAAGTAGAATAAGCAGGAGAATTTTTTGTAATACCGTACTTAAAGTGATTTTCTTTATGTTAATGTGAGCAACATTCAGAATTAGATGTTTGGCAGTTCTTGAACATTTCAGTAAAAGCTCTGAAATGCAGCAATTTTATCTTATTTTTTCACAGTAATTATTAGAAGAAAATGTGTTTATGCATATATGTACAGATGCACATGCATCACATGCATACATCTGATCTTAACTGACAGGAGCCCGTGAGTATTGTAGAAACCCCTCTCAAATCAGTTACACGCACGTGTTACATTGGTACAAAGAGCCCTCTTATCAAACGCAGGGTTAGAAAGATCTCAACAAGAAACTGAAGCAAAGTTTTCTTAATTTCTTTAGGAAGAAAATTTCTGTAAGCTTATCATGACTGTCATTTTCTAATGATCAAGGCTATTACAGAGGAATTGCGGGGTGGAGTGGGTGGGGTCTCAGTTGAGAGTGCGGGTGAGTGCAGACAAGGGGAGGCTCAGGAGACCTCCTGTGAGTTAGAGGAGGGCCGAGTGGTTGGAGGTGAGCAGGGACCTCGATTGTGGAAGGCTCACCTTTCCCTTGGAATGCGCAGGGCTGTTCTTCTCATTTCCACACAGTGGCCAGTGACATTTTTTGAAATGTAAATCAGATCATGCCTCTCCCCTGCTTAAAAACCTGGAGGCCTGGAGCTGATGAGAGAAGCACAGGGCAGAGATTTTCAAAGTTGCCTGTGTAAAGCTAGTAGCTGAAGACTTGCCGGGGGAAGGAGATTGGGAGAGAAAAAGGTTTTGTGGAGACAGCACTTCTGCCTTATCAGCAGTGACTTTTGTATGAGAACCTGGATTGCTATCCTTTGGTTTATTCTTATATTTTTTGTACCTTCTTTTAAAAATTTACTTTTAATTAAACCTTCTGTATTTTGCAATCATTGTAGATTCAGAAGCCGTCATAAGAAGTAATAGAGAGAAATTCAGTTTCCCCTGAGGGTAACATCTTGCCAAACTACAGTACAGTATAAACCAAGGCTATTGTTATTGATGCAGTCAAGATGCGGGACAGCTCCAGGACCCTCCCGTTTCTTTTACCCCAGTCCCCTCCTTAACCACTGGCAATTGCTAATCTGCTTTCCATTCTTACTATTTCTCATTTCAACAACATTATATAAATTGAATCATATTTCACTCACATGATTCTCTAGAGGTGTGTCCAAGTTGTTGCCTGTGTCGATATTTCCTTCCTTTTTACTGCTGAGGGGTCTTCCCTTGTGAGAGTGCACCAGAGTTGTTTATCCACCTGTTGAGGGTATCTGGCTCTTGTGAATGAAGCTGTTGTGAACATGGGTGTACCAGTTTTTGTGTAAACATATGCATTCATCTCTCTGGGGTGAATACCAGAGTGTAATTATGGGATCTTATAAGTACTTATATGTTTAGTTTTCTTAATAAACTGAAAACTTTTTCAGACTGGCCGTGCCATTGTACATTCCCACCAGCAATGCGTGAGTGGTCCAGTTTCTCCACATCCTCTCCAGTGTATCATGTTATCACTGTTTTTATTTTAGCCATGTGCATAGTGATAGCTAATGTAGTTTAAATGTGCATTTCACTAATGACACTGAACATCTTTTGATGTGCTTGTTTTTGCCTCTTGGTGAAATGTATTCGTATCTTTTGCCTGTGTTCCAATTGGAATGTTTTCTATTTACTGTTAAGATTTGAGGCTTCATCATATAGTCTAGGACTGCAAGTCCTTAATCTCAGTTTCTAGTTTATCTTTTCAGCCTCTTAACATGGTCTTTCACAGAACAAAAATTTTTTATCTTAATGAAATCCAAATTACCAAATTTTCCCTTTTCTGAATTGTGCTTTTCATGTCAAGTTTAACAAGTTTTTGCCTAGCCCTAGATTCCAAATATTTTCTCCTATGTTGTTTCATATTTAATTCAATGATATATTTGGAGTTATTTTTTATATAAGGTATGACACTTATAGTGGAGGTTCTTTTTTTGCCTATGGATGTCTAATTACTTCAGAACCAGTTGTTGAAAGGCTATCGTTTCTCCATTGAATTATTTTTGCACCATTGTCAAAAATAACTTGAACATATGTGTGTGGATCTATTCCTGGGTTCTCTATTCTGTTCACTGAGCTGTGTGTATGTCCCTCTGCCAGTACCATACAATCTTGACTATAGAAGCTCCATAATGTCTTGAAATCAGGGAGATCAGTTGTTAGCACTGCATTTTCCTTTTCCAAAACTACTTCAGCTATTCTAGATAAACATTGCCTTTCCACATAACTTTTAGAATAATTTTTGTCTGTATCTTTGAAAAACCTTGCCAGGATTTCAATAGGATTTATGTTAAACATGTATATCAATTTGGGAAGAGTTGACATCATTACTCTATGAAGTCTTTAATCAGTGAACATAGTATGTCTCTGCGTTTGTTTAATACTTCTTTGATTTCTTTCATCAGCATTTTGTAGCTTCAGCATGTAAGTCTTATACATGCTTTGTTAGATTTACACTGAAATATTTGTCTTTTTTTTAGCAATTGTAAATAGTGTTATATTTTGTAATTTTAGTGTTATTACTAGTACATAGAAATACAATTAATTTTTGTATGTTGGTTTTGTGTCCTACAGTATTGCTAAACTCATTTATTAGTCCTAGAATTTTTTTGTAAAATCCTTGGGAATTTATACATAGACGGTCACGTCATCTGCAAGTAGGAACAGTTTGTCTTCCTTTATGAGCTGTATGCCTTTTTTTCCTTTCCTTCCCTTATTGCAGTGGCTACAACCACTAGTGCTATGTTGAAAAAGAGCAGTAAGAGCATACATCCTTTCTTGTTCCTAATCTTAAGGGAAAACTTTTAGTTTTTCCCCGTTAAGTATAATGTTACCGATAGGTTTTTTGTTGATGCTCTTTATCAAGTTGAGGAAATTTCCCTTTATTTCTACTTTTCTGAGACTTTTTATCCTGAATGAGTGTTGAATCTTATCAGGTGGGTTTTCTGTATTGATTTATATGATCATGTGATTTTTCTTCTTTAGCATTTAATGTAGTAAATTATACTGATTGATTTTCAAGTATTGAACCAGCTTTGCATCCCTGGAGTAACCTCTGCTTGGTCATGGGGTGTATGTATTTGTGCATGTGTGGTGTGTGTGTTTGTGTCTGTGTGTGTATAAATTTTTTGTTACATATTGCTGAATTCTATTTGCTATTAATTTGTTAAGAATTTTTACAGCTGTATTTATAAAGCATATTGGTCAGTAGTTTTCTTTTTTGTGTGTGTGCTGTGTTTGTTTTGTTCGTAGTATCAGGGTGAATCTACCTTCATGAAATGATTGAGAAGTGTTTCCCTCTACTCTTTTCTGAAAGATCGTGTAGAATAGGTGTTAATTTGTCTTCATATATTTGGTAGAATTCTCCAGTGAAACTGTCCAGATTTAGAGCGGTATTTTGGGGAGTTTTAAAATTACATTTTCAATTTTCTTACTAGTTATAAGTCTATTCAAATAATTATTTCATATTGTCTGAGTTGTAGTAGTTTGTGTTTTCTCAAGGAATTGTTTCATCTCATTGAATCTGTCACATTTATGTGTGTGGAGTTGTGTGTAGTGTTCCCTTCCTCTCCTTTTGATGTCTGCTGAGTTATGTGCAGTCCCCTATTTCATTTCTGATACTGGTTAAGTTGTGTCTCCTCTGTTTGTCAGTTTTGCCTAAGGGTTTATTAACTTTATTGATTTTGTCCATGAACCAGTTCTTTGTTTTATTGATTTTCTCTTATTAAAAAATGTCAACGTCATTGATTTCTATTCTTATCTTGATTATTTCCTTTCCTCTGCTTGCTTGGGTTTATTTCGCTCTTCTTTTTGTAAGTCATTGAGGAGGGAGTTTTGATTATTGATTTGAAACTTTACTCATGTATGCATTTAATGCTATAAAATTCCCTCTCGGCACTGCTTTAGCTGCATCTCACCAATTTTGTTGTGTAGTATTTTCATTTTTGTTCAGTAGAGCGTATTTTTCAGTCTCCCTTGAGACTTCCTGTTTAACTCATGGATTTTTTAGAAGTATGTTATTTAGTTTCCAAATGTTTGGAGATTTCCCTGTTATTTTTCTATTATTAATTAGAAGACGGAAGAAGTAGCTTTTGCTTTTGCCTTAAATTAAAATCCAGTAATCAATATGATAAAGGACAGATGCATGACACATGAAGTATACAGATTAAGTAAAACTGATAATTAAGTATATATTGCTTAGATCTGCTGTGCACAGTAACACAAAGAGGGGAAGAATGTAGCTTAAAACATCAACTTTTTACATTATTCTGTTTAACAAAAATGATAAAAAGACTGATTAAAATTATTTTAAGAAACCCACGCCATCCTGTGTATTGAAATATCCTAACTGTACTTTGTGTTTAAATATACATTGCCCAGGTTAAATTTCAAATGCATGCATCCCATAATTTTGATCATTCAGAAATACGAGGCTCCTATCTTCCAGCCCTTGGTTTAGAAATGTCAGATGGTCATGATCTAATCTAGGGAACTTATTACTTCCCTTTTTATTATCTTTTCTCTCCACTTTGCTTTGACGTTCTCCCACTCTGTCCTTGGGATCATTATTTTATTGTCCTGAAGCACAGATTTCAGAAGACATTGTGTATACACTCTTAAGGAACAAAACTAGAAAATGAATCCAGCCATAGCACTCCATTATGTAAAATAACCATTCCGGGATAAGAAAGACTTGCTGAAGGAATTGAGAAAAATTCATTCCAACATGTATCTGTTGATGCCTACTATGTGCCTAGCACTTAGTGCATTCCAAATGAGGCGAAAAAAATAGAAGGTGTCTTTCCAGTCCCTCACATCACTAAAATCTCATTGGGGGTACATCCTACAGAAGGAACTGGGGAGATAGGTGCTTGCCTGTAGTGATGTGGTCTAGTAATTGGTCCATGAACAGTTTAGTAACATGATAAGAATGTTTTTTTTAATTTTGTACCCCTGGCAGCTAGAGTATAATAGGGCTCAGATCCTGTCCTATACACACTGCATTTGCATGGAGGTGACAGTGGCTGGGATTGGGGGTCAGTGCACGTGCACTCTTTGGACTGTGTGTGGTCCCATGAAGGGAGACCCTTGGTTTGCTATGTATAGCCTGTCTCCTCTCAGTGGACAGTGAGGCATTCTTGAGGCGTTGGGCGTCAGGGCGCTCTGTGTATGTGCATGTTTACTACATTTGGTGAAGGTAACGGTAGTGTGGAGAGAACATGACCCCGTCACTTAGAGCAAAGCAGTCAGGCACAGTTCTCATCTGTCAAGTAAGAACATAACAGCACCCTCTCCACCTTGATAGGGTTGTTAGGAGAACTAATAGAGGAATAGAAGCAAAAATCTTAGACAAGCAGAGATGGCTCAGCATGTTCATGAGTTTCACGTGACCACATCCTAAAGCTCCCTGAAGACCCCACCCACTCCTGCTGCATTGTCTGTTGTCAGCCAGGGACAGCTTTTGTCTCTGCTAAGCCAGAGGGGACAGCTAATGAAAACAAACCCCTAGGCCTAGTGACCTCAACTGTGATCTGGGGGCAAGCGGACATCAGATGGGTTCCGAGGGAGCTGCGTGTGTGTGTGCGTCTCTGAGTCTGGTTCATTCTGCATGATGCTTGTCCCATGTGGGTTCCCAGCCTGCCTCCACCACTCTGCCCCCACTGGCCTTTGTCCTGGGGAGATACTGGGTATAATCTCGTGCTCTAACTGCAGGATGAGCAGCCTCCCAAGCCAGAACTGTCATCTGGGACCTAGATATTTGGGCTGAAAAATCCTGGCTTTTGTTTTCTGGAGCACATGCGTGTTACATAACATATCTGGCCTTCGCATTACTTGAAGCATGAAGTCCTCTGGTTAGACATAAACAAATAATGTCCACACTACATGTTGTAATTTAAACCTGTAGGTGAGTGTTTGGGACTAGAAATCACAGGTGGTAGGAATAAAGCTTATTAATTTTAAATTAGAGTTTTTGAATGTCCCTGACTTTGCTCTCTCAACCCAAAGTACGCACCCTAAAGTATGAATGGGTTGTTTCCCAAAAGTTCCTGTCTTAGAACTTGGAATGCATTTGCCCAAAGAACAGTAATAGAAATCATGGCTCCATTCCCAGGCCAGCTCCCAAAAGTCTGTTTCACCCTAATGCATTCTAACATTTTACTGATGATGGAACTTGAGCTCCCCTTACCCACATTTATAACATTATTTCTCTGAGAAAAAAAACTTTGAATCCAAGTTCAGACACTATGGACATAAGTCCATGGGAGTGGGGAGAAAAAGAGGGGAAGGAGAGAATCTGGTATCTGAAGGCTGGCATGTCTTAATAAATTGGAGAAACATTTCTGAACACTGAGAGACAGGTCTTTATGCCTTTTCTGAGGGGATACCTGTCCAGGCCAGCACTGCTTCGCTGTTCTGAGCTGGTAACAAAAGGACAGTCTCAGGGCGATGGCAAATGGGAAATGGTGAGGAATAATATCTAAATATTGTCTAAATAGTGGCAGATCTGTACATTTGTTTGGTTATTTCCTAAATTGGAGGCAGCTGAGAAACTGGTTGTACAATCTTTGATGTATATGTTTCTCATTTTTAAAGCATGTTGACTGCATCATTGTCACCATATTAATTTGTAAATAATGGAAGGCGGAACAAACATTGGCTTATTAACACTTCCATGTAGCCTGGACGCCACACTACATGACTGTCTTTCAGATTCTTAATTTAGCTTGCTGGCCAGCATTGTGTATAGGTTCACTTGTTTGAAGATATGAACCTTTGGTGTATTCCTAGAGACACCTAAGGTCTCTTTAGGTATGTACCAAACTTTTGAATTCTTTAATTGGTTTAAAGAAGCCAGCTTTATACTTTACTTTGATGCTTCTGTTACTGTGTTGGTACATTTCTGATATTCTTAAAAACAGAGATCTTTAACTTTGACACAAATATTCATATCATGCAAATGTAAAAATTAGATTTTGAGCCTTTACGTAGCTCCAATTGAACACGAAATATTTTTCCCCCAAAGAAGAAAAGTTCCACAGTGTCTTAATTCTGGTAAGATACTAGTAAATAATGAGCAAATTAGGGCTACACTCAGCACTTGTGGATGATTGTTGTCTTTACAAACCCAGTTCTGGATAAGTACAAGCTCTGCTGTTTTTAAACCTAAAGAAGGGTTTGAATTCCACATTAACCTTGTAACAAGCCAGTGAAATATGCACTGGTGTATCTTTGTGCAGTATCTGACCCATATCTATAGATTCTAATATCCTTTGTGGTTGCTGGTGACGTGGTTTGTTTTAGGCTTTGAGGAATGTTTGCTCTTGTTTATTTCTCTAGTCGGGCACTAGTTTACTCTGGAGTGTTCCTTTAAACAATTAGCTGTATAACGTAAAAGGAAAATAAAAGCAATTTGGGCGTAAAGAGGTGAAAAAAGTCACCTGTATGAATAGTGGACATTTTAAAATTATACAGTTTTTTGGAATAATAACAATTCAGTACTGAAAAATGTGTTGCATTTAACTACCTATACCTATAGACTAAAACTGCATAGTATTTTTTAAAATCAATTTTACTCTACCTGGATGTGACTGTCTAACTTAACTTGGCTGTATGCATGCCATTGGAAACAGCTGCTTTGCACAGCCCAGCTGACCTGAGCCCATTCTTCCTGAGCTTTGGGACCCCATGAGCCATCATCTGGTCGTCCGGCGCCTCTGCTTCCCCATCTATAAAATGTCTGTAGTGGCATAAAGAAACAATTATGTGTTCTTCTAAGGCAGGGTGATCTGACAACTGGGGAGATTTTCTATCTTCTATGCAGTGGTAGTTGAGAAGACAGGGGTCACAGTACGGGTTGACGCAGAAGCATCCCCTGTGCTTGTTTGGAGGGAGTTTAAAGATGAAGCTGGGCGGCAGCAGTATATAGTGTTGCATTCCTGGGACCTTGTTGCTCCCTTTGTGAAGAAATAAAGTGAAGTAAAATACAAAAGAAGTCTTCATAGCAAAAACTGTATGGTAGCATCTTGTATCTTCCATCTGGGACCCAAATCCAAGTTTTCTCTTTCAGATCAGGTTGACTTTACCAAACACAGAAACTGTGGTTCTTGATTTTATGTAGCCAACTTCTGAAGAATAACATTTAATATAATGTTATTTGTTTAAAAGTGAAATGCTTATTCCCTTTGGGGAAAATAGACACAGATACAACTCTCAAAGTGGCAAAATTTCCTTGCTTATGTTGATAGGCCACACCTGATAAAATTGCAGACGATCTTATCAAAAGTGGTCATTCTTGTTGAGTGCACTAAAGAGCACTTCATAATTTCTCCTGGTATTGACACTCTTTCTTGGACTCTGACATGCATTTGTCAATGTGAAATGACATTTGTTCAACTCTTCTGGTAGGAACTGTTGCTCTTTTGCCTTGTTGGGTATTGTTACAATCGTGACTGTCATTTCCAAATCTGTCTTTTCACACTTAGTACTGGTGAGCCAAGGGGAAGACCTCTCCATGGGTTGTGCAGATTCTTGGGGCCCAGCGTCTTTTCTAGAAGCCTTCAAGTTAGCCACTCAGAGTTCCATTTCTGTGTCCTTAGGGGCCAGGCAACCACGCTTATTCTTTTTTTTCTCATCCAACTTGCAGCTCTTCTTGCATTTAGCAGTTTGCTTGGGATTCTCTCTTCCCTGAAAAGCCTTCCAATTTCAGCCAGGGAGTTCAGACTATATAGGCATTTTGCCAAAAATCTCGGTTTGCTCAGGGACACATGTTCAAGAAACCCAGTGTAATTGCGTTTACATATTCCACCAGAATTACAGAATTACACAGCATATTCGTATGCCTGTCTGCCTATTAATGATTTTTTTCTTCTTTCTACTTTTCTGGTTTTCCCAAGTTATCTATACGGGCCATTTATGATTTTTGTAATCATATAAAATGACTTTTTTTCTTCCTGCTCTCCTGTCCTCCCTTTGTGTGTCTTGGGGTAATCTATCCATTCTTAAGTCTGCGGCAGCTCCACATTTTACCACTTGAAGAGTTAATATCTGCGTGTGTTTTCTTTCCTTTTTTTTTTTTTAATTAATTAATTTATTTTTGGCTGCGTTGGGTCTCTGTTGCTGCACACGGGATTTCTCTAGTTGCAGCGAGCAGGGGCTACTCTTCGTGCGGTGCGCGGGCTTCTCATTGCGGTGGCTTCTCTTGTTGCCGAGCACAGGCTCTAGGCGCACCGGCTTCAGTAGTTGTGGCGCGTGGGCTCTAGAGTGTAGGCTCAGTAGTTGCGGCACACGGGCTTAGTTGCTCCGCAGCATGTGGGATCCTCCCAGAGCAGGGCTCAAACCCATGTCCCCTGCATTGACAGGCGGATCCTCAACCACTGCGCCACGGGAAGCCCTCTGCGTGTGTTTTCTTCTAAAGAAATAGGCATTTCACTTTAAATAGTCACTCTGGACTGTGCTGTAAAATGAAACAGGCAATTCTTTTGTGTCCGGAGGGTGTCCTTTCTAGGTCTTGTGTTAGATCCACTTAAGGCAGAGTTAGTTCAAACCTAGTTTCTATTCCTGGCTTTGTAATCTTGGTATATTAACCTCTTTCCACCTCCGTTTCTTCACCTTTAAATTTGTGACACTAACAGCACCTCCTTTATAGGATGGGCTTAACAGCTCATCGAGGTGAAGCATGCAGAGTGCCTGGCGCAGTGCCTGGCTGAGGGCAAGTGCTTCATAAAACCTTCGCACTTGGCGGCTTGAACAGTCCATGCATTCAGATCCCACTTGAGGTGGCCCCAGGCTGCACGATTAGGGCCTATGAAGTGTTGGTATACCTGCACGGCTGCATATCAAATATAAGTGTTTCTCAGTTCGAGTGTTGTGTTTGTTTTGTAGTTTCCACTTGGAGCATCCAAGCAAAATTACTGTCTCACATCTCGACTTGAGTCCCTACTTTTATCTTTTAACTTTTATACTAGCTTTAAAAGTGATTATTCTACCACTTTGTTTAATTTGGTATCTTAGATATAATATAGAAAAATGATTTTCATAACTTTAAATATTGAAAAAGATACCTAATTATCCCACTATTATATTTAAACTACATAGATTTTTTTCATTTTCACCTAGTCTTTACTCATTTGTGTCTTTTTTACTGTTGCAATTAAATTAACCATGGCATATTACATTTTTTACTTAATATTTCATTAAACATTTATTGTATGATTCTGTAGTCTTTATATACAGTTTTGATACTTGTATTCCTTCATGTTTCTATCCCATAGATTATTGTTTAACCTCCTGTTAATATATTAAGGTTTTAGTATTAAATGTTACTAAAAGGAGAATAAAATTTCAAATAGGAAATTCTTTTTTCCATTTGGCTGAAAATTATATAAGCAGTATATACCAGAATGTTATTGATAAGGATCTGATACTTGTACTCGGATTTATTTTTTTCTATCTTGAAACTTTTTTCCCCTTCTAATATTAAATGATTTCCTTCTCTGAGTTTTCACATCCATGCACAGGTACAAATCTATTTTCTTTTCCTCCTTGCTGGCTAATATGCAGTTTTAAGTGGGTAGTCATAGAATTGTAGGACTAGAAGGGACTTGTGGAGTCCAGCTTCTTGCCTCCAGACTGGGTGACGGTTGCTTGAGGCAGATGAATATCTTTTTTATATCTTGAAAATCTCCTGGGAAAGAGATGTCAGAGCTCTCTGGAGCCATCGTTACATATTTTAAGTCATTTTTCTGCTTTTTTACATTTATCTTAGATCATATTCACTACAGTTTAAGCCACTATCACTTAGTAATAAATTGAGCACCTGCTACATGCAAGAGCCAAATATTATGTGCTGAGAAATATATAAATTAAAGTTGCAGCCCTGAAAGGCTATGCAAGCCGCTTTTGGAAATTGAATGGGCTCAAATACCCCAGTAAGGACAGTGGACTTTATTCTGTGTATTGGAGCCATCAAGGATATATTAGTGTAGATGTGACACTATGGAAGTTGTATTTTAATCTGTGGTTCTGGGCAGACAGGTTTCATTTATCACTCAGCAAATATTTGTAAGAGACCTGATTTTATTTATACATACATGGGTATATATAAAGGGAAGACAGAATTTCTTTTCTCCTTCAAAGATTTTAAACACATGACTACATAAATAATTGAAGTGTAAGGCACTGAGTTCCATGCAGGTAATATAGACGGAACAGAGACTGCATTTACTGGTTACAATTAACTCTTGATGGCAGGCTTCCTAGAGAAGGTGGGGATTAAGCTGGTTTGGGAGGATAGGCAGTATGTCTAAAGAATGTGAATTCTGGACTCTGCCATTGCTTCCTACCTAGGAAAAGATTTTCATGCAGATTCCAAATGCCTAGGTGCTCAGAGAAATGAGGATGTCTGGTAGAAAAGGGCTGGAAATTGGTAAGCTAAGTTACAGTCATCACTTTGCCGTTAGTAGACTCTTTGTGTGACCTTTGGACACTTCGCTAACTTCCTTGAAGTTTTGTTTTCTTATTTACAGAATGACTAGCTCAAACCTGATGATTTTTAAGTCAGTTTCTAGCTCTACTGAAGTTCTGTATGCAAAGTATAGTGGTTAAGAGAACAAATTTGACGCTAAACTGCCTTGTGTCCCAGATCAACCATTTCCCATGTCCTTGATTAGGCTCATTACTCTGCCTCTGTTTCCTCATCTGTAAAATGGGGATCCTCATACTACACTCTCACAGAGGGTTGGTATGAAGATGGAGAGTGCTTAGAGTAGTACTTGGCACAGACTAAGTACTTAGTAAGTATCAGCTAGTTTTGGAGTGCAGTCAGGGAAGATGGCAGAGCAGGAAGCTCCAGGAATGTGTACCTCCACCAAAACAACAACTGAACTTTCAAAAATGTCTGAGGCAACTATTTTGGAACTTTGGGTCTAATAGAACACTTGCAGCATCCAGGGGAGAACTTGATGAAGATGCTCGTAAATTTCAGTAGGTTTTGGTTGAATTCAGCTTTCACACTGTAGCGGCTACCATCCCCTACCCCCAGTCCCATGACAGTGAGCTGTCGGGTGAGAAGCATTCCTCATACAGCTTGCTGGTGCCACGGCAAGCAGTGAGGATTTTGTCCTCCAAAAATGAGCGTTGTGAGTTTTGATTGTTGATTGCTGCTTTTGATCACTGAGGGCATGACAGAGAGGTCAGCCATTGTTTCATCCCACTATGGGCTGAGGTGGCTGTCCAGATACGGGAGGATTTAAGAGACAGAACCTTTTTTCTTTTTCCTTTTTTCCCTCCACTCTTGGGAATCAGACATTTAAAGAATCCTTTGGTTAGGTCAGTGGCTGTCTGCAGAGATAAATGAAGAGAAACTTTATAGTTTCTCATACACAGCAAGAATACACAATTTGCAAAACTAGTTTGGAAGAGTCACAGAAAGATAGCTCGAGCCCTCAACAAACAAAAGTCCTTCCTGAGGAGTGGGAAAATTAGATTTCTAGAGTTACAACAGCATAATACTCACAATATCCAGTTCTAAAGAAAAAACATACAAAGAAACAGGAAAGTATGACTCCTTCACAGGAAATAAGAATTTGACAGAAACCATCCCTGAGGAAGCACATACACTGGAATTATAAATCAGACTCTTTAAATCAACTGTCTTAAATATGTTCATTGAGCTACAATAGACCATGAACAAAGAATTAAATGGAATCAGGAAAACAATGTCTGAACAAAATGAAAATATCGATAAAGAGGTAGAAATTATATAAAAGAACCAAACAGAAATTATGGAGCTGGAAAATACAAAACTGAAATGACAGACTCACCAGAGGAATTAAAGAGCACTTTGGACAAAAGATTAGCAAACTGAAAGGTAAGAAGGTTGGACTTACACAGTCTGAGGAACAGAGAGAAAAAAGAATGAAGAAAAATGAACAGAGCCTAAGAGACCTGTGAGACACCATCAGGTGTAGCACCATACACATTATAGGACTATTGAAAGGAAAAGAGAGAAAGAAAGGGGCAGAGAAACATATTGGAAGGGATAATGACCCAAAACTTTCCAAATCTGAGGAAAGACGTGAATACACGTGTTCAAGAGCTCCATGAACTCCAAGCAGGATATACACAGAGAGAGCCACACTGAAACACATCATAGTCAAATGGTCAAAACCCCAAAATAAAGAATTTTTAAAGCATCAAGAGAGAAGTGACTTATGTCCAAGGGATCCTCAATAAGATTGAGAGCTGATTTCTCATCAGAAATAATGGTGCCAGGGGCAGTGAGATGACATTTTTAAAGTCCTGGAAGAAAAAAACTGTCTTTCAGGTATATCCTGAAAGCTGGTATATCCAGCAAAATTATCTTTTAAGAATGAAGGCGAAATTGAGACATTTCCAAATAAACAAAAGCTGAGGGTGTTCATTACCAGTAGACTTGCTCTATAACAAATGCTAAAGTGGCTCCTTCAGGCTGATGTAAAAGGATACTTAACAGCATCTTGAAACCATAAGAAGAGATGAACACTGGTAAAGGTAACTACATAGGTAAATATAAAAGCCAGTATTATCGTATTATTGAAACTAATTTAAGATTATTCAAACCAGGTTGTTACATGTTTAAGATGCTAATTGTAATTTCCAAAGTAGCTACTAAGAAGATTAAAAAGTACAGAACAGGAAAGAAGAGAATTAAAATGATACACTCCAAAAAAATCAACTGAACATTTAAAAAGCAGTAATGGAGGAAATAAAGAATAAAAATATATATACATAAAAAGAATAAAATATCATACACATAAAAAGAAGAATAAAAAAGCATTAGGAAAACAATTGATAAATGCCGGAAGCAAATCCATCTTTATCAGCAATCACATTAAATGTAAATAAATGAAACTCAACTATTAAAAGGTAGAGATGGGCGGTCTGAATTTTTTTTAATAAAGGATCCATCTATATACTGCCTACCAGAGACTCAACTTAGATATTAAAACACAACGGAATTGAAAGTAAAAGGGTGGAATAAGATATTCCATGCAAATAGTAATCGGATGAGAGTGTGGGTGGCTATATTACTGTGAGACAATGTTGACTTTAAATCAGACAGGTTACAAGAGATAAGGAGAGACATTATATGTTGATAAAAGTTTCAGTACATCAAGAAGAGATAACAGTTATAAACATGTGCACCTAAAAAAATGTTCATGGATTGCACAACTGATAATATTATTAAGATGTCAGTACCACCCATAGCTATCCATAGATTCAGTACAATCCTTATCAAAATCCCACTGGTATTTATTTTTTTATAGAAATAGAAAAAAACATCTTAAAATTCATATGGGCCCTGAATAGCCAAAATAATCCTGAGAAAACTAAACTTAGAGGACTCACACTTCTTGATTTTAGAATTACTGCAAAGCTATAATAATCAAAACAGTGTGACAGTGGCATAAAGGTAGACATAGACCATGAGTAGAGTAGAATATAAAACCCAAGGTAAACCCTTAAATATATGGTCAGTTGAATTTTGACAAAGGTGCCAAAACCATTTATGTGGAAATGATAGTCTTTTCAACAAACGATGCTGGGAAAACTGGATATCCATATGCAAAAGAATGAAGTTAAAATAGTCAAAGAATATGAATAAACGTTTTCTCAAAGAAGACGTGCAAGTGCCAGTAAGAGTAATGGGAATCAGACTACCTCTACTCAAATCTTGGCCCACCACTTATTAGCTGTGTATTCTTAGGCAATTACTGCACTTCTCTGTGCCTCAGGGGGTCTTCTTTGAGGTTAAAGGAGTTAATGAGTTGGAAAGTGAAATGTTGCCTGTGGTTGGTGCTCTCAGTTACCATCAGAAGCTTGGTCACATCAAGGTGCCAGGGTAGAGGTCTGAGCCTGCCTTTTCACTCATCTGCTATGCAAATCACAGTCTTCACCTCTAAAATGGAGATGCTTCTGTGTATCCTACTTTTCTCCCAGGGTAGTTATAAGAATCAAATGAGATAATTTAAGGAAAAGTAATTTCTAAAATATTCGTTTAATCAATGTATAAAACATAAACATTATAATAATAAACATTATTATAATTATTAAGCACTACTATAATTAACATAACAACAGTACATGTTATTATTATGGTTTCCCTCTCCTAATAGACTAAGCTTTTTATTGAGTTAATCCTATTCTTATTTGTATCATTTGGTTTACTAATTTCTTGCGTAAAATAAGTGCTCAGTAAATGTACTGGAGAAGAATTTAATTGAAATAGTATAAAATTTGAAATTATATAAAATACTTGAATGTTATTTTGTTTTCCTGAGGTGATGCTGCAGCCTATTTGGAATTAATTTCAATAACCTATTTGGTCTGTTTTGATAAAGATGACTTAGATAATCTTTACCATTGTATTTATAGCTCATCAGAATGATAGTTTACAACCATAACGTGCAAATATCTTTAACTGTAAATTTTAGGGACTAAGAATTCAGTTGATCGATATTATCAATAATAAACTTGTAAAAGAAGATACAAACACTTGTACAATTGATTCCTATATTGTTTCCTCTGAAGATCCACTTTGCAAATGATAACTGTTTTAGAGACAAAAATGAGATAGGATAAAGACTTCCATTCAGCCGAGTCTGTTCCCTCTTGCACTCTCATATACTCGGACTCAGCGTCTCTCCTGGAGCTGGAGCTCTGCCCTCCCGGCCCCCCATAACCCACTCAACAGAGTCCAGAAGGAGCGGAGCGTTAAGCAGTACCCTGTGGACAGAAGGAAATGACCCCATCATTGATGAAAACAAATCCTATGTGCTTGTCTTTGTATTAACAAACAAGAACGGTTTAAGTTTGTTAAGTAGAAGATCATTTATATTAATTTTTCAGGTAACAAGTTTAACACAGCTTAGCCTGAAATATAAATGACTTGAGGTTCTATTTAAAATATGTCTAAATTGCAAAGTGGTGCACAAGTTCTGCACGGTGAACTTACTTACTGCTTGTCTTGATCATCCCTCTAGGGCTCACAGAGTGCTGGGTAAGCTTGCACCTGAGGAGACTTGGGAGTGTGGGTGGGTGTTTGTAGCTAAAAGGTATGTTTCAGGCTGTGTTACTAACCTTTCAGAACGAAGAGTGGATAGGGTAATGGCACAGTGACTGCTCTGTGGCCGTATACTCACCTTCAGGTCAGGCATGCTCAGGAGTCCTCTGTGCTGACCTGGGAGCAGCCCTCTGACCCTGCCAAACACTCCCTTGCTCTGCAGCCACGTTTGTGGCACCTGAGACCAGGGCCAGGCAGCTCTCAGGAGGACACATTGTCGGATGGACCAAGTCTGGAGGAAGGTAACAGGAGCAAGTCAGAGGAGAAACAAAGGCCAGGAGGTTTTATCCCCTCCCCTGGGTTAATCCTCACCAAGACGGTAGCTTTCAGATAGTTGTAGAGTCTCAAGGGAAGTTTTCCTTTTCCTTTTCACAGTCTTACTTTCTAAGGGCCAGAAATTGTATTTTTTTTGTTTCTGGCTCAAGTTACTTTAGTATTTCTCACGGTTGGGTGAAGCTCACATTGGGATACTGTTTTGATTTTAGCAGATGACACACCCTGCTATGGTTTTGCTGTGCCCTGGTTGCTATGTGACATTTTGAGGTTTCTGCCATTCTTGTTTGTCCTAATTTCTTTTCCATGAAGATAAGTTGTGCCATTCAAGAGAAGTTGTGCTGCTGCTTCTTCTAAGAATGTTTTGATCCCAGAACATTCTTATTCCTTTTATAATTTAAAGCATGTCCTTTAACCAGTCTTGCACATTTATCTAGTTCAACTGAGGTTGCTTCTGTTTGAAGCTAGACTAAGTCCTGTTTGTGGTAATAATTAAATCTAGGCTTTGTGATTTTTGAGGACAGTCTTAATTTATTGATTCACTTATTTTAGTAGCGTGTCAACTTCAGCTCTTCTGTGATCATTGTCTTCCCAAATCTCTTTGTCATTTAGTGTGAATCCTTTTGGTCTGAATTTAATAAATTTTCTACTGAAATTTTAGTTTGGGACATTTTGTGGATTTTATTTTATTTTTTAATTAAAAAATATGTGTTTATTATTTTTTATCATGTGTCTGTGTTTTAATCACATGCTATACATTAATTTAATGACTTGCCTATTTCCAAAGATTGAATGCTTACTTTAATTCTGTATTTGTCAATAATAGATTCCTATCCAATAGAAATTAATCAGTTATAGAGGAAGATGATGTGTTTCCTGGTTGCTTGTGCCACTTTTATATATTACTAATACGTAAGGTGTTATCACAATATGCAAATCCCCAACAACAGCTAGGAAAGTTTTTTTTTTAATTTAATTTAATTTATTTTTTTATACAGCAGGTTCTTATTAGTCATCAATTTTATACACATCAGTGTATACATGTCAATCCCAACCTCCCAGTTCATCCCACCACCACACCCACCCCGCTTTCCCCCCTTGGTGTCCATACGTTCTCTACGTCTGTGTCTCTGTTTCTGCCCTGCAAACCGGTTCATCTGTACCATTTTTCAAGGTTCCACATATCTGCGTTAATATGCGATATTTGTTTTTCTCTTTCTGACTTACTTCACTCTGTATGACAGTCTCTAGGTCCATCCACATCTCTACAAATGACCCAGTTTCATTCCTTTTATGGCTGAGTAATATTCCATTGTATGTATGTACCACATCTTCTTTATCCATTCGTCTGTCGACAGGCATTTAGGTTGCTTCCGTGACCTGGCTATTGTAAATAGCGCTGCAGTGAACATTGGGGTGCCTGTGTCTTTTTGAATTATGTTTTTTTCTCTGGGTAAGTGCCCAGTGGTGGGATTGCTGGGTCATATGGTAATTCTATTTTTAGTGTTTTAAGGAACCTCTATACTGTTCTCCATGGTGACTGTATCAATTTACATTCCCACCAACAGTGCAAGAGGGTTCCCTTTTCTCCACACCCTCTCCAGCATCGGTTGTTTGTAGATTTTCGGATGATGCCCATTCTAACTGGTGTGAGGTGATACCTCATTGTAGTTTTGATTTGCATTTCTGCAATGATTAGTGATGTTGAGCAGCTTTTCATGTGCTTCTTGGCCATCTGTATGTCTTCTGTAGAGAAGTGTCTGTTTAGGTCTTCTGCCCATTTTTGGATTGGGTTGTTCGTTTTTTTAATACTGAGCTGCATGAGCTGTTTATATTTATTTATTTATTTACTTATTTATTTATTTAGGCTGTGCCAGGTCTTAGTTGTGGCACTCGGGGATCTTCGCTGTGGCATGCAGGATCTTTTAGTTGCGGCACGCATGCAGGACCCGGGCCCCTTACATTGGGAGCTCGGAGTCTTACCCACTGGACCACCAGGGAAGTCCCCATTTTGTGGATTTTACAAAAACATTTTTCAGCTCATTTGGTTTGTTTTTCTCCCTTTCTTTTCTAGGTATACTCAAATACTGTAATCTGTTCCTCATATTTTGTGCCATGTCAATTTTTATTTCTCTTTGTGAAATCAGAAGATTGAACCATTAAATTTTTTTTTACGTATGAACACTGTCAGCTTTTGTTGGGATGACATATTATGTATGTATGGTGACCATTATTAGAATTCCTTTTAAAGAATGCTATTACCTTTCTGCCTTTGTTGGTTTTTAGTGATCTGAGTCTAGTTGCAGATTATTAAGTTATTTGTATGAATAGTTACTATGATCATTCTTGATAAAGTGGGTTTTTTAATGAACTTTTTATCTCAGTTGGAATAAAAAACCTAGACAACAAGACAAGCTTAGCTGTTTTGACTGCTGTGGTTCTTCAGCCTGTCCTGAGCCAGGTTTTCCTTCAGAGCTTTAGTGAAGGTGACCGTAAGGAAAAACCCATTCATTCGTCTGACTCCTGGCTTGTCTTGTGTATTGTGGCTTCATCTTTTTGTTTCTAGGTTTCCGTTTTCTTTGAAAGTGGTCTGCGCAGTGAGGTTTGTGGTTATAAACATCGTAGAATTGAAGTAGGCTTTGGTACCTGTGCATTTGGAAAGTCATATATTTCTGATTAAAAATCATACACCAAAGATTTCTCAATTTTGATAGTAAAAAAGGCATCAATTTTTTGTTTAAATAACATTAAGTTGCATTTAAATTACAGTTTTAAATGGTTTGTTACTGGAAAGATACTATTTAAAAGTTTTCTAGAATGGACTAATTTTTATAAATCCAAGATCTTTGAAGAATAATAAACACCGTTAATATAAAGCATTTTAATGTACCAAATACTTTCGTATCCATTATTGTCTTAAAATGGTCAAACATAAATGTCATTATCCCTCTCTACAAGACAAAAAGGATTCTGTTTAGGTGACGCAATCAAGATCATTTGGCTTGTAAGTGACAAAATGGGACTTGAACACAAATCTATAGACTTCACGTTCTTGTTCTACCCGCTGTACCAAACTGCTGCTCTGAATAGACAGTTTTTACCTAGAAAGAAGCGTGGAATGGCGTGTTGCGAATTTCTGAAAAAGTGCATATTACTTGCTGACTTGTGACACTGCAGATGAGATGTGAGGGAGGCTCTGTTAACTCAGTCAGGTGAAGAAAAATGTTTGTCAAATTGTGATCTTCTCTGCAGCAATTGAGCTGTGGGCCCAGAGACGTTAGGTATCATTTTTATCTTTTTTTTCTGCTGCATGGAGTGAGATCTTTATTGTTAATACGAAGGCGAGAAAGCCCAGCCCTATGTGTCAACAAGTTAAAGCATTGAAATTCCACAGCTCACCAGATGTAATGGAGCTCAAACGAGGAAGTGCTGCTTTCCTACCAGTTCTGGCAAAGCCGGAAGGCTCCACCGAGAAGCTGCCTGCCTCTCTGCCAAGTCCTGACAGTGGAGCAGGTGTTCTGTAGGCAGAAAGAGCACGGTGAAGCCTGCCAGGCACTTGAGTAAAGATAAGAAGGTGTAATGGTCATGTGTGTTTTTCTAGGAGTAGTAATCCTCAAAGTATCGTGGTGGGACCAGCAGCATCACCTTGGAACCTGTTAAAAATGCCAATTAGGTGACCCCATCCCAGACCTACTAAATCAGAAACTCTGGGTGTGGGGCCAGCAGTCTGCTTTAACGAGCCTGTGATTCTGATTCATGCTGAAGTTTAAAATGTTCTGTTCTGGAGTCACACGAGGAGATAAAGACTGTAAGATAAAGGTTTAAAACTGGCCTAGGAAAAGTAGTGCTGGCAACATATGAATACATTTAGTTTTATATTCAGGAGATACCTTATAACTCAGTGTGGAATGATCCTTAAAGATAGAGACCAGTCATAACTGATACTAAGGCATCTGGTTTCTTTCTGCACTATGCACTTCACTTGTTAATGCATATATTTAGATCTTGTTATAAAGTTTTCTATTTCTGATTTTCAAGAAACAGAACTGAGTAGAGCAGGTAGAATCCTTTACCCAGAAGCCATACCTGTAGGAAGCCCAGCCGTAGCATTGTGCTGTGTTACCTAGTGGACTTTAATGAAGCAAAGTAGCTGAAAGATGATAGTCTCCCTTCTGAATACTAGACTCACAGCCAACTCTGTAGAGATGATACTGTCATGGCACAAATCTAAACTTAGAGATAGGTAGACAGACGATAGAATTGGGATGCTGAGGAAGAGATGTGATGAGGGCATGTTGACTCTCACCTAGTTGGGTTGGATGGATGGATAGATGGATGGAAGGAAAGATGGATGGATAGATAACAGAGGGAGGGAGAGAAGGAAGGAAGGAAAGGAAAGGAGGGAGGGAGGGAGGGAGATGACAGAATTGAGATGGTGAGGAGGGATGAGGAACATGTCAACTTGTATTAGTTGGGTCAGTTTGGGCATATTTGAGAGTACTCATAGGGAAGTGGTCATCGCTTAGTTTCTTCAAGTAATGAGGCAGTTTATTGTTAAAGAAAAGATTGATTTAAGTGCTTATTTGTATCTATTAAAGAATACATTTTTATTGTGGAAAAAAAGACACAATAATAGAAGAAAATTAAAACTTAGCTGTATATATATAATCCTTTCATTTAAGGATAAATTGCTTAATATTCTGGTACAGTTCATTCCAGCACTTTCTCCTTATAAGAATATTATATTAATAATATATATGGTCCTACCATCTTGGAATCTCTTGGTCATATAGGCCTGAGTCTGTTTCTCTAATTCAACAATATAACAGGAGCTCCACCCACAGTGTCATTAAATACATTTTTTTGAATTGGGATTTTTAATGCTATCATTTGTATAGCGTTTTCTTGATTTATTTTTCTACTTTTTGTTAGAAAGTTAGATTCTTTGCTATATTTTGCTATAATAAATGAGTATGATTAATATTTTAGTGTGTAAGTGTTTTTCTCCACATCTCTGATTATTTCATTGGTATAGATGAAATAACATCTATACCAATAACAGTGACTTTGTCGAGTAAAAGCGTATGAACATTTTTAAGGCCTTTAATTACCCAGTTGTGTACAGAAGTGAATATACTACCATGAACCCAGAGAAAACTAAATTTTTCTAAGATATCCGATCTTCTACTGGGAAAATTGTTAACCTCTAGAGATTTTAAAAATAGTTAATGTATTAGGTACTATTTTATTTTAAAATTAAGTTTCTTTTTAAAATATTTTATTTTATTTTATTTATTTATTTGGTTGCTCCGGGTCTTAGTTGCGGCCGGTGGGCTCCTTAGTTGCAGCTCACCAGCTCAGTTGCAGCATGTGTGCTCCTTAGATACAGCAAGTGAACTCTTAGTTGCAGCATGCGAACTCTTAGTTGCGGCATACGTGTTGGAACTAGTTCTCTGACCAGGGATTGAACCCGCGCCCCCTGCGTTGGGAGCATGGAGTCTTAACCACTGTGCCATCAGAGAAGTCCCTTAGGTACTACTTTAAATAGTAGCTAGTGTGTATGCCAAGCAGTGTATGTACTTGTCTCTTTGTGTGGCTTGTATATTGGAACATATGTACCTAATCTCGCAGTAACAACATTAGGTAGGCATGATACCCATTTTAGCTATGAAAAAGTTAAAGTTCAGAAATTCAAAGTAATTTGGTGGAGATAAAATAGGCAATAGGTAGCAGAGCTAGAATTTAAACCCAGGTCAGTGTGACATCAGACTGTGCTTCTCCTGCCTTGTTCTCCTTCTTTGCATTTTCTGTTACATTTTGGCAGAAGTTTTGTTACTGAATAAAAGTATGGGATTTGTGCCTTGAAAATAAACTTTACAGATTTTTCCCCTTTAAGTCAGTTAGGGTGGCTGGGAAGAGACTAGCAAAAACTATGAAAGAAAAGCCTTAGTGGGAAGGGATCTGCAACCTCACCCCCAACTCCTACCACAACTCTACTCCCACCCCAGGGGGAAAGCACCTCTGACTTCCTCCCATAGAGAGTCCAAACGGTGCTAAGAGACACCCAGAAGGTGGTGGTGACAAGAAACAGAGAACTGGGGTAAGGAGATGAGAAACTCACCAACCGAAGCAACGCAAATCAGTCTTCGAAGGTCATCAAACAGTCCTAAGAGTTGGAGGCAGTGCTGGATGAAAACAGGCAAATGTCTTTCAGGGGGACCTTCAAGATGGCAGAGGAGTAAGATACGGAGATCACCTTCCTCCCCACAGATACATCAGAAATACTTCTACATGTGGAACAACGCCTACAGAACACTCACTGAATGCTGGCAGAAGACCTCAGACTTCCCAAAAGGCAAGAAACTCCCCACGTACCTGACTGTGTGGCTGACCGGCTCTTAGTGCTCCGGCTGGGTGTCAGGCCTGAGCCTCTGAGGTGGGAGAGCCAAGTTCAGGACATCGGAGCACCGGAGACCTCCCGGCCCCATGTAATATCCATCGGTGAGAGCTCTCCCAGAGATCTCCGTCTCAACACTAAGACCCAGCTCCACCCAACAGCCAGCAAGCTCCAGTGCTGGAAAGCCCATGCCAAACAACTAGCAAGGCAGGAACACAACCCCACCCATTAGCAGAGAGGCTGCCTAAAATCATACTAAGTTCACAGACTCCCCAAACCCGTCACCAGATGCGGCCCTGCCCACCAGAAAGACAAGATGCAGCCCCACCCACCAGAACACAGGCACTAGTCCCCTCCACCAGGAAGCCTACACAACCCACTGAACCAACCTTAGCCACTGGGGGCAGACACCACAATGGGAACCACAAACCCGCAGCCTGGGAAAAGGAGACCCCCAACACAGTAAGTTAAGCAAAATGGGAAGACAGAGAAACACGCAGCAGATGAAGGAGCAAGGTAAAAACCCAGCAGACCTAACAAATGAAGAGGAAGTAGGCAGTCTACCTGAAAAAGAATTCAGAGTAATGATAGTAAAGATGATCCAAAGTCTTGGAAATAGAATGGAGAAAATACAAGAAACATTTAACAAGGACCTAGAAGAACTAAAGAGCAAACAAACATTGATGAACAACACAATAAATGAAATTAAAAGTTCTCTGGAAGGAAACAACAGCAGAATAACTGAGGCAGAAGAACGGATAAGTGACCTGGAAGATAAAATAGTGGAAATAACTACTGCAGAGCAGAATAAAGAAAAAAGAATGAAAAGAATTGAGGAGAGTCTCAGAGACCTCTGAGACAACATTAAACGTACCAACATTTGGATTATAGGGATCCCAGAAGAAGAAGAGAAATAGAAAGGGAGTGAGAACACACTTGAAGAGATTATAGTTGAAAACTTCACTAACATGGGAAAGGAAATAGTCAAGTCCAGGAAGTGTACAGAGTCCCATACAGGATAAATCCAAGGAGAAACATGCCAAGACATATTAATCAAACTATCAAAAATTAAATACAAAGAAAAAATATTAAAAGCAGCAAGGGAAAAGCAACAAATAACATACAAGGGAATCCCCATAAGGTTAACAGCTAATCTTTCAGCAGAAAGTCTGCAAGCCAGAAGGGAGTGGCAGGACATATTTCAAGTGATGAAAGGGAAAAACCTACAACCAAGATTACTCTACCCAACAAGGATCTCATTCAGATTTGACAGGGAAATTGAAACCTTTACAGACAAGCAAAAGTTATGAGAATTCAGCACCACCAAAGCAGCTTTACAGCAAATGCTAAAGGAACTTCTCTAGGCAGGAAACACAAGAGAAGGAAAAGACCTACAAAAACAAACCCCCAACAATTAAGAAAATGGTAATAGGAGCATACATATCGATAATTACCTTAAATGTAAATGGATTAAATGCTCCAACCAAAAGACATAGACTGGCTGAATGGATACAAAAACAACACTGGTATATATTCTGTCTACAAGAGACCCACTTCAGACTTAGGGACACAGACAGACTGAAAGTGAGGGGATGGAAAAAGATATTCCATGCAACTGGAAATCAGAAGAAAGCTGGAATAGCAATTCTCATATCAGACAAAATAGACTTTAAAATAAAGAACGTTACAAGAGACACGGAAGGACACTCCATAATGATCAAGGGATCAGTCCAAGAAGAAAATATAACAACTGAAAATATTTATGCACCCAACACATGAGCCCCTCAATACATAAGGCAGATGCTAACAGCCATAAATGGGGAAATGGACAGTAACACAATCATAGTAGGGGACTTTAACACCCCACTTTCACCAATGGACAGTTCATCCAAAATGAAAATAAATAAGGAAACGCAAGCTATAAATGACACATTAAATAAGATGGACTTAATTGATATTTATAGGTCATTCCGTCCAAGAACAACAGAATACACATTCTTCTCAAGCTCTCATGGAACATTATCCAGGATAGATCATATCTTGGGTTACAAATCAAGCCTTGGTAAATTTAAGAAAATTGAAATCGTCTCAAGTATCTTTTCCGACGACAACACTGTAAGACTGCATATCAGTTACAGGAAAAAAACTGTAAAAAATACAAGCACATGGAGGCTAAACAATACACTACTAAATAACCAAGAGATCATTGAAGAAATCAAAGAGGAAATCAAAAAATACCTAGAAACAAATGACAGTGAAAACACGACAACCCAAAACCTATGGGATGCAGCAAAAGCAGTTCTAAGAGGGAAGTTTATATCAATACAGTCCTACCTCAGGAAACAAGAAAAATTTCAAATAAACAACCTAACCTTAAACCTAAAGCAATTAGAGAAAGAAGAAGAAAAAAAAAACCCCAACATTAGCAGAAGGAAAGAAATCATAAAGATTAGATCAGAAATAAATGAAAAAGAAATGAAGGAAACAGTAGCAAAGATCAGTAAAACTAAAAGCTGGTTCTTTGAGAAGATAAAATTGACAAACCATTAGCCAGACTCATCAAGACAAAAAGGGAGAAGACTCAAATCAATAGAATTAGAAATGAAAAGGGAGAAGTAACAGCTGACACTGAAGAAGTACAAAGGATCATGAGAGGTTACTACAAGCAACTATATATGCCAATAAAATGGACAACTTGGAAGAAATGGACGATTTCTTACAAGAGCGCAACCTTCCGAGACTGAACCAGGAAGAAATAGAAAATATGAACAGACCAATCACAAACACTGAAATTGAAACTGTGATTAAAAATCTTCCAACAAACAAAAGCCCAGGACCAGATGGCTTCACAGGCGAATTCTATCAAACATTTAGAGAAGAGCTAACACCTATCCTTCTCCAACTCTTCGAAAATATAGCAGAGGGAGGAACACTCCCAAACTCATTCTATGAGGCCACCATCACCCTGATACCAAAACCAGACAAAGAGGTCACAAAAAAGAAAACTACAGGCCAATATCACTGATGAACACAGATGCAAAAATGCTCAGCAAAATACTAGCAAACAGAATCCAACAGCACATTAAAAGGATCATACACCATGATCAAGTGGGGTTTATCCCAAGAAGTCAAGGATTCTTCCAATATACGCAAATCAGTCAGTGTGATACACCATATTAACAAATTGAAGGAGAAAAACCATATGATAATATCAGTAGATGCAGAAAAAGCTTTTGACAAAATTCAACACCCATTTATGATAAAAACTCTCCAGAAAGTAGGCATAGAGGGAACCTACCTCAACATAATAAAGGCCATATATGACAGACCCACAGCCAACATTGTTCTCAATGGTGAAAGACTGAAACCATTTCCTCTAAGATCAGAAACAAGAAAAGGTTGCCCACTCTCACCACTGTGATTCAACATAGTTTTGGAAGTTTTAGCCACAGCAGTCAGAGAAGAAAAAGAAATAATAGGAATCCAAATTGGAAAAGAAGAAGTAAAATTGTCACGGTTTGCAGGTGACATGATACTATACATGGAGAATCCTAAAGATGCTAGTAGAAAACTACTAGAGCTAATCAATGAATTTGGTAAAGTAGCAAGATGCAAAATTAATGCACAGAAACCTCTTGCATTTCTGCACACTAACAACGAAAAATCTGAAAGAGAAATTAAGGAAGCACCCCCTATATGCCACTGCAACAAAAAGAATAAAATACCTAGGAATAAACCTACCTATGGAGACAAAAAACCTGTATCCATAAAACTGTAAGACACTGGTGAAAGAAATTAAAGATGATACAAACAGATGGAGAGATATACCATGTTCTGGGATTGGAAGAATCAATATTGTGAAAATGACTGTACTACCCAAAGCAATCTACAGATTTAGTGCAGTCCCTCTCAAACTACCAATGGCTTTGTTCACAGTAGAACAAAAAAATTCACAATTTGTATGGAAACACAAAAGACCCCGAATAGCCAAAGATTGCTTTCTCAAAGCAATCTTGAGAAAGAAAAACGGAGCTGTAGGAATCAGACACCCTGACTTCAGACTATACTACAAAGCTACAGGAATCAAGACAGTATGGTACTGGCACAGGAACGGAAATATAGATCAACGGACAGGATAGAAAGCCCAGAGATAAACCCAAGCACATATGGTCACCTATCTTTGCTAAAGGAGGCAAGAATATACAATGGAGAAAAGACAGCCTTTTCAATAAGTGGTGCTGGGAAAACTGGACAGCTACATGTAAAAGAATGAAATCAGAACAATTCCTAACACCATACACAAAAATAAACTCAAAATGGATTAAAGACCTAAATGTAAGGCCAGACGCTATAAAACTCTTAGAGGAAAACATAGGCAGAACCCTCTGTGACATAAATCACAGCAAGATCCTTTTGTTGACCCACCTCCTAGAGAAATGGAAATAAAAACAAAAGTAAACAAATGGGACCTAATGAAACTTTAAAGCTTTTGCACGGCAAAGGAAACTATAAACAAGACGAAAAGAGAACCGTCAGAATGGGAGAAAATCTTTGTAAACGAAGCAACTGACAAAGGATTAATCTCCAAAATTTACAAGCATCTAATGCAGCTCAATATCAAAAAAACAAGCAACCCAATCCAAAAATGGGCAGAAGACCTAAATAGACATTTCTCCAAAGAAGATATACAGTTTGCCAACAAACACATGAAAGGATGTTCAACATCACTAATCATTAGAGAAATGCAAATCAAAACTACATTGAGGGCTTCCCTGGTGGCACAGTGGTTGAGAGTCCGCCTGCCGATGCAGGGGACACGGGTTTGTGCCCCGGTCCGGGAAGATCCCACATGCCGCGGAGAGTCTAGGCCTGTGAGCCATGGCCGCTGAGCCTGCGCGTCCGGAGCCTGTGCTCCGCAATGGGAGGGGCTGCAACAGTAAGAGGCACGCGTACCTCAAAAAAAAAAAAAAAAAAGAGTCATGTTCCACAATGTTCGTTGCAGCTCTATTCACAATAGCCAGGACGTGGAAGCAACCTACATGTCCATCAACAGATGAATGGATAAAGAAAATGTGGCACATATATACAATGGAATATTACTCAGCCATAGAAAGAAATGAAATTGAGTTATTTGTAGTGAGGTGGATGGACCTAGAGTCTATCATACAGAGTGAAGTAAGTCAGAAAGAGAAAAACAAATACCATATGCTAACATGTATATATGGAATCCAAAAAAAAAAGTACTGAAAAACCTAGGGGCAGGACAGGAATAAAGATGCAGACGTAGAGAATGGACTTGAGGACACAGGGAGGGGTAAGGGGAAGCTGGGGCAAAGTGAGAGAGTGGCATGGACATATATACACTACCAGCTGTAAAACAGGTAGCTAGTGGGAAGCAGCCGCATAGCACAGGGAGATCAGTTCTGCTTTGTGACCACCTAGAGGGGTGGGATAGGGAGGGTGGGAGGGAGATGCAAGAGGGAGGAGATATGGGAATATATGTATATGTACAGGTGATTAACTTTGTTATACATCAGAAACTAAACATTGTTAAGCAGCTATACTCCAGTAAAGATGTTAAAAAAAAAAAAAAAGAAAGTAAAGTTTACAACCACTGCCAGATATGTGATGGTTCTTTCTTTAAATTGCAATTTCCAGTGACCTGTGCCTGAGAAAGGAAATGGTCAAGTCAGAGACTTTTGTTAATCTAGAGAATTAGACTCCTGGTTTATAGAGGAAGTCTATTTCACATTTTATATTCTTCAGTGAATTCATCTTCAGTGTAGTTTACTGTTCACTTTTGAACGGAAATAAAGTGTTCCTCAACAATGTGTTTATTTGGATAAAAAGGGAATTAGAGTCTACTCTGGGAATTTAAAATAACACACACAGTTATAAATGTCAGTGTTTTTATCAGTTTTTTTAGATAAGGTGGGTATTTTTTGGGTAGGAAGCTAAAAGAAACACAGTTGAACCTGGGAGATAAATCTTGGCAAATAAGAAGTTGAAAATAAAGGAAGTATAAACCTTGAACTTCTTATTTCTGAAATTGGCTTAATTCTTCATTTTAGAGATATTTTTTAGGACTTATGGTTTTAAATTTTTCTTAGAATAAATCTGACTTTTGGTGAGAGGAGGAGTGCCTGTTCACTCTGTAAGTAATTGAGAATGTGGGCAGGATAGTTGGTATTTTTAAAAATTCATGACAAACACTGTTAACATTGTCTTGTCACTGACTTGAGTTTCATGCAGGGGTTCAGATGCCGGTGCCTGGAGGAGGGAACTCAGATGGTTCAAAGCTTGTGCAGTTGCCTCAGAAGTCACTGGGGCATAATAGCCTTTTTCACATCCAACGAGTTGATCAATCAGAAAGGGTTTACCAAGTAACTAGAATGTGGTTTACTGTCTGCCCTGAGAATCAAAATTCTCAGATAGCTGCATGGAACTTTCTGCAGGGATGGAAGCGTTCTCTGTGCTGCCCACTGTGGTACTGACCACATCAAATACTAGAAATGTGGCTTTTACATCTCAGGAAATGCATTTTAAGTTTTATTTTACTTCTTTTTATTTAAAATCAGTTAGCCACAAGGGCTACCTTAAAAGCACAGGTGTAGAAGGTGGCTCTGATGTTCTGTTTTCACCAGGGACCTTTTTGCATTAAATGTAACGTCCCTCCATTGCAGCTTGTCACACCGGCCTCCCACATCTCACGCTGTCCTGGTAGTTTCATCTGATCCTGTGGGCCAGCGACCGCCTGGCCGTTGTGTCACTCCCTTTCCCGCACACTGGTCCCTCCAGGAAGGATGCAGGACCTTTCTTGCTGTATCCAAGTTGGTGGGTCCCATCCTCCTTCCAGGGAAGAGAACAGACTGGCTTCATTTTTTATTTTTTAATTCTTTACACAGTTTTTTTTCTATAAATTAATTTTATTTATTTATTTATTATTTATTTATTTATTCATGTATGTATGTATGGCTGCATTGGTTCTACTGCAGCACCAATGATGTTTTACTGCACTTAGTTGTTTCCTTCGTGTGTGTCCCTGTATGGACTGTAAGCCCTCTCAACTAGCCCCACACGATGGCTTGGCCTCCCGTGTCAGGAAGATGTGTGCACTAGACAGCTTTGTCCTCAGGCCAGTAGGGCTTCGAGTTGAGACTAAATTGTAAACAAAATTGATTGGTTTATCCCAAGTATGTCTTCAGTGGAAAGAAGAATTAAGTCTAGGTTACGTTTTTCTGACAACTACAGTTCTTAGTCTGACTTCTTTAGCTGACTAGCCATTAAAGGAGGGAAGGAAAGGAAGGAAAGAAAATACCTTCTATTTGTCTTGGTTTAGGTCACTGCATTAATCCCTTAGTCATCCTTGCCACCCACCAAATTTGGACACATTCTTCCTAGACAGTAAACAAGCAAACTGATCTGATTTGTGATGTGTAATAAATATTGTTTGTTTTATGAGCTGATAATGGGGTATTTAACACTTTGGCCGTGTTGACAAGTGATAGCAAATGAAAAGATATTTCACTTGGTTTTCCTCTCTGCCCTTGGTGACATTAAAAAAAACAGTCTTGTTTCTTGTTTTACCTGAGTTCTGTATATAACACTCTCAGTAAAGAGCAGTGGAAATGGTTCTTCATGAAAGCAAACATTCGGATTTTGTATTTGTATTTGTAATTTGTATTTGACAAATACAATTGTCATTTGTATTGAACATACAGGATTCTCTTTTTTTTCTTTTTTTTAAAGTTTCCAAGAGAAACCATAGTGCTTGGACTCCACGGAAGACTGTTCCTGTCTAGCTTTTTGTGTATTTTACCATGTGTGTGACTGTCCCACATTGCAGCCCATCCTATTGCCATGGCTGCTGACTTGTCAAGGATGCTCTGAGAGTTTACTAGAAAGTAAACACACACTCTTCAACTTCCTTAACAGAAGAATCACTGTGAGTCCAGCATCATGATGATGTTCACTGGTGGTGTTGGTTGTGATGTGATTTATCAAGTGAGGTTTAACATTTTAAGTTTGTCTTATTTATTTGTTTGTGTTTGTTTATTTATGGCTTGTTGTGTCTTCGTTGCTGCGCGTGGGCTTTTCCTAGTTGCGGCGAGTAGGGGCTACTCTGTTGCGGTGCGCGGGCTTCTCATTGCGTTGGCGTCTCTTGTTGCGGAGCACGGGCTCTGGGTGCATGGGCTTCAGTAGTTGTGGCACACGGGCTCAGTAGTTGTGGCTCGTGGCCTCTAGAGCGCAGACTCAGCAGTTGTGGCCCACGGGCTTAGTTGCTCTGCAGCATGTGGGATCTTCCCAGACCAGGGCTCAAGCCCATGTCCCCTGCATTGGCAGGCGGATTCTTACCTCTGCGCCACCAGGGAAGCCCCTTAGGTTTGTCTTTATTTTTAGTTAGATCTTCAGAAAAACTGGTTAAACTTGTTACAATATTAATCTGAATACATGCTCTGTAAACTTGCTTTTTGGTCATCACATAACATTTGCGGCAATAAGATAAGTAGAGAGGTGATAGTAGAGTCCACAGCAGTTAACACTGGCCTGCAGCATAAAAAGAAATAAAGAGGTCATACTCCCTAGGAGCATGACGCTGGTGCCATGTATATGGATGTTGAAAGGCTGTGACGTCCTCGGCCTCCTAACGAAGGAAGCAGCATCTGTGTTTCTTCTGCAGAAGCTCAGTGAGGTAGTACTGAGAACTCTGCTTGTCACATGGAATCTGAGTTGTGGTCATTGCCACCAGGCAGCCCCGCAGGTGCCCCACCATCCCCTTCCCTGTGCCTTCACACACCCTCACCCAGGCAGCCCTCACCTGGTTACCTCTCCTGGGAAACCTTCCCTGTCTCCAGAGGGTCCTCCCTCGGGGTATCATATAACACCCTTTTCCTTTGCAGTAAACCTGTCCTCTCAGCCTTCTTGTCTCAGACTGGATTCCCAGTCCCCTGCCCTTTGCCTGGCATGTCATAGGTGTTGAGTAAAAACAGCAAAATGAACCAAATGGACCTAGATATGGGTTTTAAGGTCTATCCCAAATCCACTAGCCTTGCACATCTATTTTGTATAGGTATGTTTTTAATTTGGTTTAACCTTAATAGCCTCAAACAGGACTTTGAATTTGGCAGAACAGAGTTCTAATGTTAGTATGTCTATCTGTAAACTGTAAGGTTCTAAATACACATAGAAATCTTGCGCTATGTTCTTAACTTAGCAGTTAAAATAATATTACTTAATCGGGCTTCCCTGGTGGCGCAGTGGTTGAGAGTCCGCCTGCCGATGCAGGGGACGCGGGTTCATGCCCCGGTCCGGGAAGATCCCACATGCCGCGGAGCGGCTGGGCCCGTGAGCCATGGCCGCTGAACCTGCGCGTCCAGAGCCTGTGCTCCGCAACGGGAGGGGCCGCGGCGGTGAGAGGCCCGCGTACCGCAAAAAAAAAAAGAATATTACTTGATCATATTTTTCAAATTAACTTGAAAGAAAAGGCTGGGCACGTATGACATCTTTCATCCATCCTGCTGCATCAGGACCTTCGCAGTTGAGCCCAGTGGCACCCGATGCTGTGCCCCACCCCTGCCCTCTTGCTTCCTTGAACCTCTTCTTGCTGACTGTCACTCTGTGTCTGGCTTGCCTCTGTCTCTCCATGTCTCCTAATTGTTATTTCTAAGTTACCATATGTGTAGTCTATCGGCTTAAAATATTACTATTGCAAATTTGTCTTTTTGCTGGATTGTCCCTTTTAATCATTGTGTGATGTCTCTCTCTATCCCTGATAATTTTCTTTGCTCTAAAGCCTACTTCATCTGATAGTAATTTCAACCATATTTATGTTAATGTTACATGATGGTTTTTCCCCCAGCCTTTTACTTTCATCCTACCTGTATCTTTATATTTGAAGTGAATTTCTTGTAGACAGCATAAAGATGGACCGTATTTTTTAATACACTCTGCTAATCTGTCTTTTAATTGCTTTTTTAGACCATATACACTTAATGTAATTATTGATATATTAAGACTTAAGTCTCCCTTTTTATTTCTCGTTTTCTCTGTGTTGTTCTCTGTTTTTCATTTCTCTGGGTTTTTCTTTTTCTCCTGGCATTATGTGGGTTGCTTGAACATTTTTTAGAATTTCATTTTAATTTATCTATAATGTTTCTGTGTTGTTATAAGCTATGTTATTGGTTGCTCTAGGCATTACATCTTATATGCATCACTTATCAGTTTATGGGGTCAACATTTTGCCAGTTTGTGTGAAGTGTAGGAACCTTGCCTCTTATGTCCCTTTACTGTCCTCATTTATATGATTGTCTTAAATATTTCCTTTGCATACATTTAGAACCATATCAGACAGTGTTTTAATTCTTGCTTCAACTCCAAATATAATTTCAAAAACTCAACAGGAGCAGGAAAGCCTATTTTATTTACCTGTATCTTTCCATTTTTACTTCTTCTTCCTCACACCTCTTGAGGTTCTGTTCATTGGTTTTTTTTGGTCTCTTTTTTCTTTGTTGTTTATATTTGGTAATTTATATTATTTTATCTTCACGTTCACTGATCCTTTTCTCTGCTCCCTTCATTCTGCTGTTGAGCCCATCCAGTGAGTTTTATTTTCATTATTTTATTTCCTAGTTATAAAATTTCTGTTTAAGAAAATCTGTATCTTTGCCAAGACTTCCTGTTTCTTTGCTGAGACTTTCTGTTCTTTCATTTGTCTCATTGTGCATTTGTAACTGTCACTGAAGCATGTTTGTAATGGCTGCTTTTGAATCTTTGTCAGGTAATTCTGACATCTGCGTCATCTTAACATTGTCATCTAGTCACTGTGTTTTTTCATTCAAGTGTGAATTTTCCTGGTTCTTAGTGTAACAGGTGGTTTTAGATGGTAACCTATACATGTTAGGTATTATGATACGAGATCCTGGATCTTATTTAAACCAGCTTTAGGTGGCTTTGTCTGGCACTGCTCTGAGAAGAGACGTTGGGTGGGTGGGGGGCTTCTTACTACCAGGTGGAGGGAGGCGTCAGGATTCCCTTCGTTACCGCTTCCCACGAGGCTGCCACTCACCGCAGTGGAGGAAGGTGGGAGGGCCGGGTAGTGGTGAAAGTACTGACTCTGCTGGGCCACTGGACTCTGCTCCAAGGGGCGGGGAGTGAGGCTCGGTTACGGGAGTGATGGGAGTGTGAGGGTGAGCGCCTCGTCTCACACCAGCCCAGCCGGCCTGCACAGACTCTTCATCACAGCCTGTCGAGGGGCATGTCCGGCCCCCACTTGCGCTTTGCCTGCTGTGTGTGGCAGTACGTCACAGTGTTTCTGTGATACTTGCCAAGAGTAGAGCAGTGATTCCCTAGGACTCTTCTGTCTCACTGGGCTGCCCCTTCCCTGTCCTTCCTTTCGAGGGTGCTTTTGTCGGCACCCATTGCTGTTCCTAGGCTACAGAGAGGAAGCTCAGGAACTTGCTGCTCTGTCTGTCCTTGGGTCCCAGCTGGACAGCCTCCTCCTCTCCCCTTTCAGCTTCTTCTGCTCTTTCGTTTCTGTGCAGCACCAGGCATTTCCTTGTGTCTAACGGGAGAAATAGGGGAAAGTGTGTCTACTCCGTCTTCCTGTTAAGCTTCCTGTTAAGCAGCGCTGCCTGTGTGAGGAATGAGCATTAGCTAGTCTGAGAGGAACCCGTAGCACATTGTCCTACTTCCACTTGAATGTGGGCCATTTCAGTGACTGTGGTCCGTTTGGTAGTGAAGGTGGAGCTCCTTTGGTGTCTGGTGTCATGTTTTCTGAAAGATGAGAGCTGTGAAGTGTCCGAAGGTCTTTCTTGTAACATTCACTTCAGTGTCGGGCAGCTGTGTGCCCCCCCCCCCCCCCGTGCCCCCGCCAAGTACTTTCCCCGAGGGGCCCTGAGGCCACTGTCTAGCAGCCTGGGAGGCCCCGGGGGACCTCCAGCTCGAGCACTGCCGCCCCTTCCACCCCCACTCCTGACACAAGACTTGCTCAGAAGAGCAGAGCCAGATGCACTGGCAGCTGCCCTAGGGCCTGTGTCCTTAGCCAGCAAGTCGTTGCCCTTTGTGATTCAGCAAGAAGGTGAGGGGAATCCAGCATTGCAGATAAACTTGTATTTGTATTTCTTTCCCTTTCCAGGCAAAAGCTTATTATCCCAAATGGAAGTTGCCCTGTTATTCTGAATACTTATTTTTGTCAGAAAGTTGTTGCCAAAGAAGATTCAAAAACAACACATCAAGTGCACAGTTGGGACACACCCCTTCCAAGAAGAAGCATCATTTTGGCCCAGATGTTTAGATTGCAGAGCCTAACAAATAACTCACCTGAAAACCAGGTAAACTATCACTGACTTAGAGGTTTTTTGCTTTGTAGTAATACTGCGTTTAAAGGCTTTGGAATTTATAGAGGTGATTACCTTTGGTCCTTTCCAAATATTCAGCAACTATATATGTAATCTTTAATTTATTAAAATATGAGTTTTCTTTTTTTTCTTTTCTCATAATTGCCTAAGAATTTTATTTAAGCCTCTTTTATTTATTAAAAAAATCATGTTTTTCTTTTTCATAACATCTGTATCCCTTGGGATAAAAAGCTGCATAAACTTGAGGTTATACACTGGAGATTGCTTTTTGGAATTTTAGTGGCCCTGAGCCATGGTCATCCACCAAGATGAACTTGGGGAACCACTAAACTTCACTTGCGGCGGGCACAAAGGACACCCCCGGGACCACTCGGGCTCCAAGTGTCTGACTTCAGTGCGCCTGCCTCAGGGTCGCCTAGTTATCCCAGTCAGCGCAGAGCGGAATACTGAGGCTGACAGTGTGAGGGGACATTGGAAAGGAAAGGAAACGGACTTTGAACCTACTTTGTAGGTGTGGAATTGAGCGGGAGCTCCCTTTGACTGTCAGAGCATGTGTCTGGAGAGGATTATGTGAAAAGGAGGGCTGTCTAATCAATTTAATTTAACAGATGTAAAATACAGCTCAAAGTGCATTACTGCTTTAATGTACAGTTTTAGACAGCTATGTGATGTTAAATTCATGAGGTGTGTCTTCGTCTCACGTCAGTGCTAGCGGAGCGGCAGTAGAGCTTAGTGGTTAAGCGTGTGGACTTTGGAACTAGGTGCCTAGTTTGGGTCCTGCCTCAGCCACTTGCTGTTGGGTGACCTTGGGTAAGACACTGAACTCCTGTCTCAGCATTCTCATCTGTCAAACTGTGGTAACTATGCAGCCTGCCTCCTTGGGTTGTGAGGTTAAATGTGTTTGTTACACAGCACCGTATGTAAAGAAAAGTGCTGCAATGTAGGAAGCACGGAGCATTCTAGAGGATGTTTATTTACTAGGATGTTTACTGGGATCATAAAGGTGTTGCATGTTGCTCACAGGAGTGTGCAAAGTGCTAGCACTTCATAATAACCCTAGTCATTCTTTTATTTTGTTTTGTAGTTTGTGCTATTGAGAGCGTTACCTCATAAAAGAAAATGTTTTAAATCACCATAAGGTGTTTTAATAGCAGTACTTTCTCCATGTTTTCAAATCCCCGAGGTGGTCTGTCCTCCTGCCGTTCCCCTGTTCCTCGACTCACCAGGCCTCCTCGGCCACGTTGGTGGCCCGCGGATGGGAGCCCCGCGCCATGGGCGTGCATCTGTCCTTGTCATTCCTTGAGTGTCCTGCAGTCACACCCGATGCTTAGGGTTCCCCAAGCACATTGGGATTTGGTATGTAGTGTGCCCTTGTGGGTCAGACTGGAATTGTTCCCTTTGCGTGTCTTGCCAGGTTATGTGTGGTGGTCACACCACCGTGGGCACAGACTGGACCCTCAGGCCCGAACAAGCAGAGCTGGGCTTCCCCGCCCGAACTCCCCTGAGGGATTCTCTGCTGGATGCAGTCGAAAGTCAAGGAGTTGCCACCTGGTCGGGAGCCGGGGTCCGGGTGGTGGTGCAGAGAGTTTACTCTCTTCGCTGCAGGTGTCAGCAGGCAGATGGCACAGACCCTCCTGGAGTTCGGTGAGTGATGAAACACAGGTGCAGGTGCCCAGACTCACCTGGAGAAAGTGGAGGCTCTTCTCAGAGCAATTTCTTCACTGTATTCACCATGTACGTGGGTTGTATTTGTTTGGTTGGTTTTTATTTACATCAGAATTTGGGACACATGGTATGACAGAGGATTTTGTCTATTTGTAAAAAAAGTCCTTACTGAAAAAGTTAGTCGCATTTACTTTTACCTTTAATAGTTCATGTTACTGAAAGTAATACAAGCACAAATGGTATTGTTATAAGAAAGCCAAGGCATGGTTACGTACTTAAAAAGACCACTGCAATAGCTATCAAGTTTTATGTCTTAAAAACCTGAATAAGTAAATGGCAGCTGGTAAATCTGTGGCTCCCAGATGGTGCTGTCGAGTCTGCATCAGAGCTCTTGGCAGAACTTCTGCTGTGATGCAAACATTTTTTTACTGCCCTAACCAGTGAGGTGACCGCTGACCACCACGTAGGAAATATGGGTGGTGGGACCGAGGAACTACATTTTAAATTTTATTTAAGTTTAATTAACTTTATTTTAAAGTTTATGTGGATAGTGGCTGCCTTGGTACACAGGATGGCTAGGTAGCTACGAAAGCGAGGGCAAACCTGTGATTCAAAGTACTTTGCTCCAACAAATTGTGGGAATGGCATCTTTTCTACTGAGACTTAGGCTCCTCCTGGTTTTATTTGTTTTCAAATAGCTAGAGACACATCACTGACTGAGAGTTTATTTATTTATGTCAGACTCTTCTGAGGTTATCTTTCTGTGTTAAATTGCCCTCAAAGCAGTAAGACAGATTTATAACAGAAGAGAAATGAAAAGGTTAGATGCCAGTTCATCAAACAATCATTTTGTCTCTCTACTATTAGGAGAACACTACTGAAGAAATAGTAATTCACAGTCATCCTATCCTTACAGTGCCTTCTGATCTTTTTCAGAAAGAGCAAGCAGGAAGCACTGCCCTGTTAACCGTGAGTCCTCTTCCAGTGGACAGCAACTTATTTTAAAGTACCATGAATTTGAAAAAGTCCCTTCAGGTGTAGAGTTAGAGAATGTTTCTTTTGGAATTATAGAAAAAATTTATTTTTATTTTGTTTGGAATATGCGTGTGTGTGAAACCATTATATCCATCTTTAGGTTTTAACATGACTTGTAGCTGTTGACCAGTTTTGTGCTAGACTTAAACTTGTGTAACTCTAAATAGGATCACCTGAGACAGTCACAGGTTAGACAGAGGTTTAGTCTTGCTTAGCTTTTTTCGCGGTCGGTAGCCGTGCTAGGCTCTTAAGGCGGGAGTACCAAGTGAGCAGGGCGCGGAGCACCGCTGCAGGGGGGCGGGCACAGCCGGAGCTGAGGCGGCAGAGCTGGCGTTGAGCATCACGCTCCTCGGAGGCCATCCTCCAGCTCTGCGGCGGTGCCTGTTTTACTTGTTGAGCAAAGAGAAAAAATTGGAAGGTAAGCTGCTGCCAGTGGTCGGCGTGTGAGTGCTTTGGGTTTGTGCCTTGTAATACACCTGGGACATATCGAATGAGACTGTGCTCGTGGTGGATTGAAGGCAGGGCAGGCATACCTCAAAAATAAGAAAACAGCATTGAGTTATTCAGATGGAATGCGCCTGCATCGTGGTGGGGGGCTTCTCGTTGCACACGTGAGGCTGTAAACAGAGGCTGGAGGACCTTAGCGCCATTTCACAGGTGAGGAAACGGGACCTCAGAGAGGTTCTTACTGCTGATAGTCATACAGATGGATGAAAGAAAAACATCATGAGGTATAGAATCCCCAAATGACAGTATTGTAGAGAATACGGGAGCTAAAAGAAAGGGAAGAATATTGAGTTAGAACCAAGCTGTGTTTAGAATACAGCTGACCCAGGGGTTAAGTCGTCCTGGAAAGCCACTGCGGGAGCTGTGCATGAAAAGGAACCTTTGGACAGAGGCCATAGCGTTTGGCCTTGGGTTTGAGACAAGGCTTCTGAGATGTCTTTGGGGTACAAAAAGGTCTTATTGTATAACTGATCATTAGTTTTTTCTAGATTCATTTGCTATAATAATGATCAGGGTCTCCAGTTTACAAATCACATTAAGAGAGAAGTAACATTACACTTAGCACCCTAGTGATTCTTTGCTGGTTTGTATAAGGCATCTCTTGGAGAGTCCCTCAGCAGCATGTGTCCTGGTGTGGACCTTTACACCTGCATGTGCAACACGATACAAGAGGAGACACCATCAGAAGACTTAGGCGTATCGCCTAGGTCACCCTTTTCTACTTGAATTCTGCCTGTAACTTCCTGCCCGTCGGTAACTTGGGGCAGCTGTGCAGTGCACAGAGTCAGTCTTGTCCAGAGGCCCGAGCACAGCCAGCATAGGAGGGAGTGAGGGCCGCTGACCTGCCGTCCCCTGCGTTACCTCACCTGCTTTACCTCAGAGACCTCTCTAGCCAGCAGTGAGCTGAAGACTACTCTGATCACTGTGTGTTTTCTACAGTCAGAAATGGCTGTGTCAGAATATATTAAGGCCTGTGCAAAGACAGACAGCGCTGTCTTATGAGACTCTGCGGCCACGGTGATTCTCCCTTCCTGCCCAGAGCAGGCCAGGTGCCTCCCGAGGAAGCTGTGGTGACTTTTCGGTCTAACTTGGCACTTTGATCGTATCAAGCTAGTGCTCTAGCCGTGTCACTTTTATGAGATCAGTAAGAGCTTGTCTTCTGGCAGACAGCCCAATTTTTGTCAGCTTTGAAATCAAAAGAAATCTGTTTGAAGCCTGCCAGTCCTGAAGGGGGTCAGATAGATTCTGTCAAAAGGTTCATATTCTCTGAGCTGTGAAACAGTATCAGAAATACACTTCAGGTTTCAGAAATGTAATAAGTCGGAGTCTCCAGTCCGTTGTTCTTCAGGATGACGTCCTTTAACTCAAGCTATTACAGAAAACATTTCTACTTGGTCTCTCAAGGTGTTATAGGTCAGCGTAACCAACACAAACTGAAGTTTTATAACCCCCTAAATCAAAGGTAACAAAAAACCAGTCCAGAGAACACTCCCTAAACAGTAAGCAAGGCAGTCTGTTCAGAGGCAAAACACACCTTTATCTAGATCCACTGCATATTGGATGAATATTATATAAACACATGACTAATAAGACCATAGGCTTTTTTAGCCCAAAGGGAGCACTGGTTTATACTGATGGAAACTGGGGCCAAGAAAAAGTAAGTGGACTCCCTAGTGACCCGCTCCCTCCTGGCAGAGTGGAATCTAGACCGAACGGCCTTGCTCCAGGTCCGTGGGGATCGCCGTTAAACATTGCCTTTTTTCCTCCCTTTCTGTGAAACCTTCACTTCCTTTCTCCTTGAGATATTTAACTTATTTTACCCCTCAGAGACGCACATTCTTTCTAGCCTGTCATTGCAGAAATACTTATTATGGGAGAGTTAGTCTTTCGTGAGGGCGTTGAATTCATAGAAATGGTCATGCATTTGGACAAACGCCTGGAGGGGACAGAACCTTCTTATTTAACTATTTTCTAGTTATCTTGCACTTCAGTTTTATGGAAATTCATTGAGCTGAACTCAGGAAAAATAGGCACATTTTCCTTCCTCTATACCTTGATGTTATTCTCTTTTCATCCTTTGACCCTTCCTTTAGTCTTTTGTCTTAATATTTCTTCTTCTTTTCACTAAGGAAAAAAAAAATCCACCGTTACCCTGGGCCAGATTCTGGGTCTGCATGGTTGACAAAAACAGGCATCATGCTGTGCTCACGGGGCATAGTCTGGTGAGGGCGTCGCACACAAAACAATTGAAAACAAATACGTTTATGGTTTTAAGTTGTGGTCAGTGCTCTGGTAAGGAAAAAGTGGGATACTGTGAGAGACAAGTGGAGAAGGGAAAGAGTTTACTTTGTGGATTCAAGTGCAGGTGTTCTAAGGCAGTACTATTTAAGTGACACTTGAAAGCTAAGTGGATGTTAGGTGAAAAGCAGGTGAAATAGAGGGAGTGCCTTTGAGAGCTCCAAACAGGAGGGAGATGGTGGAGTGGCCAGCGTGCGTGGGCCATGAGCAGGAGCCAACCCCAAACAAGGTGTACCCATCTGACAGACACTTCAGCTGTGGGATGGAAGATGGTTTGGGGAAGAGGGGTTGTGGAGCAGGGCCCCAGTGGAAGCAGAGAGGCCGGGAAGAGGCTACTGCTGCATCCAGCACAGCCCAGGCTCCAAGTCTCACGCGGCACCACGGCAAAATGGAGGAATGTTTCTGATGCGTGTGGTGACTTGGTAAGGGATTGAGTGGGGGTAGGGGGAAGGAAATATTAAGACTGATCCTCAGTTTGAGTGCTTGGTTGAGTGATGGGCCATTTACTGAGGTGAGAAAACTGGTTTGGAGGGAAGCTTGAGAATTCAGTTTGGGGCCTGTTTAGTTTGAGATTCCTATGAGACGTGCAAGAAAGGATGTCAGATGAAAAGTCTGGATATACAGATCTCACATTCAGAAAAGATTTTAGGTTGGAAATAAATATTGGGGGGTTTTCAGCCTACAGCTGGTCGGTCTGTATATTTGTATGTGCATTCGTTTTGTTGGCTAATCTGAAGAGGTTACGGTTGTCCATGGTGCTAAGTTCCAAAGGCCCTGGAGGGACTGTAGTGAGAGGCAGATGCCCCAGCCCTCCTCCCTTTACCCCCTTCACAGCTGTTCTGTCCCAGCTGGAAACTGTCTAAAGCCAGGGCAGTGGATGAGAGCACATTAGGGAAATAGTAGACACAAAAGAAAGAAGAGGTGTAGCGTCAAGATCTAAGGTCCTGTAGCATTAGAGAATGGGTAGAAGAGGGACCACAGAGGAGCCTGGAGAGGAAGGGCTAGTCGTGGCAGGCACTCAGCATGGTGGGGTGCCACGTGTGGTAGAGGGCAGCTGACGGGGTGCCTCAGAGAAGCCTAATAAGGTGACGGATGAAGCCGTGTTAAGTTCCTGGATGACTTTATGCACAGGAGTTGCTGGGGGTGGAGGTGGATGCTAGCTCCCTGGGCACGCAGGAGTGGGTGGGAAGTGGGGAGCGTGGACAGGTTGTGACAGCAAAGTTTTGTTGACGCAGAAGGGAGTGAGAATGCCCAGCATTCAACAGCACAGCAGAACCACAGTGCAGGCATTCTGTCTCTTGCTTCCAATGTTGGGACCAGTTTTCTTTCTTCTTTTTTTTTTTAATTGAAGTATAGTTGATTTACAATGGTGTTAGTTTCAGGTATACAGCACAGTGATTCAGTTTTGTGTATATATATTCTTTTCCATTATGGTTTATTACAAGATACTGAATATAGTTCCCTGTGCTCTACAGTAGGTCCTTGCTGTTTATCTATTTTCTCTAGTTGTGTGTATCTGTTAATTCCAAATTCCTAATGTTTCCCTCCCCCGCTTTCCCCTTTGGTAACCATAAATTTGTTTTGTATGTCTGTCTGTTTCTGTTTTGTAAATAAGTTCATTTGTATCATTTTTTTTAGATTTCAGTATAACCAATGTTCACAGTGGCACTATTTACAATAGTCAAGACTTGGAAGCAACCTAAATGTCTGTCAACAGATGAATGGATAAAGAAGGTGTGGTATATGTATACACAATGGAATACTACTCAGCCATAAAATAGAGTGAAATATTGCTATTTGCAGCAACATGGATGGACCTAGAGAATATCATACTAAGTGGAGTAAGTCAGACAGAGAAAGGCAAATACCATTTGTCTTTTGAAAATGCGTTGAGGTAGAGGCAGGTCGTCAGTGGAAGGAGCAGAAGGTCTAGATTCAGACTAGTCTTGGTTCAAATGCTGACTCCCCCACTTAGCAGGGAGACTTGGAGCAAATTGTGTTTCCTTATTTGTGAAATTGGAATTATAATACTGTCCATAATACAGGTTCATGATGAGGATTAAATGCGATCACAGATGTAAAGCATTTACCACGATGCTTCCCATATACTAATAGCACTCAGGGTGGCTCACTAGCTCTTGAAAAGCAAGCGTGAATACTTTAAAATTGTAAAATACTGATAAACAACGTTGTACAGTAATAGAAACCTAACATAAGCAAAGAAAAGACCTCTAGTTACGAATCAGCATTTGTGTTGCTTTTGTGTCCCTTGTCTAGCTGCAGGGGAAGCTTGACTAAAGCGGTTTTGCTTCCATGCTTTTGGCCACCCTCGCCCTACTCATCGGCAAGGAGTTGAAGCTCATTTACTTTAGAAAACAAACATTTATGCGTGCTCACATGTGAACTGCGACCCCTGCCTCTCAGTGATGGAAGTATAGAAGTTCCTCTGCAATAAACACATTTCCAGTAATTGCCCGAGTGCCACGTCCCGTGTTGGATGGTGCTGTTAACTACAGCTGGTCTAGTTTTGTCTTTTATCTAGAGCAACTAAAGACATCCCAGATGGCTGATGGTGGAAATGCAGAATGAGGAACTAGCAGGTAGTGGGTGGGATGATTCGAGCCCTTTGTTTGTGTTTGGACAGTAGAGAACGATTCTTGTCTCCAGCTTGCCAGGGCTCTTTTGAAAAGAAAGTCATCAGCTGTGTGCTCACCAGCTAGGTCTCCAGCTCTTATGAACTTTCACTTTCTTCCTGTTACCTGGTTGGATGATATGCTGGATTCATGTCTCTTTTGTGTGTGTATCAAGATGGAATGGCGTGGTGTTCTTCCTCCAGAACAGCAGTTCATACATGTCAGCGGTGGAAGAGCCCAAAGGGAGGACGACAGTTCCTGCTCATCAGAGGCACACAGGCCACCCCACCTGCCCTCCTTTTGTGCCTGCCACACCCACCAGACTGTGCAGTGATTGCATTGATTGACCCGCTCAGCATCACATCTCTAAGGTTGTGATTTTACTTGTACTTTATTTCTTCATATTGTAGAAAAGTTGGAATCACTCCTCTTCAATGATTTGAGTATTTTTATCGTGATGCAAAGGTATTATAAGAGGAGAGCATCATTTTTTTAACGTGTCCTCATAAATGATGTCATAGCCCATTCCTCAGGTTTTTCTTAAGGTTTTTCTAGTTAGTCATTAACTCTGTGTTCATGAGTCTTAAATAAACCCTTTAATCTCAGCTTCCCAGCTCTTAACTTTTGCTTATTTCCTCTCTAAAACACCTCTTTTGTGATATTCCAAGGTCATTCAGCCCCATTTTCTTCTCAGTCCTGTCTTATTGCTGGTAATTCTACTGATTGACATCCAGATCTTTTACATTCTTTGCCGTTCCTCCTGTTCACATTCTGAATTACTGTGAGGGGTAAAAATAGCATCAAGTCCATGGAATTACAGTTCTAGTCCTAGCTGTTCTTTAATGCGTACACAAACAGCTGTCAAAATTGGAAGTTGAAAAGAAGCTAAAAGAATCTATCTTACTTCTACCTCTTTTTTAAAGAGCTTTATCAATACATAATTCACATGCTGTAAAAATTCACCCTTTTAAAGTGTACAGGTCAACAGTTTTTATTACATTTACAGAGTTGTTCAATCATGACCATATTCTAATGTTAGAACATTTTTGTGACCTCTAAAAGAAACTCCATACCAAGTGGCTGCTGACTCCCCTTCTCCATGGCAACCACTACTCTGCTTTCTGTCTCTGTGGATTTATCTGTTTTGGAATAGCGCTGCTTATGAACATTTGTGTCCAAGTTTTTTCTGTGGATGTAATTTTTCAGTTTTCTTGAGTATATATCTAGGAGTGGAATTGCTGGGTCATATGGTAGCTCCTTTCTTTTTTAATTCTTTGAGGAATTAAAGTTTTTTCCAAAGAAACTGCACCATTTTACATTCCCACCAGCAATGTATGAGGGCTCCAATTTCTGCACATCCTCTCAACACTTGTGATTGTCTTTTTTATTCTAGCCATCCTAGTGGATATGAAGTAGTATCTCATTGTGGCTGTGATTTACATTTACCTAAGGATTAATGATGTTGAGCATCTTATCATACGCTTCTTGGCCATTTGCATACTTCTTTGGAGAAATGCCTGTTTAAGTCCTTTGCCCATTTTCTTATTTGGGTTATTTGTCCTTTTTTGTTGAATTATAAGAGTTCTTTATTCTCATATATATGAGATATGAGTCTTATATATATGATTTGCAAATACAAGTCTCATGTCATATATATGATTTGCAAATATTAATTCTGTAGTGGGTTTTTTTTCACTTTTTTTTATAGTGTTCTTTGAAGCACAAAGGTTTATAATTTTGGCGATGTCCAATTTATCTTTTTGTTTGTTCATTTGGTTGCTTGTGCTGTTGGTGTTTTGGTGTCATATCTAAGAAACTGTTGCCTAATCCAAGGTTATGAAGGTTTACTCCTGTATTTTCTTCAGAGTTTTATAGTTTTTACGCTTACATTTAGGTCTGTAGTCCATTTGAGTAATTTTTGTGTATGATGTAAGGCGGGGGTCCAGCCTCATTTTATTATTTTTTTTTTTTTATGCAGTACGCGGGCCTCTCACTGCCGTGGCCTCTCCCGTTGCGGAGCACAGGCTCCGGACGCGCAGGCTCAGCGGCCATGGCTCACGGGCCCAGCCACTCCGCGGCATGTGGGATTTTCCCGGACCTGGGCACGAACCCGTGTCCCCTGCATCGGCAGGCGGACTCTCAACCACTGCGCCGCCAGGGAGGCCCTCCAGCCTCATTTTTACATGTGTGTATCCAGTTGTCCTAGCACTATTTGCTAAAATGACTACTCTTTCTCCATGGAATTTTCTTGGCACCCTTGTCAAAAATCAGTTGACCATACATGGAAGTGTTTTGACTCTCAGTTCTCCTCCGTTGCTCTGTCTGCATGTCTTTATGCCAGCACCACAATGATCTTAATTATCAATGCCATACCTTTATAGTATGTTTGGAAATCAGGGAGTGTGAGTCCTCTAACTTTATTTTTTCCAAGATTATGTTTGGAATTGTGAGTCTTTTATATTAACACATGAATTTTAGAATCAGCTTGTTAATTTTTATTTATTTTGCAGTAAACCAACTGGGTTTTTGATAGAGATTGTGTTGAATGTGTATGTCAGTTTGAAGAGAATTGCTGTCTTATCAATACTTAGTCTTTGGATCCATAAACAAGGGATGTCTTCTCATTTAATTAGATCTTTAATTTCTTTCATCAGTGCTTTGTAGCTTTCAGCCTGCAAATCTTGCATTTCTTTTGTTAAGTTTATACCTATTCTTTTTTTATGCTATTGTAAATGCAGTTGCTTCCTTAATTTCACTTCTGATTGTTTACTGCTAATGTGTAGATATGCAAGTGATTTTTACATATTGGCCTGTGTTCTAAAGTCTTGCTGAATTTGCTGTATTCGCTCTCATAGTCTTTTAGTGGATTCCTTAGGATTTTTCACACATAAAATCATGCAGTCTTCAGATAAAGATAGTTTTACTTCAAGATAGTTTTACTTCTTCATTTCCAATCTGGTTGTATCTTATTTCTTTTTCTTTCTTAATTGTCCTGGAAGCGCTTTTAATTGTCTTGAGGCAGAAAAATAGAAATGGCTATTTGAAGCTGTGGTGTTTTCACAGTAGCTCATCTTCCTGCTCATTTTCCTCAGTCTCTTGAGGTCCTGTGCGGACTTCACTACCATCTTACACCACTTGCCTTGTGAAGTCTCTCTTGATTTCCCCCGTAGAAAATAGCCTCTTCTTCAATGTGGTAGGATGAAAAAAAACCAAATTTTGGAAGCAGACAAACTTGGGTTTGAATCTGAACTCCGCCATCTGCTAGCTCTATGTTCTTGGTTAGAGATCGGTAGGCAGGTAGACAGGTAGGCAGATAGATAGGTAGGTAGATGGGTAATCTTAACTCTCTTCATTTTCGTAACAGCCCCATGCAGTTAGCACCGTCACTGTCAGCCTTGCATGGTTGTTGTGAAGATTCAGTGAGATAACATTTATAAAATGCTTGATGCCAAGTAGACACTCTTAACACTATTTGCTTTATGATTATTACGGTCATTTGTATTGTGGTTAGTTACAGAGGTGTCAGTCTTTAAGGTTGTCAGCTCCTTGCAGGTAGGGGTTACGTGTAGGAGTATTTATTATTGCATCTTGTGCAAATATTGTGCCTATTATATATCCCTAAATATATTTCAGTTTGATGTATTTCTTTTTGGTATTTATGGTAGTTTGTCTTTGTGTATCATTTCTCCCCTTCTAGATGAAACAAAATGGATCCATTTTCCTACGCTTTATCTCTTTTTTAAGCTTTTATCATTTTATTGGTCTGGTATCAGGTTACAGCTAGCTGATTGAAATTTGTAAGGTTTCAGAGTAAAATCAGAGCTGTGGATAATCTGAAAGCAGTATGTTCATGTTCTTTAAACACTGTATAATACCAACCCCTATCATTGATCCAATTCATATTTGCTTATGAGATTATTTAATGCATATTTAATGAGCTTATTGATAGTATGAAATGGCAATGAAAGTTCCCTTGTTCTTTTTTTATGTATTAAACCAGTGATACACTTGAAAAAATCAAAAGGAATGGCAACAGCCTAGTGATGTGAGTACAGAAAATTATGAAAATAAAATTTTCATAACAGTATGAAGATAGCAAGAGTAATTTTCCAGATTCACAGCCAGATGACTCTGCTGTGTGTATCCATAGTTCTAAGTTTGCATCTTAATCTGGCCTTGGTGATTTTCCAGCACCTGTTATCCATCAAGATCAAGAATGGTTTCAAGGTGGCCCTATATAAAAGGCATGGAATTTTCTGCCTGTTTCTGACCTCCTTTCCCTGGAAACTTTTGTTCCTAAAAGCGTCTGGAGACCTCTAATGGTCTGCACCGCCACCCTCCCGTGCCTGCAGCTGTGACCTGGAGCAGTACTGTGGTCACACTAGAACTTTCCTATGAGTCAGGTTGCGGCTCTAATGTGTGCTCTGAGACGACAGCACAGAGCAGAGCCACGGGAGACAGAGTGACAGCCCGCAACTTGTGGGGGGGGGGGCGCGGTGGTAGGCAGCCAAATGCAAGCACTGAGCACCACGTGCCTCGGCAGCCAAAGATGCACAGACGGGTGAGGTCAAGAGTGAGAGCCAGCTGGGCTGCCGCAGTTCACTGCCCCTTTCTCCCTGTTCGCGTCTGTCACGTGGACCTGTTCTGCCCTGCCTCCCGGCTGCTGCTGGACCCAGAGCTGCTTGGGGCAGCCAGCTGGCAGTCTTGGCAGGCTTACCCTCGTTGTGCTCATTGCTTGGCCCTGAAGTTCTAATTAGCTTGAGCCTCATCAGCCCCATGTGCCACAGAAAATTGCAGCAAACATATCCTCCAAAACCATTCTTTGGAAGAGAGAGACACTGTGATATATGAACAGGGACCCTTGTTTCTTCCAGACCAGTTGGCCTGGCAGTGATATCAGTGTTCTGAACCTTCACGTTTATTTGCACAGATACAGAAAGAGAGGGACAGATGCAAGGGCATCTAGACAGGTCCTTGTCGTATAGTGAGGATAATGGCCAGGTGTTGTGCATTCTCTAGTACTTGTCAGTGCTTTCAGAAGCAGCCCATACATAACCGTTTTTGAATGTCGCTTCTCCCGTTTAACCATCTGAGGTCAAGGACTGTGACTCATCTGGTTTTGGTACAGGACCACGAAGGTAGTGGACACATAGCAGTACGTGTGGATGGGGAAACGGAGTGGTGGGTGGGGACCTGAGGACATAGTGGGTGGTTGTGTCCCCTTCTTTACTCAGGACTCACCAGGCTGTGGGGAGGTACCACATGTGCTGTCATTCCTCTAAGGAGACTGACAGGGAGGCTGGTGAGGTCAGAATCGCCGGCAACACTGTGCTTTAAGAAAGATGGAAGGTGAGACGCTTGGACTCCGGGCCCCTGCAGGGTGGTCAGCGAGTGTAAAGGAGCAGGCGGAGGGCAAAGCAGAAGGGCCCTCAGGGAGGAGGCAAGGCGGGAATAAGAGCTGCGCTGGGGCGAGAATGTCCATGAAGAGAGAAAGAGAGTCCAGTTGAGAACGACTGAAAGGTTTCAAAGCATTTGTTACAATTCCTGCAGCGCTAAGGGAAATCAAGAAGAAATCAGGCAGCCACAGGTAGAAGATGAAAGGATGAAAACAGTATTTAACTAAATGAAACTTAATTAGCTGAGGAGGAAGAGACCCATGATTTGAATTAAAGAAAGAAGAAGGTCTGCATTGTGCAGGGAAAGCTGGCGGGGTAAGGTGTCCCTGGTCTGGAGTAGCTCTGATTGTCTCACAGATGCTCTGTGGGGTCCTCGGCTGTGTCCTGGCCTGTCCGTCCTCTTTCTGCTGTGGAATCTGAATGCAGGTGTCAGAAGTTCCTGCAGGAGGGGATGAGCAGAAAGGACCAGGCTGGTTAAATGTTGGGGAGTGGAAAGAGAAGAGCGAAATAAACGCCAAATTTCCCGATGTCTCACCACTTACACAGCCTTTTGGAAAACTAAGAGGCGGCTTAGGCAGCTTTGCCCACGAATAAGTGACAGTGAAACGCTGGCTGTGCAGGAGAACCACAGACGTTCTTGGAAGGCCTGTCTTTCTGTGAGCTGTAGAAAAGTGGAAAACTGCAGTGACGGCAGAGACACCAGAAAAAGTTACCTTTAAATCTTTTGCAAGCGAGTAATTCCAATTTGTATTCTCATTAAGGCATCATCTTCTCTTCAGAAAAGATGAGAACGAGAGATTTCCTACGATGATGTGCTTTGCACACCAGGGTTACTACATTTTTGGTAGCAAGTACATTCATCGTGGTAGACTATCTGCCAACGTTCGTTTATGTTTAAATTTTGAATTTCTTCCAGGTGCTTCCTAAAGAAGAGTATCTGGTCTGTTTTGGAGGGTGGGTGGAAAGTAGGAGAGAGACTGACCCAAGGATTGAGGTGCAGCAATGAAGCCCCATCCCAGGGGGCTCTCTGCCTTTTTTCCTGGCCATGTGACATCTGCAACTCTCCTGTCCCTTCTGGTTGGAGAGAGCATGCTCAGTTAACATTTAGTAAAAACAACACAAAGAGTGCATATTTGCATAGGGACATGCATAAATGCCCCCGTAATAAACAGACTACCTGGAAGTTTACATGAGGAGAGGCTGTTTCCATCACTGCCTGGGGAGGAATTTGACATTACCCTGAATGCCTGTTAGAACAGGTGGATTTTGTGTGTGCACATCACCTTTTCTTTGAAAAGTTTTTTTGATTAAGGTGAAATTCACATAACATAAAATTAACCATTTTAAAGTGTACAACTCAGTGACGTTTAGTACCTCCGCAGTGTTGTGCAGCCACTGTTTCTATTTAGTTCCAACACATTTTTTTTTAACGCAGATGGAAACCCTGCACCCATTAGCAGTCCCTCCCCGTAAACCTCCCCAACCCGGCCAGCCCCTGGCAACTGCAGGTCTGCTTTCTGTCTCTCCATCTCTACCTGTCCTGGACATTTCATGTAAATGGAGTCATACAGTGTGTGGATTTTTGTGTCTGGTGTCTTTCACTCAGCATCATGTTTTCAAAGTTTGTCCATGATGGAGCCTTTGTCAGTGCTTCTTTCCTTTTTATGGCCGAATAATATTCCATTGTATAGATATATCAAATTTCATTTATCCATTCATCAGCTGATGGGCATTTGGGTTGTTTCCACTTTGGGCTATTATGAATGATGCTGCTGTGAACATCTTTCTAGAAGTCTTTCTGTGAACACGTTTTCATTTTTCTTGGGTATATCCCTAGGAGTTGAATTGCTGGGTTATATGGTAATTCTCTGTTTAACTTCTTGAGGAACCACCAGAATATTCTCTGCAGCAGATGCACCATTTCATATTCCCTCCAGCCACGTATCGGGGCTGCAATTTCTCCACATCCTCCCTGACACTTGTTATTTTCTTTCCTTTAATGACAACTGTTTTAACTAGTGTGAAGAGATATTTTTACTTCTTCCTTTGCAATGTATTTGTTTCTCGTTCTTACCTAATTGCTCTGGGTAGAATTTCCAGTACAGCGTTAAACGCAGACAGCAGGAGAAGGTATCTTCATTGTGTTCCTGATCTTAGGGGAACTTCATCTTGCGCCACCAAGTCTGATGTTGTTTGTGGATTTTTCACGTATGTCCCGTGTCAGGTTGAGGAAGTTCCCTTCTGTTCCTAGTTTGTTGAGTGCTTTTATCATAAAAGAGTGTCGGATTTTGTCAAATGCTTTTTCTGCACAGCCTAATCCAACTTTTTTGGGATTACACATCATACGGTTAGGGATCAGAGAAGTTTACTAACATGGTGATTCTTAGTAGAGAAGGTGGTGTAACCAAATTATTAAAATAATTGCTTTGAGTCACCAGGTTATGGAACTACTTCTATTCTACTTGATCCTTCTTGGCAATAACCTTCTCTGTAATAGGAGTTTACAAACATGCACTTATCGTTGCTTTTTTAAAAATTGATTTTAATATACTTTTTATTTTAGAATAGTTTTAGATTTACAGAGATAATACAGAGAGTTCCACATACCCCATACCCAGTTTCCCCAATTTTTTTTATTCAGGTATAGTTGATTGATAATATTGTATAAGTTTCAGGTGTGATTTCCCCATCTTTAACATCATATATTATTATGATACAGTATCACATTTATTGAATCAATATTGATACTATTATTATCAACTGAAACTTATACTTTATTCACATTTCTTCAGATTTTCCCTAATGTCCTTTTTCTGTTCTAGGGTCCCATCCGCAGACCATACTACATTTAGTTGTCATGTCTTCTTAGGCTACTTTGGACTGTCAGTTTCATAGATCTGCTTTCTTTTGGTGACCTTGCCAGTTGTGAGGATTACTGGCTAGGTATTTTGTAGAATATCCCTTAATTTGTGTTTTTCTGATATTTAGGGTGGTATGAGTTTGGGGGAGGAAGATCACAGGTGAAGAGCCATTTTCCCCACATCATGCCAAGGGCACGTCCCGTCAGCACGACTTATCTCTGCTCTTGCTGACTTGATTACTGGTTAAGGTAGTGTTTATCAGGTCTCTACACTGTAACGTTACTTTTTTAAAAATTAACTTACGTTTTAACTCCTGTTCAATAATGTCCTGGGGACAGAGCTAGAGCATTCACTGTACGTCCCTTGGTATCTAAGGGAGTCTGAAGCAAGAGCATTTGTGACTTTGACAAGCTCAGGGCAGAGTGATGTACGAGCCAGATTCCCGAGTTGTCTTTGAAGTCATTTATTATTCGTGTTCACTTCTGTGTCGAAGGTACAGAGTTGGGATTCTTCACCCACAAACATAGTTGTATGGTGAGAAGAGCATTACTCTGGCCGTCAGAAGACCCTTTATCTCCCTTTAGAAGGTCAGGTGGGAACAGTGGGCCCGTGTTGCCAGGGTACTGTTCAGTTAGGCAACCTTTATCGAGCCTCTTGGGCACATCACCCTGCAGCGCAAAAAACGGCATTAACAGGAAAGAAACTAGAGCCCCGTCCTAAAATAACTACATGAACAAAAGTCACCTCCGTGCCCAGACTTGCCCTGGATGATCCTCAATGCATGTGGGGTAGGAAACTCTAAGGAGATGAGTGTCACGCCTGTGTCAGGGCATCTGCGCGCACACTCTCGGTGCCAGGAGCCTGCGTGGTTGAAGTATGCAGAGCCACGCGTGGTCCTCGGGGCAACTGTAGCATCTTCAGGGTGCGTGACAATCCTCAGAGGTTTCCTTTAGGCCACAATGGACCTTAATGTCACAAGGAAGCTGTAAAAGTTGAGAGTGTGTGATGAAGGCAGGAGTTGGAGGCAGGAGATCATGCAGAGTTCGGGCTTTTATGTTTGAGATTTGTGTTTGAATCAGAATTCCTCCCATGTGTCATTTCTAGTTGATTTGTCCAGCTGGGCTTGGGTTTTTTTTAGTTAATAAAATATCTTCCTTTTCTTTATCTTCTGTAGCAGAGGTTTACGTATCAGTGACATCTTTTCTTGTCATCCAATTCAACCAAAATAATTTAGTTGTTTTTATTTAGTCTTGAAGGAAAACTAAACTGAATTTATTCAAAATCTGAGTCACTTGAATTAAAGGTTTTTTTCCCTTCAGGTGCATGCATTAACCCAAACTGTAATAAAATACGGCCAAGGATGATAGGCTGGGCAGTGAACATTTCCTAAATTTTAACAGGAGTTAATTTTCCTTTATATATCTATATTTTTTCATAGTTTAATTTTGTAAACATGTTAGTACTTTTGCAAAAGAATATAAATAAATGTGTTGCTTTTCCATAATTACCTGGGAAACAATTTATTACTCTACACAAAGTGTTATTTTTTAAAACCCATATGTATTGTATAAGAATTTTTATTTAGTTTAGGTGCCGTTTATTTTGTTGTTTAGTTGTTTTTTAAGAACAACTAAGTAAGTGACTTCAAAAGTAATGGTAATTATTTGATTCCGTTGGTCTTCAGCTTCATTCATGAGGACTTACGAGTTAGTTTGGGAGCCATCTCAGTGTCAAAATTGGAATACTGTGCAGTCACTTAAAATAAGGAATGTGAAAGCTCTTTCGTATTAATACGGAATCATCTTCAGCATGCACTATTAAAACAAATGAACGAAGTCCAAAACAGTATACAAAATGTACTACCATTTGGTTAAAACAAGTTTGGTGGGGGGTGCAGTATGCACCTAAATGCTTTATATGGATAAACTATTTCCGGAAGAATCCTCAAGAAGGGAGTAACTTTAGTTGTCCCAGGAGGAGAACTAGGTGGTCGGGGAAGGAAGGAGAGGTTTGAATTTGAATCATGTGAATGTATTACCTGTTGTAAAATAAAACTCTTTTGATAAATTATCTAAGACAGAAGTGAGGGCCAGCTTTAGGTTTTGTTAATGGTTGAACCTCACTTTCATTTCTTCTAAGTCATGGAGTCAGTTTCATGTGGCTCTAAGACAAACTCGTACAGATGGGTCTTTGAATATTTCTTTCCAGGTGGTAGGAGTATTCAGCTTTGGTTTGGTTAATTTGTGTTTTCTGGTTTACATGTCTTTCAATAAAAATGTTATAGAATCATGGAGTCTTAAGAGTTGGATTGGCCCTTAGATACCAGTTGTAGATCATTGACTTGATGTTTTAGCCTTAGCTGTAGAGCGTTTGAGCTCTCATGGGGCAGACACATTGCTCTGCCTCAGCCATTCATGCATGTGAAGTTCTGTTCCAAGAAAGTTCTCTCCTATCTTGAGCCTAAATTTGTCCTCCTGCATCTTCTAACTCTTGGAACTGATGCTTCCTCTCAGGGTCCTGTAAAACTGATCTGTTTGCTTTTATGCACGACAGCCCCAAATGTGAAAATGACACACACAAAACGTGCTTCTCATCATAATCATAGTTGTTTTCCTACGTTAAAGCCTGGGAAGTTGTTGATGAGCTTCTCTGTCCTTGCTTTTTTTAAAAAAAATTTATTTCTGGCTGCGTTGGGTCTTTGTTGCTGCACGCGGGCTTTCTCTAATTGTGGCGAGCGGGGGCTACTCTTCGGTGCGGTGTGTGGGCTTCTCCTTGTGGCGGCTTCTCTTGTTGCGGAGCACAGGCTCTAGGCGCGTGGGCTTCAGTAGTTGTGGCGCACGGGCTTAGTTGCTCCACATCATGTGGGATCTTCCAGGACCACGGCTTGAACCCATGTCCCCTGCATTGGGAGGCGGGTTCTTAACCATTGCGCCACCAGGGAAGTCCTATGTCCTTGCTTTTGAAGTTGATTTTTTTTGGACCCAAATGCAACACCTTGTATTTATCTCTGTTAAGTTTCACTTTGGCAGATTCAGCCCATGAACCAATTCATTGTTTTAATCCTGATTCTGTCAACTAAAAATTATGTTATTTCTCCCCCCTTTCTCTTTTAAGACTGATATTTTTAGATCAGTTTTGGTTTTACAGCAAAATTGAGAGGAGAGTGCAGAGATTTCCTTTATACCTCTTTCCTCACATACATGTAGCCTCCTCCATATCAACATCATTCACCAGATGGTGCGTTTTTATCAAGGATGAACCTGCATTGACATGTCATAATCACCCAGAGTCCAGAGTTTACATTCAGGTTCACTCTTGGTAATGTACATTCATGGGTTCAAACAAAAGTATCATGACCTATATCCGTCATTATAATACACAGAATATTTTCACTGCTCTGAATATCCTCTGTGCTCTACCTCCTCTGCCACACCCCTGACAACCACCAATCTTTTTATTGTCTCCATAGTTTTGTCTTTTCCAGAATGTCACATACAGTCTGCCCTTCTGTATCTGTAGGATGTAGAACCCGTGGATACAGAGGGTCAGCTCTACTGTGTCATTTTATTTAAGGGACTTCAGCACCTGCAGATTTTGGTATCCATGGGGGTCCTGGAACCAATCCCCTCTTGATACCAAGGGGCAAATGTAGTTGGAATCATACATTATATACCCTTTTCAGATCAGGTTCTTAAACTTAGTAATATGCATTTAAGTTTCCTCTGTGTCTTTTCATGAATTGATAGTTCATTTCCTTTTAGCACTGAATAATATTCCATTGTCTGGGTATACCACAGATTACCCATTCACCTACTGAAGGATGTCTTGGTTGTTCCCAAGTTTTAGGAATTATGAATAAAGCTGCTATAAACATCCGTGTGCAGGTTTTTTTTGGGGGGGGGGCAATAAATTTTCAGCTTTTTAAGGTAAATACCGAGGAGTATAATTGTTGGATCACATCATGAAAGTAGGTTTAGTTTTGTAAGAAACTGCCGAACTGCCTCCCAAAGTGGCTGCACCGTCTTCTATTCCCACCAACGGTGACTGACGACAGTTCCTTTGAGTCCACACACTCACCAGCATATGGTGTCAGTGCTCTGGGTTTTGGCCATTCTAAGAGGTATGTAGTAGTATCTCATTGCTGTCTTAATTTGCATTTCCCTGATGACATATGATGTGGAGCATCTTTCCATATGCTTGTGTGCCATCTGCATGTATATCTTCTCTGCTGAGGTGTTTTGTGTTCTTATTGTCAAGTTTTAATAGTTCTTTGTATGTTTTGGATTCCAGTCCTTTATCAGATGTGTCTTTTGCAGATATTTTCTCCCAGTCTGTGGCTGTCTTTTCATTCTCTGCATATTGTTTCTCTCAGAGCAGAAATTTTTAATTTTAATCAAGTCCAGCTCATCAGTTATTTCTTTCATGGATCATGTCTGTGGTGGTGTATCTGAAAAGGTTATCACCATACCCAAGGACATCTAGATTTTCTCCTATGTTATCTTCTAGGAGTTTTATAGTTTTGCATTTCACATTTAGGCCTATGATCCATTTTGAGTTAATTTTTGTAAAGGGTATAAATTCTTCGTCGAGATTCATTCTTTTGCATGTGGATGTCCAGTTGTTTCAGTACCATTTGTTAAAAAGACTGTCTTTGCTCCATTGTATTACCTTTGTTCCTTTGTCAAAGATCAGTTGACTCTATGTATAGGGATCTATCTCTTAGTTCTCTGTTCTGTTCCATTGATCTATTTGTCCATTCTTTCACCAGTACCACACTTTCACTAGTACTTAAGGGGGAAACTTAGATCATTTATTTTAGATTATTCTTCGTTTCTGAAATAATATGAAGCTAATACTGTAGCTTTATAGTAAGTCTTAAAGTTGAGTAGTGTCAGTCCTTCAACTTTGTTGTTCTTCAATATTGCGTTGGCTCTTCTAGGTCTTTTGCAGCTATATATAAACTTTAGAATCAGTTTGTCAGTATCCGCAAAATAACTTGCCAGGATTTTAATTGTGATTGCACTGAATCTATAGATCCAGTTGGGGAAAACTGACATCTTGACAATACTGGCTCTTCCTATCTGTGAACTTGGAATATCTCTCCATTTATTTCTTTGATTTCATTCATCAGATATTGGTAGTTTTCTTCATGTAAATCTTGTAATAAATTATTATACCTCAGTGTACCTAAATATACCTCAGTATTTCATTTTGGGGGGTGCTAATGTAAATGGTAGTGTGGTTTTTTTGTTTGTTTGTTTGTTTTTTGTGGTACGCGGGCCTCTCACTGTTGTGGCCTCTCTCGTTGTGGAGCACAGTCTCCGGACGCGCAGGCTCAGCGGCCATGGCTCACGGGCCCAGCTGCTCCGCGGCATGTGGGATCTTCCTGGACCGGGGCACGAACCCGCGTCCCCTGCATCGGCAGGTTAACTCTCAACCACTGCGCCACCAGGGAAGCCCTCCAGGAGTTTTTTGATTGATGCTTTCAGATTTTTTACATAGACGGTCAAGTCTGCAAACAAAGACAGTTTTATGTCTTCCTTCCCAATCTGTATGCCTTTTATTTCCTTTTCCTGTGTTATGCATCAGCAAGTACTTCCAGCATAATGTTGAAAAAGGAATGGTGAGAGGGGACATCATTGCCTTTTACCTGTTCTTAGTGGGAAAGCTTCTAGTTTCTCACCATTGAGTATGATGTTAGCTGTAGGTTTTTTGAATAGTCATCAAGTTGAGAAAGTTCCCCTCTATTCCTAGTTTACTAAGAGTTTTTATCACCAGGAAATACCAGGTTTTGTCAAATGTTTATTCTGCATCTATTGATATGATCATGTAATTTTTCTTTTTTAGTCTGTTGATGTGATGGTTTGCATAAATTGACCTTCAAATGTTGAATCAGCCTTGCAAAACTGGGATAAATCCTGCTTGGTCATGGTACATAATTCCTTTTATACACTGTTGAATTTAATTTGCTAATATTTTGTTGAGGATTTTTGCATCTATGTGTTGAAGAGACATATTGGTTGGTAGTTTTCTTTTCTTGTAATACCTTTGTCTGGTTTTGGTATTAGGGTAATGCTGGCCTCATCGAATAAGCTAGGAAGTGTTCCTTCTGCTTTTATCCTCTGAAAAAGATTGCAGAGAATTGATATAATTTCTTTCTTAAATGTTTGGTCAAATTCACCAGTGAACCCATCTGAGCCTAGTGCTTTCTGTTTTGGAAGATTATTAATTATTAGTTCAATGTTTTTAATAGATATAGGCTTGTTCAAATTATCTACTTCTTATGTGAGTTTTGGCAGACTGTGTCTTTCAAGAAATTGGTCCATTTCATCTAGGTTATTAGATTTGTGGGCATAGAGTTAATTATAGTATTCCTTTAGTATCCTTTTAATTTTTTGTTTTAAATGGCCCTTTTTTTTTTTTTTTTTTTACGTTGCGTTGGGTCTTTGTTGCTGTGCGTGGGCTTTCCCTATTTGCAGCGAGCGGGAGCTACTCTAACTTGCAGTGCGCGGGCTTCTCATTGCGGTGGCTTCTCTTGTTGTGGAGCATGGGCTGTAGGTGCACGGGCTTCAGTAGTTGTGGCACACAGGCTCAGTAGTTGTGGCTCGTGGACTCTAGAGTGCAGGCTCAGTAGTTGTGGCACACGGGCTTAGTTGCTCCGCGGCATGTGGGATCTTTCCGGACCAGGGCTCGAACCCATGTCCCCTGCATTGGCAGGAGGGTTCTTAACCACTTGTGCCACCAGGGAAGCCCTCCTTTTAATTTCCATGGAATATGTAGTGATGTCCCCTCTTTCATTTTTTTTTTTTTTAAGTCTCTATTGAATTTGTTACAGTATTGCTTCTGTTTTACATTTTGGTTTTTTGGCTGTGAGGCCTGTGGGGTCTTAGCTCAGCGACCAGGGATCAAACCCACACCCCCTGCGTTGGAAGGCAAAGTCTTAACCACTGGACTGCCAGGGAAGTCCCCCCTCTTTCACTTGTGATATTTAGTCATTTGTGTTCTCTCTTCTTGTTAGCCTGGCTAAAGGCTTATAGATTTTTTTTTTTTTTGGCCGTACGCGGGCCTCTCACTGTTGTGGCCTCTCCTGTTGCGGAGCACAGGCTCCGGACGTGCAGGCTCAGTGGCCATGGCTCACGGGCCTAGCCGCTCCGCGGCATGTGGTATCCTGCCGGACCCGGGCACGAACCCGTGTCCCCTGCATCAGCAGGCAGACTCTGAACCACTGCGCCACCAGGGAAGCCCGAGGCTTATAGATTTTATTGATCTTTTCAAAGGATCAGCTTTGGTTTCGTTGATTTTCTCTATTGATTTCCTTTCAGTTTCATTGATTTCTACTCTAATCTTTATTCTTTCATTTATTTATTATTTTTTCCCCCTGCTTACTTTGGATTTAGTTTGGTCTTTTTTTTTCTAGTTTCCTAAGGTGGAAACTTAGATTATTGATTTTAGATGATTTTTCTTTTCTAATATATGCGTTCAGTAGTATAAATTTTCCTCTAAGCACTGCTTTTGCTGTAGCCTACACATTTTGATAAGTTGTGTTTCCATTTTCATTTATTAAAAATTTTAAAATTTCTCTTGAGATTTCTTCTATGACTCGTGTTATTTAAAAGTTTGTCTTAACCTATGGAATGGGAGAAAATATTTGCACATTATGCAGCTGACAAGGGATTAATTTCCAAAACATACAAGCAGCTCATGCAGCTCAATATCAAAAAAACAACCCAATCCAAAAACGGACAGAAGACCTAAATAGACATTTCTCCAAGGAAGACATACAGATAGCCAGCAGGCACATGAAAAGATGCTCAACATCACTAATTATTAGAGAAATGCAAATCAGAACTACAATTAAGTATCAGCTCACAATAAATGCTGGAGAGGGTGTGGAGAAAAGGGAACCCTCTTGCACTATTGGTGGGAATGTAAATGCCAGTCTGGAGAACAGTATGGAGGTTCCTTAAAAAACTAAAAACAGAGCTACCATATGATCCAGCCATCCCACTCCTGGGCATATATCCAGAAAAGATGAAAACTCTCATTCGAAGAAATACATGCACCCCAGTGTTCAGAGCAGCACTGTTTACAGCAGCCAAGACACGGAAGCAGCAGATGAATGGATACAGAAGATGTGGTGCACGTACACAATGGGATATTACTTGGCCATGAAAAGATTGAAATAGTGCCATTTGCAGCAACATGGATGGACCTAGAGATTATCATACTAAGTGAAGTAGGTCAGACAGAGACAAATATCATATGATACCACATATATGGAATCTAATAAAAAACTGATACAAATGAACTTATTTATACAAATACACAATACAAAACAGAAATAGACTCACAGACATAGAAAAACAAACATATGGTTACCAGAGGGGGGAGATGGGGGGAGGGGTATATATATATATATATATATATATATATATATATATATAAAAAATAGATGAACAACAAGGACCTGCTGTATAGCTCCGGGAACTGTCTTCAGTATTTTGTAATAACCTATAATAGAAAAAGAATCTGAAAGAGTTATACATTCAGTTATATAAAACCGAATCACTTTGCTATACACCTGAAACATTGTAAATTACTATACTTCAATTTTAAAAAAAAGTTTGTCTTTCATCTCCATGTATTTTGAGATTTTTCGGTTATCTCTTCGTTATTGAATTCTAGTGTAATTCCACTGAGAGCATACATTGTATAGTTTCTGTTTCTTTAAGCATGTTAAGATGTGTTCTGTGGCCCAGACTGTGGTTTGTCTTGGTGAATGTTCCATGTGGGCTTGAAAAGAATGTGTCCTCTGCAGTTGTTAGATGAAGTAGTCTATAGATACCACTTACGTCCAGTTGATTAACAGTGTTGTTGAGTTCAGCTATGACCTTGCTGATTTTCTGCGAGCTGGATCTGTCCATTTCTGAGAGAGACGTGGTAAAGGGTCCAGCCGTGATCGTGGATTCATCTGTTTCTCTTTGCAGTTCTGTTTTATCCCATGGAGTTTGATGCTCTGTTGTTAGGCACATACACATTAAGGATTGTTGCGTCCTCTTGGAGAATTGACCCCTTTATCGTTGTGAAATGTTCTTTGTCTGTGATAACTTTCCTCTGAAGCCTGCTCCGTCCGGAATTAAAGTCGTTTTTCCCGCTCTCTTTATGTACGTATTAGCGTGTTGTTTTCAGTATTGTGGTAGCATGTTACTATTACTGTGTTATTATGTCAGCATGGAATATTTTTCTTCATCCATTTACTTTTAATCCACTTTATATTTAAAGTGGGTTCTTTTTCTGTCTTTTGTGGCTTAATTGAGCATTTTATATAACATTTTCTCTCCTGTTTTTAGCACATCGGTTATGCTTATATTTTTACTGTTTTTAGTGGTTGCCCTAGAGTTTGCAGTACACATTTACAGCAAATCCAAGTCCACTTTTAAATAACACGGATCACTTCTGGGTAGTGTGAGTACCTTATAAGAACAAGACAATCCTGATTCCATCCCCCAGCCCATCCCTTGTATTGTTGCTGTCATTCATTTCACTTATGTGTAAACACACATAGGCATGTGTGTGTATGCGTAAGAAATATACATAAGCATACATAATTGAATACGTTGTTGCTATTATTATTTCAAACAAACTGTTATCTGTTAGATCAATTAAGAATTAATATAAAAGTCTTTATTTTTACCTTCACTTATTCCTTCTTCAGTCCTCTTCCTTCATGTAGATCCAAGTTTCTGATCTATATCGTTCTCCTTCTCTCAAAAGAACTTCTTGTATCATTTCTTGCAAGGCAGGTCTACTGGCAACAGATTGCCCCAATTTTTGTTTGAGAAAGTCTTTATTTCTCCTTCACTTTTTAAGGATAATTTCACAGGGTACAGAATTCTGGGTTGGTGGGGCTTTTTTCTCTCAACACTTTCAATCTTTCACTCCACTCCCTTCTTGTTTGCATGGTTTCTTAGAAGTCAGGTATAATTCTTACCTTTTTTCCTCTATAGAGAAGGTGGTTTTTTCCTCTAGCTTCTTTCAGGTTTTTTGTTTATTGTTCAGTTTTTGGCATTTATTCCTGCTTGGTGTTCTCTGAACTTCCTGGATCTGTGATTTGGTGTCTGACGTTAATTTGAGTGAGTACGTCAACTGAACGTGGAAATGGAGGTGATGACGGGAGACCCTGGAGGGGTGTCACACAGGCAGATGGAGTGTGGGACTGGGGTTTGGGAGGGGTGGTGATGACATAACGACTCAGAGTCTGTACTGCAGGTTAACGTCTCAGGCCCCTAGTGTCAGCCCTGTATGTCCAGGGCAAAAAACCCTTTCATCCAGCAGAATCGTGCATTGAATAACATTTTCAGGCTATTCAAGGACGTGAAAAAAAGGCCGGGGCAACACTCCCTAAGTTGTCAGTTGACATTGCAAGTAACCTCATACATTAAAAGGCTGGGTTAGGTCAAAACCTATGATACTATGAAATAATCCAGGCACTGTTTGTTTTATTCTTGGCCATGTTCATTTAGCCACATCTAGCAAAGACGGAGTAGAGAAACAGTTGTGGGTGCCAGACACCCAGATTCTTTATGCCACCAGCCAGTGTGGTCTGAGGCAAGCTAAGGATCCTCGGAGCCCCACACAAGTATCTGTGAGATGAAATGATGGAAGGAATCACCACAGCCCCTTCTAGCACTAACTGAAAGTCTGGGCGTTTTTAGCCGTGTAAAGAATTAAAATAGTGAGCATTTCTTCTTTTTTTTTTTTTTTTTGCGGTACGCGGGGCTCTCACTGTTGTGGCCTCTCCCGTTACCGAGCACAGGCTCCGGACGCGCAGGCTCAGCGGCCATGGCTCACGGGCCCAGCCGCTCCGCGGCATGTGGGATCTTCCCGGACCGGGGCACGAACCCGTGTCCCCTGCATCGGCAGGCGGACTCTCAACCACTGCGCCACCAGGGAAGCCCTGTGAGCATTTCTTTATTAGATGATTGCTTCCTTTTGGAAAGCAGTCAGTAAGGAATTATTTACATTGAATTAAGAACTTAGAATATCTGATAAGGCATTAATTTATCTCAGATTTAATTATACATTTGCACGACAAAAACTTAAGTACTCAAAGTGTGTATGTGTGCTTAAGAAATTGCTCAGAGTACTCCAGCTCTGCTTTTGAAAGTTTTCTCTGCCTCCTATATGTTATAGAGCTAAATTCAAGATCATTCGGAAAATTGGCCTCATGCATTAATAGATCCTGTGGTCCTGCCCTCCCCACCTCTGCTCAGTGGTCCCTGCACACACATCTCTGCCCCTACTGTTCAGTAAACAACTGAGAGAACCAAGCTCAGCCGGTTCATTCACAGAGTATTTGGAAAGGGCTGTCTGAGCAGCCTTGACACACTGGCTGAAGTGGGGTGAGAGGCAGTGTTGGTGTTTTCATTAGTTCTTTTTATAGCACTGAACCAGCTGTAGCTGGTTAACTCAAGCCTGGGCTCCTATTAGTGTACAGGTCTCTTACGCAGGATAAAGGGCTTCTGATGGAAACAGATTTTGTTACTCATGATACCACCGACTGTGTTTACATGAACTCACCCAGTCTGTCATGAGATGTGATTTAAAAGGGTTCCGTTAAAACACAGGAACTCCCTGAGTGCTCTTCAAATCACCCTTGAAAACAAAAATATAGATAGCTTTCCTTATTAAAGCAGCCATCCTTCACAGATCATGCTTCCCTTGGATGACGCTTTTGAAGAGAGCTAGGATGTTTTCCCATCAGTGTTATAAAAATTGGGTGGAGAAAGTTGTTTCTCCTCTGCCCACAGCAAGGAGTCATCATCTTATAGGGGGCAGAGAAGAATTTACGCAAGCATTTCTGGATAAGTTAAATAGAAGTGTTTGTATTGCTGTAGCTTTTCAAGGGGTGAACTCTGACTGAAGGCAAAATCTAATTTTGTAGACATCATTAATAGCTAGATGGAAATAAATGTATGTACATATATTCATTTCTATCTATAGGAGTGGAAATGGGAAATAAAAACATTTTGAATGGAGAGTGTTTATTGGATTCTTGTGTGGCTTGTTTTGGGGATTAAAGGATAAACCAATTTAGCCAGTGTTCCGAAGTAGCCAAGAATCTGTGAGGCTCAGCTACTTCCTGGATCAGTTTCACCAGAAATTAGAAAATACAGTGTTCTTTTAAACCTGATTTATTGGCAGAAGTGAGCTGAGGCATTTGACATGATAAAGTTGTGAAAACACAAGGGGTGAGATTCTTCCTGTAACAGTTGTAGCAGCTGTTTGAGGAGACGCAGCCACCTCTCACAGGATCCAGAATTGTCCTTGATTCCTCCTGATGCTTTCTTTTTCCCCAGAACAGGGTCTGACAGGCTCAGAGATTCAGTGGTTCCGTTTGTAGGGTGGTGCTAGGGGCTGGACTGTCATCCACCTCACAGGGTTGTTTAGGAGGTTAAATGAAGTAGCAGAGGTGAGGTGCCTGGCTCACGGTGGTGCTTCGTTTTGTTCTCATTTATAGAGCGGGGCTGGCAAGTGCAGTATTTTAGGCTGTCCCAGTCCCTCCCCTCAGCCTTTGTGGTGTGAAAGCCGCTCTGGGCAAGAACGCCTGAACAGATGGGCTGGTTCCAATGAAACTTTATTTACAAAGACAGGTGGCAGGAAGAATTTGGCCCACAGGCCATAGTTTGCCAACCCATGATCTATACAAAGAGGCGAATTTCTTTATGTCTCATATTTCCTTTGAAGGATAAAAGAGAATTTTCAGCCAGTGTTTACTATAGTTGTAACTTCCCACAGTGCTCATCAAGATAACACGTGAAGGTGTAAGTATATGCTTACGTATTTTTGAACTACATACAGAAAGAATGTGTAAAGTGCTTAATGAAGTAATATATTAATTTTCAGATAAAATAGTTCCTGTCACATGTGGTGAAATGATGTGACTGTAGAAATATCGTGATTCCTCTGTGTACTTGGCCTTCAGACGTTGAATTACAAAATGATAGAGGCAGCATAGCAAACTTAGGAGCCAAAGTAAGGTAAAAAAACCAAACCTTAATACCAGGATTTATGATTTGCGAGTGAGAGAATGAACGCGGGAAAATAGAAAGCCCAAGGAAAAAATGTAAATCAGAGCGTGGGTGGAAGCAGGGCTGATGCAGATTCGGAGAGAAGCAGTGGGGAGTGGGAAGGAGCCCAGGGTTTGTGCTTCCCGCGCCATCCCTGGCGCCCCGCGGTCTCCCGACCCGGGCAGGCGGAGGGCATCGCGGCTTCCTTGCCCTGTGGCGCGCGTGCGGTGTTTCTCGAGCTTCCGCGTCCGCCGGGCCAGGCCGCCGACTCACCTGGTCCACGGGTGGGCCGCGCCCTCCGGAGCAGCGGGGCGGGGGGCCGCGCAGCCGCGCGCCACCCACACCGCGTCCGGGCTCACGCGCCGGGTGCGGGGCGGCGGCAGGTCGCAGAGAAGAGGCGACCTCTCCTGCGCCTCGTTCTCGTCCCGGCGCTGTGGCCCGGCGCCTGGCCGAACGCTCGCGGCTGAGCCGGCACCACCGGTCCGCCCTTCCGGGGATGGAGATCAGCCCACCGCGTGTGCCCCGGGGGCTCAAAGGCAGGAGAGCAGCGGTCACCTCGCGGGAAGTCACCTGCCGCCCTCAGGGCTCGGCAGGGGTCGGAGCAAGCCTGGAGCCGACCCGGCGTCCGTCCGGAGGGGAGGGCCCTAGGCAGGGGAGGTGGGCCCGCGCATCCCCAGCAGCCTCTGCGTGACCCCCAGGCCTTGAAACAGCGGGGACAGCAAAGGCCTCGGCCCCTGGCCTCAGGCTTTGAACTTACTCATTACGGTAGATTTGAAGGGAGGTCTGTTCTGGGGTCATACAAACAGTTCTTGAAAATAAGAATTTAGGCTTTTGTCTACAATCACATGGGTCTTACCTCCTCATAATTCCATATTTCATGTGCTAGTTAATGGATTTTTAAAACCACACAAATAGTACTGCATATTTTTAAACCAGAAAGTAGCTCAGAAAAGCACTGGATTCAGGAATCGTCACAATAGATACAGCAGGGCAAACGGTGAAAGACTACCTTTGTATCCCAAAAACAGGTTTAGATTTATTTGTTCCGATCATATGAAAAAGGAATGAAGGGCTGAGGAAGAATTCTTACTTGATTTTTCAGGGTTCACAACTCATCAGAAATTCAGAGAAGCAACATATGGTTTTCATTTATAATTGTACTTTATTTTTTGGAAGGCCAGTGAAATACAGCTCCTTGATTTATATGAAATTTACTCCGTGACAAGCTAAGTCTTTCTAGTGAGACGAGAATCCAGGATTCAGCCGTTACCTCGGGCTGATCTGAGAGAACTGAAGAGCCAAATGTTTTGTTGCTTTAGATTAGTTAAGTGATGATACCGTGAGCATTTATAATATTATTTTTAAATTGGCCTTGTGAGGTTTTAAGACACAGAACTGAATGTACTGCCAGATATTTTTGCAGGAGTCACAGATGTGAGAGAGAATTCTGCACACACAGCCCCCTCCCCAACACCCAAACAGAACATATTTTGCGTTAAACCCTTTGGAATGGACTATTTTTAGAAAAATGTCAGGGGGGTTAGGAAATGTTTTTTCACAACTTTTTTCATTACATCCCATTAACAAAGAAAAATTTACATTTTAATTTAATTGTGAGATGTCCTGTACTGTGATTGATTCTACTGATAGTGAAATGCCAAGTTGAACTACCATCCCATCTTTGTCAAACAAACAGCAGAGTTTTACCTACTCTGAAATTTGAGAGATAACACATGGTACCCAGGCGTGGGCCAGGCTTGGCAGGACTACACCACAAGCAGCATTGCTCAACATTGCACTCTGCACTGCTTGTGCTCACAGCCCATCTTGTGCATGAAATAATGTGACCATGGAAGTGACAGCCTGGTCCATTAATATTTTTGTGTAATTTTAACAGATAAAAGCAACATGGTGACATCTATAGAAAATTTCAAAATTTGCACTAGTCGAAAAGTTATTCTATTCACTGTATAATCATTTTGTATATTATCTTCTAGTCTTTTTTATAATACGTCTTTTAAGCCGAGGTTATGAAACATTTTGTTCTTAGCCCAAAGAATGTCAGCACACTGTAATCATTTCTACTGCCTCTGTGCAACATTTCAATTTGACTGTGTACACAAGGGAGAAGAAAGGAAACTTGTTTGAGAACCTACAGTATGCCAAGTGCTTGTGTTTTTGTTTGCTTGTTTGAGGGACTAATTAAGCACATAAAATATCCATGCAGTACCTGCCAGTGGCACTCTGCACAGCAGTGATGGAAAAGGCCAGCACCTGGGAGAGGTGGGTGTAAGTTTTCCCATTGCTCAGAGGAGACCGCTAACAGGGCAGGAGGCCGGAGACTTGTCTGGGGCAGAGCTGGAACTCAAAACCGAGTCTGTGTGCCTCTGAGCAATTTGCTGTTCTAAATGTAGCAGCCAAGGTATTTCACATTCTGTAGCTACCACTGGTTATAGCATAAGCATGGTTACTCTCACTCACTCTGGTGCAGCCTGCACTGGCACTGATAATAGAAAAACTACAGGTAATATTTTTATTTGAAGTGTGAGCAGTTACTGTCAGCTGTCGAAACAGGTGGCTATAATCTGGTATTTGGAAAATTAACGTTGATAACATTGTTTCTTGATGTCTAGAACATTTTTAAACAAAAAGCCGGTCACGCATGCAGTCATAAAATTGCGTAAACTCTTTGATGAAGAAAGAAAGTAAAAGTCCCTGAGCATTTCATGTCACCTCTTGCAGCTTCTGGCCATGTGGGTGGCAGTGCTTTTCTTAGGAAAGGGACAATAACAGGGCTAACAGCACCATGAAGACAAGGCCAACGCTACTACCTGTTGCTGGACCTCCGTGCCATGCTACCAGATGTGTATGAGATGATTTGAAAGATGGGTTGTTTTTTTTTTTTCCTTTTTAAGACTAGACAGGGACATGTTTCTTAAACACACACACACACACACACACACACACACACAAACAGGTATAAAGATGTGGGAAAGTAGATTTCAAAGATGAAGGAAAAAGAGAGGGAAGAAACATCCCTTCTAGTCAGAGATCATTGTGTAGAACTATTTGTATATTAGGACTAAAATGTTACCACTTAGAGCAAACCCAGAAGAGAGAAAACATAGGCCTTGGCTTGAGTGTGCGTGTCCTGTTTTGCCTCCGACGTACGGCTGCATCTCCCTGACCTTCCTGGGCTGTGTGAACTTAGAGGAGGATGTGGCTGGGAGGCCCGTGCTGTCCTGGGTGAACAGGCATCGTCCCCGGCGGGGGCAGGAAGGTGCTGGTGAGACAGATACTCGGCTTCAGGTCTCACTGCTTCTCGTGTCCTGTGGGTCAGGGTTTATGGTGGAAGTAATGGTCATTTTCCTTATTGTACAGCAGAGCCCACAGGTGTGTTTGGGGAGTGAATGCTGTAATTATGTTCAGTAGAGTTTTTCACATTGTGTTATCTCTGGTAGGTTTTTTGTTTTTTTCTTAATTAGAATTTTTGCTGAGATCATTGGAGAGTCACATGGAGTTATAAGAAGTGATGCTGTGTAGGTTCGTGTATGCTCCACACAGTTCCATCGCCACAAAATCCCTTCTGTTGCCCTTTCATAATCACACCCCCTTCCCTCTGTCCCACCTCCCTCCCGCCCCACCCCAGTGCCTGGCAGCCGCCCATCTGTTCTCCCTTTCTATCATGTTCTCCTTTCAAGAATATTATGTAAGTGTTGTATAGATGTACAGTGTGTAATCTTTGAGGATTGGCCTTTTTCACGCAGCGTGATTCCCTGGAGGTCCACCTGAGTTGTCTCTGAGTCAGTGGTGTCCGTCCGTATCTGGTGCTGAGTGTGCTCCTGGCTCTGGACGCCCTGCAGTTTGACCTAGCGTCTCACTGTTGGAGGACTTCAGGGCTGTTATGAATAAAGCTTCTGTGAGCGTCCGTGTATACAGGCTTTTGTGTGAACCTGTTTTCGTTTCTCTGGGACAAACGCCCCGGAGTGCAGTTTCTGGGTGGTAGGTCAGTTACGGGTTCAGTTCGATGAGAAGCTGCCGCACGGTTCCAGAGTGGCTGCAGCATCTGCCTTCCCGCCAGCAATGTGTGAGGGACCCAGTCTCTGAGCTGTGTCACCAGTGCTTGGCGCTGTCACTGTGTTGTATTCAGCCGTTTTGATTGGTGCTTCTGTGTTGAATTTTAAACCAAGGGTTTTGGATTTTTAATACCTTTTATTTTCCCCATGTTGGGGCATATCATGAACTACTTTAACAAATCTGAGTTTATCTTTCTGTGGGTCCCACTGGACTCTAAAGCATCAATATAAGAGATTGTTTCATTCAGGTCTGCATCCCTCACATAGAAAGTGGGGCCAGGCTCAAGTGTGGCTGACGGGAGAGGAGAGGGGGACAGAGAGAGCGAGCTGTCTACTGCCTGCATTCACCAGCACTATCAGCTAATATTCACTGAGCACGTTCAAAGTACACAGCAGCATCATGGCTGGAAAAAAGCATAGTGAACTTAAGTTAGAGATGATCTCAGCTAGATTCTCAGCTAGATCCTAGATGCAAAAAACAAAGAAAAGAAACTTTTCCACGTACAAAAGTGAGAGAAAACTCTTCATGTTCTGAGTCTCTGTAACCCTCCAAGGGAAAACCTCTACTCCTTACCTACCTGAAGTCAGCAGAGGTGTTCACTGCAGGCACTGTTTCTCTTTGAGCGTCATGCTGCCTGCCTGGCGCAGGAGAGCGTGCCCTCACCCGCCCGGGACCTGTGCTGGCACCGCCAGCTGGATCCTGGTCCTGCAGCGTTGGCTGCCTCGTCTTTCACGAGGTATTATTTGTCGACAGGATTGCAGCCTCTGGTTTCTGCTTTGCAGTTTGTTAGCCACAGAAATGAAATAGCGGAGCATTCAATGGCTAGAGGAAAGTTTGCACCATCCATGGGGATAACTAGCAAGTTTCTAGTGAATCTCTTATATTTCTGGCTGTAAAAATTAAACACCTCGCCTCAGGAAAGCATATCTATCATCAGGTAACACTTTACTTGACAGTGGGACCCCAAAGTTTGCTGTGTCATCGGTTAAAAAGAGCTGTGGAAGAACTATAAGCAAGCATCAAATATTAAAAAACCAGATTACCCTAAGAAGAGGCTATTTGAGCGAAAATGCCTCTGACCCCTGGGAGGGAGTTAGGAGGCCTGCATGCAGACCCACATCCCAGGGGCTGAAGATCCCAGGGGGGGCAGACACACTCGTGGGCTTTCTGTGCGGCCGCGGGCAAGGTAGCCCGTCCACAAAGGGAGCTATTTCCCTGTGCGCGTGGAAATTGAGTCAGGAAAGCTTTCTAAGCAATTCGTGAATGCTGTACTGAGAAATGAGGTTAAATCTAAAACTGTAGCAATTTAGAAACATGTACTAGTAACAGAAGAGTAAAATAGTCATGCTAGTCAAGAAAAATATTATCCCATTATGCTGTATGCTTTCAGCTTACACAGTGCTGTATGTCAGTTGTATCTCAATAAAACTGGAAAAAATAAAGCTAAATAAAATGGAAAACTATTATTCCTTCCCAGTGTAGCGCTGATCACCAAATCTCTACTGAAGGCTTCAGCTTGAGGGCGAGGGGTCCTGGAATCCACATAACAGTTATCATTGTCTACATAGACTGAAATAATGTCTGCCACAGATATAAACTACTTTTTGAAAGTATGTAGATGTGATTTTTCTTTTTTTTAATTAACTAAAGCTCTTACTTTACTCACATTTCCTTAGATTTTTCCTTAATGTTTTTATTCTACCCCTGGACCCCATCCAGGGACCACATCACATTTAGTGGTCATGTCTCTTTAGCCTCCTCTGGGCTGTGATAGTTTCTCAGACTTTCCCAGTTTTTGATGCCTTGACAGTTTCGAGGGGCACTGGTCAGGTATTTTGTAGAATCTCCTGAACTGGAGTTTATCTGATTACTCAGGATTAGACTGGGGTTTGTGGGTTCAGGGGAGGAAGCACGCATTTTCGTCACACCGTATCAGGGTGCCTGCTGTCTGCATGACCTGTCACTGTTGGCCTTGATTGCTGGCTGAGGTGGTCTCCACTGGGAGGTTACACCTCTCCCCTGCTTGCCCTGAAGTCCTTGGAAGGAAGTCAGTCTGTACAGCCGCCCCCTAAGGCGCGAGTTCTGACGCCCTCCGTGCCAGGGGAGTAATGATTCAGAGTTCCTCTGCAGAGCAGATTTCTCTTCTCCCTCACTTATTTTTTCAATTATTTAGATCAGTATGGACTCATGAATTTTTATTTTATATTTGGATTATAATCCAATACTGTTTTACTTACTTTGTTTGCTCAGATTGTTCCAGCTTTGGCCACTGAAGCTCTTTGCGCTGACTCCTTGTCTCTATGATGTACTCCTGTCATTGTGGGTTTTCGGTTTGGCTTTGCTTTGTTTTCAGCATTTTCTTACTTCCTGACACTACATGATGCTCCAGGCTCATCTTGTTTGTTTCCTGCCCCAGGCCTAGAATCAGCCATATCTCCAAGGAGTTCCTTTTGTTGGAGAATGGTTTTGAGCCACAAAACACAGGAAGATTAAGAAAATACAAGTTCATTTTAAAGCATTACAGGGTTGTGACCAGCTTCAGTAGTCATGGCCAGATAGAAGCTTCAGAAAGAGGAGTGCTCAGTTCTGGAATGTTTGATGTGTAGCTCTCACCGTGGGCAGCATTGTCTGTAGCCCAAGGAAAAGGTCCTTCTCTCAGAATTGTTCTCTACATAGAGCTTTCTTTAGCTTTTGTCCTCATTTCTGTCTCTGAGACAGTTTTCAGTATCACCCTCGACCTCTCTTTCCGTAGACAACACTTTTCTCACTTACTGCTGTCACAAGGGTTTCTGGAGGAGTCTCGGTGTCTCTGCTGCGGATCCCGGCAGCCCCCCTCCCTGGTCTGCTTTGCTGGGCCTCTTAGCTGCGTGCCAGCGTCACCACGTCCTCGAACCATTTCAGGGTATTTCTGCACAGTAAGGCTCCTCTGAATGGTTTACCGTTTGTTTTATGAGGCTCTGGCGCCTAGATGCTATGGTTTCTGTGATCTGCGACTATGGTATTAAAAGAATGTGCATTCTCAGATACTTTTTAAAATATTGTTTGGCTGGATAAAAACTAGGTATTTTAGCTACTGGTTGCCAAATAGTAAGAGTCTTTTTTTTTTTAGCATCACAAATACTGTTTTCATGAAAATTTGGGATTCTTAGCTGAGATGTATTTAGTGGTGGTTGTCTAATGAAAATTGTAGTAAGCAATAAGTAGAAGGAAAGAAAAAATTATCTGGGTACACCCTTCCTTTGTTGGGTGTGTCACTCATTTTCTCAGGTCGTGTTTCCATGTAGATATTCTATAGTTCTTGACACGTAAGTAATGTTTTCTTGTATATTTTCTCCTAAGTCATCCCAACAATTATATATTAAAAGGCCCAGGTCAAAAAAAATCATGGGGTCTCTGCTCTCAAGGGACTCCTGGTCTAGATACGTGAACTGGTACGGTGCTGATCTCACCTGTCTCTCAGAAACTTACAGTATTGTACCACAGTGAACACAGGTTTGTTTTGTTCATGCTTTTGTTTTTGCCTTTTTGTTTTGCCTTTCTACAACAGTGAACACGGGTTTGTTTTGTTCATGCTTTTGTTTTTGCCTTTGTGATGGTCATTCATTTATCCAGGGAAGCGTGTATACCACTCCCTTCCCCCACGATCTACTTCTCGTTGGCATCTGCATAGTTGAAGGAGTTAGGCTCGGTGACAAAGGCATCTACTCAGCTTCACATAGACAGAAAGAGGTTTACCACAGGGTTCAGAAAGCTTATAGAAGCTTTGGGAAAAGTGAAGAAACAGACTCTGTGCTGGACCTTTAGGAAAGACTCTCAAAGCAATGCTGAAGAGCCAGGCCACCGTGAGAGCCGCTGCCCCTCCCGCAGCTGCACGTCTGTGCTCCAGCTCTCCACCAGCTCCGCAGCCACTCCTGGTGGTGCCTCTTTTCTGCCTTTTGACCCTTCAGAGCAATTGCCCAGACCCTGAGATCTTTGTTAATGTCATGCTTGGCAGCAGAAGTGGCAAGATCAGACCCCTCTGCCTTGGCATCACTTCTGTCTTTGATCGACAGGTCCTAAGTTGCAGGAGGAACTCTAGCTGCAGGGAACCGGAGATGCATAGAGCATTCTTCCAGCCTCTGGAGTCTAGGAAAGCCCAAAGAAGGCAATTGGAATCCTTCACACCTACCAAAGGAGTTGCAAAGAATCAAAAAGAGAGAAGTAAAAATGTGTGAAAGAAACACAGGCACACCTCAAAGACACTGAAGGTGCAGTTCCAGACCACCACAGTAAAGCAGATATCACAATAAAGCAAGTCACACGAATGTTTTGGTTTCCCAGTGCGTATAAAAGTTATGTTTACGCTACACTGTTGTTTATTAAGTGTACAACAGCATTATATCTAAAATAAACAATATACGTACCCTAATTAAAAGATACTTTATTGCAGAAAAAATGCTAACCATCATCGGAGCCTTCATTCAGCAAGTCGTGTATTTTTGCTGGTGGAGGATCTCGCTTCAGTGTTGATGGCTACACTGAAGGCTGGAGTTGGTGTGGCAGTTTCTTGAAATGAGGCAACAATGAAGTTTGCTGCATCGATCGACTCTTTCTTTCATAAACGATTTCTCTGGAGCTTGCAGTGCTGCTCGATAGTATTTTAGTCACAGGAGAACTTCTTTCAAAATTGAAGTCAGTCCTCTCAAACCTTGCTGCTGCTTTATCAACTAAGTTTTTGTAATGTTCTAAATCCTTCGTTGCCATTTCAACAGTCTTCACAGCCTCTTCACCAGGAGTAGATTCCATCTCCAGAAATCACTTTCTTTGCACATCCATAAGCAGCAGCTCCTCACCTGTTAAGAGTTTTATCCTGAGCTTGCAGCAATTCAGTCCCATCTTCAGGCTCCACTTCTAGTTCTACTTCTCTTGCTGTTTTCACCACATCTGCAGTCCTTCCTCCACTGAAGTCTTGAACCCCTCAAAGTCATCCATGAGGGTCAGGATCCACTTCTTCCAAACTCCTGTTACTGTGGACATTTTGACTTCTTCCCACTGAATGAATCACAGGTGTTTTTTTTTGTTTTTTTTTTTTTTGCGGTACGCAGGCCTCTCACTGTTGTGGCCTCTCCTGTTGCGGAGCACAGGCTCCGGATGTGCAGGCTCAGCGGCCATGGCTCACGGGCCCAGCCGCTCCGCGGTATGTGGGATCTTCCCCGACCGGGGCACGAACCCGTGTCCCCTGCATCAGCAGGCAGACTCAACCACTGCGCCACCAGGGAAGCCCCACAGATGTTCTTAATGGCATCTAGAACGGAGAATCCTTTTCGGAAGGTTTGCAGGTGACTTTGCCCAGATCCATCAGAGGAATCACTGTCCGTAGCAGCTGTAGCCTTGCAAAATGAACTTCTTAAATAATAAGACTAGAAAGTTAAAATTATTCCTTGATCCATGGGCTGCAGAGTGGATGTTGTGTTAGCAGGCGTGAAAACAACATTCATTCCATTGTACAACATCTTCATCAGAGAGCTCTTGGGTGACCAGGTGCATTGTCGATGAATATTAATATTTTGAGAGGAGTCATTTTTCCTGAGGAGTAGGTCTCAACAGTGGACTTAAAATATTCAGTAAACTATGTTGTAAACAGATGTGCTGTCATCCAGACTTTGTTCTGTTTATAGAGCACAGGCAGAGTAGATTTAGCGTAATTCTTAAGCGCCTTAGGATTTTCAGAATGGTCGATGCGCATTGGCTTAACTTCAAGTCACCAGCTGTTTTAGCCCGTAACGAGACAGTCAGCCTGTCCTTTGTAGCTTTGAAGCCAGGCACTGATTTCTCCTCTTTAGCTGTGAAAGTCCTGGATGGCATCTTCTAGTAGAAGGCTGTGTTTCATCTGCATTAAAAATCTGTTATTTAGTGTAACCACCATCATGAATTATCTTTGCTAGATCATCTGGATGACCTGGTGCAGCTTCTACATCAGCACTCACTGCTTGACCTTGCACTTTTATGTCATGGAGATGACTTCTCTCCTTAAGCCTCATGAACCAACCTCTGCTAGCTTTAAACTTTTCTTCTGCACCTTCCTCACCTGTATCAGCCTTCATAGAATTGAGGAGAGTTAAATCAGCAATATGTCTGTTTCAGTTTCTTACCATTTTGTGTGTTCACTGAAGTAGCACTTTTAATTTCCTTCAAGAACTTTTCCTTTGCATTCACAGCTTGGCTGTTTGGCTCAAGAGGCCCAGCTTCTGGCCTGTCTTGGCTTTCGACATGCCTTCCTCACTAAGTGTGATCGCTTCTAGCTTTTGACTTGAAGTAAGAGATATGCAACTCTTCCTTTCACTTGAACACTTAGAGGACATTGTAGGGTTATTAACTGGCCTAATTTCAATATTGTTGTATCTCAGGGAAAAGAGAGGCATAAGGAAGGTAGAGAGACCGGGGAAATGGCCGTTGGTGGAGCAGAGTCAGAACACACAACATTTGTTGATTAATCTTCCGTCTCATGGGTGCAGTTCGTGGCACCCCAAAACAATTACGATAGTAACATCAACGACGACTGATCACAGGTCACCATAGAATAATACAATAGTAAATGAAAAGTGTGAAATATTACGAGAATTACCAAAAAGTGACACAGAGACACAAAGTGAGCAAATGCTGTTGGCAAATGCTGTTGGGAAGATGGCACTGATAGATTTGCTTGACACTGGGTTGCCACAGACCTTCAATTTGTTTAAAAAAATGCAATATCTGCGAAGCACAATAAAGTAAAGGTCAATAAAACGAGGTCTCCCTGTAGAGGAGAACAACAAAGCCCCACAGTCCTAAAATTTCATTTTAGAATGCCATTGCCATGGAATGCAGGGTGGGCAAAAAAAATTCTGTCGTTTAACTTAATGTTCTATCTTTTTAAAAGAATTCAGAGTCCCCAAATTTCTGGATACATTACTTGATAACAAGTATTAAAACTATAAAAATTTGGGACTTCCCTGGTGGTCCAGTGGTTAAGAATCTGCCTTCCAATGCAGGGGACGTGGGTTCGATCCCTGGTCGGGGAACTAAGATCCCACATGCTGCAGGGCAACTAAGCCCACGTGCTGCAAGTACTGAGCCCATGTGCTCTGGAGCCTGGGTGCCATAACTGAAGAGAAGCCCATGCGCTGCAACAAAGAGCCCGCATGCTGCAACAAAGATCCTGTGTGCCGCAACTAAGACCCAATGCAGCCAAAAAATTAATAAATAAAATAAAATTTTAAAAAACTAAAATTTTATGCTATAGACTATAAATGTTGAGCTTTGATGTAAAAGGGGAATTTAATTAGTAGATGCTGATAATGATAATGGTGGTATGCATAGTTGAGGTTCACTTTAAAATTTTTTTGAAATAAGCAAATCTTAGTACAGACATATTTCATACATTAAGAAATTAAATAAATAAAATTAATCAATTCCCACTTTTCTCTGTGCTACTTGCTGCTCCGGTGCATAAACTTGTGTTATTTCTGAATGTTTTTTTAGTCCTGTGATGTCATAAAGATCATCATAGATTCTTTCCTGCTTTATATTTGAAGGAATATTCAGTGCAACAAATTTACTTGTGTGCCTGTTCTAGGTGAGACATTTCTAAAGATTTAATGCTCAGTGGCAGTGGGATTATTAACTAGTTAGTGCTCCAGAGTAATAGTGTTAAGGTTTCATAGCTCTTGAAGCTCTAGGCTAGCATGTGGCGGCACTAAAGCAGACACGGTGGGTGCCACATGTGACTGAGAGCTGCTAGTCAGTGTTTAGCCTCTGGGGGATCGAAACTAACCCTGCAGGGGAGGGACCACGGAAGTGGGAAATCCCAGCCCTGGGGCTGTCTCAGCCTCTGCCAGCCCAGCACGTGCAGGACCTGGGTGAGAAGAATGAATTCCCTAAACGGCTTCTAGCTCAGTGGTGAACAGAAATGGGACACCGGCCTGCACTTTTGGGAGATCAAATCCAACCTGACCACAGCCTTTGGGGAGTAAGAGCAGTGGCAGGTCTGTGTGGCAGCGTCAGGCTCAGCGTGGTGGTGTGGCCTACGTGGCATGTGCGCGCACGGATCAGCTTCCGTGGCCCTGGCTGAGGAGGCCCCCAGGCGTGCGCGGGTGTGGTGAGCGGTGACCCTGGGGAGGGCCCTGTGCCCTGAGCCAGCCCCCTGCTCCACCACTCTCAGCACCTCCCGCAGGGCAGCGTTGCTGCATCCTCTGAGACTTCTCATGAACAGTAACTCTTGTAAAATGTTAATGCTTTTCTCATTTTAAAAAAGGTTATTAAGAGAGGAAATTCAGTGAAGGTTGGAAAAGCAGTTGTGAATATGTGAGTCTGTTCATGGAAAACTCTAAAAAAAATGTAATTTGGTGGAAGGCAAGTTGTACAAATATTCCCAGGCTTTGTAATTTGGGAAATTATAAAGGTCTTGGAATGTATCTTGTTCATACATGAGGAATCTGGCATATCGAATCTAGAATAGTCTCATTTGTTCTACTTTGTTCTCCTGCAGTGAAAATAACTGCCACGGTGTCGGTCTTCTCAGCCTGCATCTAACAGAGGGATAGCTGTCAAGGTCTATAAGGGCCTTAAAACGTGGGTACTGTGTACACAACCTGTGGGGCGCTTCTCCTAAACAGAGTGCATTATTAAGTCACATTCAGCCCGTATCTACTTACTTGTGATGGGAATACTAATATGCAGATGAGTAATAGATACGATACCCTTTATCTTCTGTTCTGCTTTATGTAGTGTTCTCCATGTTTCTATAAGTGTGATCTTCTGTTTTAGAGAAAGCTGCAACTCCATAGTTGAAATGTATTTAGTATATTATATACAAACAAAAAGCATTTGCCATGAAAAAACTTTGAACTGTGTATTCAAAAACATTAATAATGAAGAGTGTTATTCGAAATGGAAAGACTTTCCTTCCTGCCCCAGATGGAATAGTTGGTCAGCTCTATGCTGTCATGACCTGGTGGAGCAATACCTAACACATCCTTTCGGTTTATGAAAGGTTGGTTTTTTCCATGGTATGTTTTATTCAACTGTATAAATTTGGGGGGTCCTTCATGATAGTCAGTGACATGCAGACGCTCGTTAATCACACTGTTTAAACGCTAAGCACAGTGTCCGTGGAGCTCACGTTTCTGGAACCTGTGGGCTCCACCCTCATCTGTCCTGGCAGGTCCTTGGCAGTGACTCCTGATAACACCAACGCTGAGTCATGGCCAAGCCAGTGCCATGGGGTCACCAGGGAGCCAGGACCCTGGGGATTACAGCCTCCACTGCTGGCCTCCCTGGCCACCTGCTGGCAAGAGGGTGAGAGCACAGCCAAGCACAGTGTGGATCTGCATGGAGGCTGAGGTCGCTTCCCTCCTCTTTGTAGCTAAGGGCTCACAGTTGTTTGCTGTCCTTGCGGGAAGTGACACCGTGCTGTGTACGGAGGAACTTGGGTGGGGCATCAAGGTTACCTGGAGTGACCAGGACGGGAGGCCTAGGCAGAGCCCTTGGAGGAGGGGCCTGAATGAAGAGGCGGAGCCTGCCTGAAAAGCTTCCTGTGCCCCAGGAAGCAGAAAGGGAGCTGGCCTGGCGTGTCGGGGCTCTGCGGCCCCAGGGTCCTGACGGCGGAGCCGCCCTGAGGAGGCAGGCGGCTTCCGGTTCGGGCATGGGGTGGGTGGGCCTCATCTGTGCTTAGAGAAGAACGCTTTGGCTGACCCGGGTCACAGGGGATGTGGCAGAGCAGGAACCCGAGGAGGTACGAGGCCATTTCAGGAATCCAGACAGGGGAGGCTGTGGTCTGGGCAAGTGTGCTGGTGAGGAAGTGGTGAAAAGTAGAGAGATCCAGGATCTGTTTCAAAGGTGCCGACGGCTGGATGTGCCATGATGGACGGGAGGGGAGTCGGGGACGATGGTGGGGCTGCTGGTTTGACGGCAGCTCGGTTACTGCAGCGGGTGACCCGGCAGGTGCTGGGTGGAAGTGGAGAGTCCCAGTGTGTCATTGGGATCAAGGTGCCCGTGAAACACTGGGCTGGAGAAAAATAGCTGGATGTGAGCACGCAGTGGGGGAGAGGTGAGGACATGAGAGCCAGGCCCTGTGCCCAGTAGGGAGCTATCTTCTTTATTCTTCACAAAAACACCATATGATAGGTAACATCTAGCTGTTAGAAGCAGATATTAATAAGCCACTTTCTAAAGGTAAAGGGGTTTTCGAGGACTTCCCTGGCAGTCCAGCAGTTAAGGCTCTGCGCTTCCACTGCAGGGGGCGCTGGTTCTATCCCTGGTTGGGGAACTAAGATCCCGCCTGATGCGCAGTGCAGCAAAAAAAAAATTGTAGGGGTTTTCTCCTTTAATGTAACAGATAGACCAATGAAACAGAAGAGAAAATCCCAAATATATATGGGAATTTCATAAATAATATACATATCTCAAAGCAATGGGGAGAGGTGAACCATACAGTAAATGGTGTAAGGACAATAGATAAGTCATCTGGGGAAAAAAATTGGGCCGGTTTCTTTCAGCCCCCACTAGAATAAATTACAAATGGAGCAAAGATTTTAAACATAAAAATTAAAACTGTAATAGTTAAAAAGAAATCGCAGGAAAATTATCTTCAAGTGGAAGTTTTCTAACTGTGACTTAACATCCAAAGGTCCCAAAAGAAAATAGTAATAAATCCTATTAAATCTACATGGTAAAGTCAAAAGTTAAAGGGCAAACTGGGAACATGCCTTTGTAATCTGTAATACAGAGCGTCAGTCTCTCTGATAAACAAAGTGTGCACAGAAATTAATAGAGAAAAATCCTCCAACCCAAGAAGCAAAAGGATATGAACACACAGTTCACGGAAAACAAGAAGCAGTTGAAAATACGTTGTGTCTCATGATTAAAGAAATGCAGATTAACACTTTTATCAAATTCGCAGAAATCCAAAATTTTAGTGACATCTGTTTGGTGAGGCTGAGGGGAAATGTGCCTTTGCTCTAAATGGTGGAGGGAGAATAAGTTGTCACTACTCAGGGTAGAGAGGCCGTGGGGAGTGCGTGCGTGTGAGTGTACGTGGTGTGCGTGAGCAAAAGCATGGATTTTAAGCATGTTATGTCTTTAACCCAGCACTTCCTCTTCTTGGAATATATCTTACAGGTACACCTGCACACGTATGGAGTACAAGGTTATTCTTTGCCCTGTTGTTTATGATAGCAAATGTGGAAATAGCCTAAGTGGTCAGCACTAGAGGGTTAAAATTAAATCACATACAGTGGGATACTTACTGCATAGCTGTCTATGCTGCTATAAAAAAAAGAATGAGGAAGCACTGTGATCTGATACACAAACATCTATGACATTGGTTAAATACAAAAAGTAAGGAGCAGGGCGGAGTTTAAAATGTGCTGTATTCCTTGGAGATATATATATGGGGGGGGCGGGGGGAGAGAGAGAAACTCTGAAAGGACATGTAAAAAACAACAGTTCATTATCTATGAACTTGGGGGACGGAGGACCAGAATGTGGGGGGGAAACGGTCCCACACCTCTGTGTACTTTAAAATTTTTAATTATATATTAGGAAAATAATAGGACTTTTTATACACAGTTATTGCTCTTGGAATTTCTAAACGTTACAGCTGTTTTGGAAAGCAGTACATAACATATAGCAATGAAGATATATTCTTTAACCCAATCATTCTTAGAAATTTAATCCATGAGAAACACAAAAAAATCACAGATGCACACACTATTCTTCATAGTAGCAATGCCTGTAATAATGGGAAAATAGAAGCAACCTCAGTATTCAGTATGAGGAGGATTATTTAATTATAACATATTCCATGGTATAATATCAAGCCACTGCATAACATAACGAAGAAGGCTACGTGGAAACACTCATTCAACAAGTATTTTCGTGCCTCCTCTGTCACATGTCGTTCTGGGTGTTAGGGACACAGCAATACGTAAGACCCAAAAACAGGAAGTGTATGCACCAATGGAACTTACATTAGACTGGGGAAGACTGGCAGCAATATAAGAAAGTAATAGTGGTTCTGACTTCAAGTAAACCTGGACAAGGGGATAGTGAAGATGGAGCGGTTGCTACTTTTACATAAGACTTGAGGAGAGCCTCGCTGAGAAGATAATATTTGAGTGAAAATCCCAAAGGAGGTGAGAGAACAAGCCGTGAGGTGCTTGGGGAGAGTGTCCCAGGCAGCGGGGCGCGCATGCAAGGCTGTGAGGCAGATGAGGCTGTCTGTTTGCCAGACGGGGGAGGCCAGTGCACGAAGGTCTGGGCGGGCGGATCCGGCGAGGGTCTGGTCACGAGAAGGTCTGGAGAGCTATAGCAGGGCCTTTGATTCTTTTGTTTTGTTTTGTTTTTTTAATATATATATATATATATATATATATATATTGTTTGTGTTTATTTATTTATTTTAATATTTATTTTGGCTGTGCTATGTCTTAGTTGCGGCACACGGGATCTTTGTAGTGGCATGTTTAGTTGCGGTGTGCAGACCCTTAGCTATGGCATGCATGTGGAATCTAGTTCCCCAGGGATTGAGCCCGGGCCCCCCTGCATTGGGAGTATGGAGTCTTACCCCCTGGAGCACCAGTGAATGAATTGAAAATTTGACAAGGAATAGGATATTTACATGGTTTGAAAGTATCTCCCACACAATGTTTTTTTAATTTCAAAAGGAAAAAGTAACTTACAGTTGAGAAGCCTTACAGGCATTGCCTCAATTAAGTAATAAAACTGAACATCAGCACTATTGGGACCTGCTGAAATAGCATGCCAGCTGCTTAGAAGAACACAGCGCCGCTTCTGTGTTATCCTTACCAGTAATACATGAGCTGGATCTCATTATGAGAAAATATCAGAGAAACCCAAGGTGAGAGTTTGTGTACCACAAAATTACTGGCCTGTGTCCTTGGAGAATGTCAAGGTCACGAAAGTCAAGGAAGCCAAGGAGCCTTCTGGATCGCAGAGGATCAGAGGGGATGGCAGCTAAATGCAGCAGTTCTGAGTTGTCTTCTGCTGCAAAGGGTGTGATGGACACAAACGGGTGAAGCACAGACGGGCCTGAGAGCTAGGAGGAGGGTAGACGGTGTTCATTTCCTCCCCTTTGTGGTCGTGTAGTGGTTGTTTATGTAGGAGAATTACATACGTAAATAACCTGTTTATTTATTACATACACAAATAACCTACATAAATAGGTTATTTATGTAGGAGAAAGTCCTTGTTTGTAGGATTGACCCTCACTTGAGAGTGAGTTGGGGGATAAGTGAGAGAAACAAGACCACAGTCTGCCCAGGGCTGCTGAATTGATTTGGTACATTTTGAGTAAAAACTTTCTTGGCTAAGATCCCTCCTTCCCTTCATTTATCTTGTTCTAATTTAGAACTTCACTAAGACACTGATGATTCAGGGGGAAAAAATGCTTTGTACTGTATTTAGACTTTTAGTAAATTTGAGATTGTGAGGCCTGTACTTTCTCGAAGACGACAGGAAAGCGGGCTGCAGAGCAGCAGCTGGGAGGAGACCACGCTGCGCTTCCAGGGTGCTTGTCTGCTGGTCCACACGCGAGAGCTGGTGCATGGAGGCGGCATAGATGCAGGAGAGATGCTCATCAGGGTGGGGCTGGGCGGTGGGTGTCCTGGCGCCCCGCCAGGTGGGACACTGAGGCTGGGAGGAGAGCCAGGTGTGGCTCACAGTCCTGCCAGGAGGTGGATTCATACCTGAGCACCTTCCTTCCCTCTGGAATAAAGTTGTCTTCTGAAAGTGATCCCTCGTCTGCTTTCTTGAGTACAGTAAACTGAATGTGGTTAGTCTTTGAAATTGAAATTATGTCACTATCAAATATCCTAAAACAATTTTCTGTTGCTCAGTCATGGATGTTGTGTTCTTAGGATTGAGAACTTACAAAATCAACATTGATCTTTGAAAAACAAGAAAGCCTTCCATGGATGCCTTTTGCCGAGGTAGTTTGTGTTTTATTTGGTAAGGTCAGAGCAGGTAGAACATGTACCTCTGCTTCACAAACACAGATGATTTACAAGCTGCTGCATTAGACGGGACTGGTTTCTAGGCCAGTTAGTCAGCTTCTAGTGTGAAACCCTGACTCAGAAGCCCATCATCTAAGAATGAGTATGCTGTTCCTGCTGCGTCATGAGGCCCGATGCAGGTTGATTGACTCTCAGCTGGCTCCCTCGCTTGAACCACAGAACCCTGAGGATATTCCAGACTCTTCTCTTTCCTCCCGAGTCTGCACGTAACTAGTGTCACCTAGATGCACAGGAGGGTCGGATCTGTTGCATACAGTGCAGTCTTAGAGTGTCAGGGCTTCGTCCCCCACAGAGAACCCAGGTTAAGAAAGGCTGTGATGACTCTTGGTTGGCCAACATGCCATGTGGCGATCCAGGGAAAGCCGTAAGATGTGTGACTTACCTCGGCACTCCCAAAACATGTGCCCTACCTGGGCTCCTTCTTCCTTACTGTGTGCTCAGTCACAGACCCTAGGCTGTTCAGGTTCAGTGGTGGATGGCCATGGAAAAGTGGGAATACCAAATCACCCTCGTTTGAGAGTGATTAGGGGATAAATGAGAGAAAACGAGACCACAGTCTCCCCAGGGCTGTTCAGTTGATTTGGCACATTTTGAGTAAAAACTTTCTTAGCCAAGATCCCTTTTTCCCTTCGTTTATCTTGTTCTAATTTAGAACTTGACCAGGACACTAAAACTCCTATCCTTTGTAGCAGTGTAAAGATCTCACCTTGTAAATTACCTGTATAAAGCATCTTAATACTGATTGTTGTCCATAAGAGTAGGAGCTACTTCTTATACCTTTTGTTCCTACAAATCCTGAATAAATGCCTGTCAATTAATTCAACTTAGTGCACCAAGCACATATTGATCATGTATAATGCACAGCTAAGGGCTGCGATGGGTACATAGGGAATAAAAAGTATGATCCCATCCTCGAGAAACTTCCAGTCAAAAAGGAGAGAGAAGAGATCTACTCAAGTTTTTATAAGATAGAGTAGAATGTGATAGAAACTAAAATAAAGGCAAAAAATAAACCATTTTGCATACAAAGAAAAAGGAAGAATTGTTTACACTGTGGAATGAGAAAAATCGTGAAAGAAATGGAATTTGAGTTTGACTTTGAAAAATGAGCGTCCTTAGACAAGTGGGGTGGTAGGGAACATCAGATTCGTTTAGAGGAAGGAATGGGAACCAGGTCTCAGGTGGGGCTGAGGCTGCAGGAGCTTGGTCTTGGACTCACACATGCATGCATCCGGAGACACGCAGGAGTCACTGGGGTGCCCTGGAAGGCCCGTGACTAGTTGAGTGACATGACCAACTCTGTCCCTTAAGAAAGATTACTTTAGCAGCAACCTGCAGGAGTGGCTAGAGGGAAGAATGAGGTTAAAAGATCAGTTGGGAAACACCTGCCTAATCCATGTAATAAGCAGAACAAGACAGCAAAACAGGAATGAGAAGGACGGATGATGTTAAGAAGATAAATATGGGGCAGATGGATTGGCTGCAGCAACTGGATGTGGAAAAAACGGAAAAAAAGATCACTCTCAAGTTTTGGAAGAGAGAGTGACCGGGAGAATGGTGGGGCCCAGTTACACAAAGAGGGAACACACAGGAAGAGCCACAGGTTTGGACCAGAAGACACAGAGCTTTAGGAGTCCTCTGCAGGATGATGGTAAAGTAATAGAACTAGATTAGAGGCGATTCTGGCCAGTTACCCTTGCTCAGTATTCATTGGACCTAAATAAATATAGCAGCAACTTTAGTCTGTATATCCTGGGAAGAATAGATGCATTTACACAACTCTTGGCTAATGATAGACCAAAACTCTGATTAAATCCTCTCGTTTGGTGAGTTCAGACTCTTTCTTTCTTTTTAAGACCTACACTCATATACTTCAGTATTTTTTTAGATATCACTGGCATGATGTATATGTTCTTTTAAAATTTATAATACCTTATATTTATGGTCAGCTGATTTTTGACAAGGGAGACAGACATTTCAACTGTAAAAGAATAGTAATTCCAACAGAAAGCACTGAGACAACTGGATATTCACATTCAAAAGAGTTAAGTTGACCCCTGCCTCACACCATACACAAGAATTAATTCAAAATAGATCATAGGCCTAAACCTAAGAACTAAAACTATAACACTCAAAAGAAAACATAGGAATATCTTCATAAACATAAAATATTAGGTAATTGTTTCTTACCTATGGCACCAAAAGCATATATAACAAAAGAAAAATCCATAAATGGGGCTTCATCAAAATAAAAACTTCTGTGCTTCAAAGGACATTGTCAAGAAAGTAATAGACGAGCCAGAGAACAGGAGAAACTTTTTTTTTTTTTTTTTGGTGGTACGCGGGCCTCTCGCTGCTGTGGCCTCTCTCGTTGCGGAGCACAGGCTCCAGACGTGCAGGCTCAGCGGCCATGGCTCACGGGCCCAGCCGCTCTGCGGCATGTGGGATCTTCCCAGACCCGGGCTCGAACCCGTGTCCCCTGCATCGGCAGGTGGACTCTCAACCACTGTGCCACCAGGGAAGCCCAGGAGAAACTTTTTGCAAATCACATATCTGATAGGGGACTTGGATCCAGAATATATAAAAACTAATACAACTCAATATAAAAAGATAACCCAAATAAAAAAAATAGAGGATTTGAATAAACACTTCTCCAAAGAAGATGGCCACGAATCACTTGGTAATCAACATCATTAGCCATCTGGGAAATGCAAATCAAAACCACAGTGGCTACCACTTCACACCACTAGGATGGCTGTAATAAAAAAGACAGACAATAATAAGTGTCGACAAGGATTTGGAGAAATTGGAGCCCCTCATACTGGCTGGTAAAATGGTACAGACACTTTGGAAAACAGCCTGGCAGTTCCTCGAAAAGCTAAACATAGCATTACCACATGATCCAGCAATTCTACTCCTAGGTATAAACCCAAGAAAATTGAAAACATATATCTACATAACTTCTGCACTGACATTCATAGCAGTATTATTTATAAATGCAAAAAAGTGGAAACAACCCAAATGTTCATCACCTGATGGATGGATAAACAAAATGTGACATATCCATACAGTGGAATATTATTCAGCAACAAGCAGGAATGCAGTGCTGGCACCTGCTACACCTTGGATGCAACTTGAAAATGTTATGCTGAGTAAAAGAAGCTAGTCTCAGAAGGCCACAACTTTCATGATTCCACTTATGTGACATATTCAGAACAGGCAAATCCGTAGAGACAGAAAGTAGATGGGTGTGTTGCCAGGTACTTGGGGGAGAGGAGAACAGGGAGGCTGCATAACAGGTTGGGGTTTCCTTTTAGGGAAATATTCTGGGACTAGATAGTGCTGGTGGTTGCAGAACACGTGCGTGTACTTAACGCCACCGAATTATACACTTGAAAATGTTGAAACTGGAAATTTCATGTGCATTTTGCCGCAGTCTTTTTATTTGGGTGAGTTTTATGGTATGTGAGTTAGGTCTCAAGCTGTTATAAAAATAAAAGGTGTAGTAGCTTGATTATTGCCAGGGAGCTGTGCTGAGGGAAAAAACTCAAACCCAGAGGTCATATACTAGATGATTCCAGTTTTGTAACATTTCAAAAGTGGCCACATTTAGAAATGGAAGACAGATTAGTGGCTTCTAGATGCTGGGGATGGAGGGTAGGGAGACAGAGGGAGGTGCGTGATAAAAGGCAACCTGAGGGGTCCTTGTGGCGGTGGATACAGGATCCTCCACAGGTGATAAAACTTCACAGCACCACACACACACACACACACACACACACACACACACACACACACACAC